>NC_080429.1:17975362-18290247 GCF_029873635.1 Malania oleifera | reverse complement strand
TTATTTTAGTGGTTGTGGTAGTCATTATCGCTATTATTAATTTATTTTCTCTATTATGATTATTATTAAAAATGATTATTAAAGATTGCTACAATTATTATATGCACTCGCAAGGATACACATTTTATCATGACAAATGAACGGCATGTTGGTATTCTTATTAAAGTAATATTAATTTCATATTACATCAAATACTAAAATCCTATTTTATTAGAAATAAAAAAATATTCTCATTAAGAGAGTAATCATATTTCCATACATAAAAAAATCTAAGAAAGTGAACATTTAAAGATTACCTAAGATTACATAGAAGATTTGACACAGCCTTGAGGTGATTACTAGGGCAGGTTCAAACTGGACAGGAAGGAATAGAATCCAGGAATTAGATCTCTTGCAGATTGATCATTCACTCAAAGTTTATAAACAGATGGTGAATGATCATTGCATGCTATCTAGCTATCACGATCTATTTTGAAATATGTAACAAAATTTGGTTATCTAGCTACAAATTGTGCTCCCTAAAAGCAGAACTTCGAAGAAGTATTGGTTCGGAAGAAAGCGAGGTAGGCTTCAAATGGTCAAGTCGCAGGGAAGGGCACATGTTTTCCCCCATGTCGGGAACTCGTCCGAAATGGAAACTATGAACCAAAAGGGTAATGACATACCAAAATTCAACATGGGACAAATTTTCCACGCAACAGGACCTGAAATGCTGGCAGTGGCAGCTAAATGATAAATGATGACAAGTCTGGAGAGATCCCAGTTGATGGATTTACACAGACCAAATCATTTGTTCGTCCATTCGTTCTTATCAAAAACTTCCATAACAATTGGAAAACCAACATAGCCGAGACAAATCAACAAATGAATTGGTTTGTTTTATCATTGATCAGGTGTTTTTCCAGACAAACACAAGGTCAAGTGTGCCGCTGGTGCTTCAAAGACTAAAAAGAGCTTGGAAAACAAAAGCAAAGACAGTGATCAGTTATCCAGGGGCACAAAAATGAGATCCTACTGTGCAAACCAAAATAATAGTTGTACAGAACTGGTAAGAGGACTGGGGGCGGACTCATATAACCGAGCCCAAATAATTGGGGTGAAGGCTGCCTTTATGCACCCAACAGAATAGCTCGGCATGGTACCACATCATCAGCTGTAGAGAGTCAAAAGTAATTGATAAGGAGTTAGTCTTCAAATAAAATGAAAGACGTGAGCAAAGAACTTCAACATGAGAGACAGAAATAGAAACCATAATCGAAGGAATAGGTAAATTCAATTTGGAAAATATGATCAGTGAAAGATTCCTCAAATATTCTTCAGCTTCCACTTATTTGAATAAGAAACCCTCAGCATAAAACGGATGAAGAAAAGCAGCTTTATAAACTACACAGATGATACGCTAATCTGGACAGAAGAAAGGCAGCAGTAAAATTGTCTTTCAGGGCAATTTCCAAGTTCAACAGCTGTGTCAATTGTTACCATGAAACAACTTGGAGAAAAATAAAATCTAAAACCAAGCTTGAAGTATTTAGTCTGCCATAAACCGTAGTTTATGGCACGTAAACAGAATCCTCACCGCCTTAATGGATGGCAAAACAAATCCTGCTCCAAAGTTTGAAAATGGCAGTGGTTAGACCTGCAGTGCAAATGTAAGAATCGAAATCATTGTGATCACATGACAAAATCAAGCCAAATGCCCCTTTTTCTTCTTCCAAATACAGATAACAGGATGAAAGAAAATAATGCAAAAACCAATGTGTGAGCTGTAAATGCAACCTCACTTGCATCCACCAACTTCTGTCACATGCTTCGTGCCCCACCAGTTGATCAGGGAATGACAGCAATGCTTCAGATTTAGTTACATATATTGATGATATTACAAGTACAAAATCATTTTTAATTGATTGGGAACTATATAACAGCTTACACAAACAAAATTTATAGACAACAAAGACGAGGCACGTATCTGAGTCAAATGGAAAAACAATAATTGATTTATCCCATGCACAACTGCACATGAAAATGTTGTATAGCATTACTCATTCTGTTTTTCTTCCAAATCATCTACAAAGATAATACTAAAATAGAAGAGCTATTAACGGATCCAAAAGGATATATTTGACTTCGATAATTGAACAAATTAATAACCTCATATTTCACAACTAACCCCTGATTCTCGTATCTGTTACAGCAAATTTTGCTACAAAAATATTAATATTAAGAGAAAAAAAAGGGGAAAGATGGAAGCTACTCCTCACCCTAGCCATAACTTGATATATTTTACCGCATGAATGGCAACTACAGAAGAAAAAATAAATAAATAAATAATAAAAGGTTGGTCAGCAACCAAATGCAGACATCTCAAGAAGCAGAGCTTTGACGGCCTTCAAATTCTCTCCTAATGACCTCAAGCACAAGCTCATTCCAAGTATCAACAGGACCGGGCATGCACCAATGCAAGCAATCCTGGGGCGGGGGCTTCCCATCTGGGCTTCGCTTGGTGATCTTATTTGGGTCAGGACTCCGGTATGGGCCTGGATGTCCATCATGGCGGTATGAAAAAGCTTCAGTGATATCCATCAACTTCAATTTTGATTTGTCCCTCACCTTCTTCATCGCCTCGTTGAAACCCATCACCTGCTTCTCATGCATTATATTAGTAAAGCCATTTTCCACCAATTCACCATCCAAGGCAGGCTTTACCTTTCCAGTGCATGATCCACCTGTGTTCCAGGCCCCACCCTCATAATGATCAGGTGAAAAGGAACGGACAATGGTCAGGCCGGTGTAATTAGGATGAGAAGCAATGGCAGTGAGAATTGTTTCAACAGATATACCAAATGCTTCAATGTTGTTAATCTTCATCTGGCGAGACTTGTCTGGCCACCACAGTTGCCCTCCTACAATCTCATTGTTCAAGACATAGACTGATTGCTTAGCAAACCAATGTCCAGAAGAAAGGACAATCACGTCAAACCTTGGGATGAATTCCATGAAGTTCATGTCAGGTGCATCTAGGTGGAGCTTGACAACACCCTCAGGAGCATAATCTAACTGTCCAGATGTTTGGTGGACAAGCCATGAAGACCATATCCGGACAATAGAGGTAGATGTTGACTTGAAGAACCACCGCTGCATTTTTCGACTCCCCCGATTCTTGGGAGCTTCTACCTGAAAATATGCCATAAAAATGAAACAGAATGGCCTAGAGTAGTGTTCTAAAAGGAACATTCCATGAGTAACGAAACACCAAATATAAATGGCGGTAGCAATTAACAAGGTTATGCTGAGTCAAGCGTGGAACATATTTTTTACAGCCAAGCCCATGCCAAGCTTGTAGATAGTTTATATTATAAAATGAAAACTAAAACTCTCTCCATGAAAAGTCAATTTCCCAAGCTAAGTAAGACTGCCAAGCTATGCTTAAATATATTGGTCCTGGCTAGGCTTCAATTTAATGCATGCAAATAAGAACACCAGGGAACAGCATGATAAGAAAGAAATGCCAATTATCTAAAGCAGGACTACCATCAGACATGGTATTCCCCAAAACAGTCCAGGCCTCAGTAAGCACATGTGCATGTCTGTGAGAGGGAAGGGTAGAGAGCAAGACTAGAAACATTAGATATTTTTCAACATAATTTTAAATCAATGACTAGACTTATGATGTAGTAAGAGGGAGGACATACAAAATAAAGATGAAGCATTGTATGAAATCAAAATAAAGAGAGATCAGGCTGATGGCAGCTGAAATGGTCTAAATTTCTAAAGCTCAAGACAGGACCAGAATCAAACTGGCCTGTATTATCACCAGACGGCTGAACACAAATGTTGTACACCTTTTAAAAAATATTCAGCTTATTTCTCTTCTTAGTACGATAACATTTTAGTATCTTAAAGGCAAAAACAATGGAGAATAAAATATTCCTTGCTTATTAGAAAATATTCCTTACTAATTACACCAAATTGAAGGACAAAAGCATATAAAAAAACTAAGATGAAAAAATCTAATATGCTATTACATAGCATAACTAGGGAAAAAACTGTGAAAGATAAAAAAAGTTGGTTGTAACGAGGATGGAATTAACCTGCTCCAACATCCAACTTATGTCTTGCCTTATAAGAACTGACAGAGTGGTTTCCATTTACGTAAATTCACAGGCATAAAAAGGGTATCGAATAACTTGAAATCAAAATGTGAATGGCCATAGGAGCAAACTGCCGACTCTAGATTAAAGTAGAACTCATTTGAAAAAGTTGTATAATTGTAGAAGGTATAGATGATTGCCTGCCATAAAATGCACAGCATTGATTCCATCTGGTTCCGAGCAACTGAATCACCAATGAATGCCAGTGTCTTCCCTCTCATCAACTCTAAGAATTTTTTGGCATCAAATCGTGGGAGGTCACACTGAGAAGGTTTCCATCGCCAGTTTTCATAATCCTGGTCTGGCCTCCCATTCCCCTGGCAGTTCTGCATCTGCGTGACAATAGGACATGTGTTGTTCGTGTATAATGGTCCAGAAGAGTCATGAAACCAGCGTCCATGATACAGATCGCAGCCTATAAGATGAAAAATGAGAAGCAAAATTTTTTTTATAAATATCAAACTAAAGAAGTGACAAATGAAAACATCTGTATTAAGCTAGAATAGCACTTGCAGAAGACAAGGGGAGGGCAGATAACATGAGTTGCACATTTGGCACACTGACCAAATAACCTCCAGTGGGAACAAGAGATTTATATAATATGCTAGGATGAAGTTAAAAAAGATTTGACAATGATCCAACTTTCTGAGGATACTACCCTTAATTAGGTAGAATCCTGTAAAAAGAATCATAAAGCCAACCCCACCTAGTGAACTTAAGGCTCGATGGTTGATGTGGTGGCAGTTGTATCAAACTAAAGTAAGATTCATTTAATAACTGTTTTGCCTTTTACTACCTTCTTTTCAAATTTTTATTGCAAGACAAAATTGTTGCTGTTAGCTATGTCTACCATACAAAGACTAAAGAATAGTGTGTCCTTCCAAGGCTGGAGGAAATGAATATAATCAGAAGACTAAGAATAGCAACCCCTGATGAGCCAGACTTTTACATCTTTCTCATTAACTGCCTCTCAATCAAAGTTGAGAACCTTTCAAGCAAGATATTTCTTGTCCCTTCTTTATTGTTTTTTTTTTATCAAACAAAAATACTGCATCATTAAAGAAATTATGCCAATTGAGGCATCTTCCAAGTACAAAAGAAAGCCAAATCTTTTATAGATTTATTTGAAAGGAGAGTCCTACATTGTCTCAATGTAATGTTATGAATGAAAAAAATTCCTATAAATAATAGAAGATAAATGCTTCCTAAAAGAGAAGTGATAAATCATAAATATTCCAACTCATGACAAACACAGCCAATTATGAGTTTACAAATGGCAAAAGCCCTTGCATTTGTACAGTCGATGATCGGTCAAGAATTTTGACTACATATTATGCAAAGCAAGACAACAAACTGGAACAGAACCATTGGACAAAAAAAAATATAGATATACCAACCAATGATAGCTAGAATGCAGATGTGTGGAACATTCTTGTTCATGAAACAGGAACAGGTCGCTGTATGGCACTTGCTCTAAAATGTGGTATGTTAGGAGTATAGTTATGTAGATATATCATTGAACAATATGTAATGGTGCTTGTCTGTTTTGGAGAGGATGTTGAAGCGTTTTTAAATCTAGAAGAGATTTTCTTTTGTTAAATACATTAACAATGACTCAAAATAGAATTATAATGCGAAAATTCTCCATTTTTAACTAATAAAAAAAAGTTAAACAGAAAATATTGAATTGAAAAATTTTGGATATTTAATGTCCTGAAATGAAAATGTACCACGTTTTGAAATGTTAGTACCAATTTGTGGTTTGCTAGGTGTTACCATTTTCGGAACTATTGCCAACAATCACAAATCTTCCTTGGACAATAACTCACTTCCCAATACTTCGAGGTCGTCTGGAACCACTTGTAGAAGTGCTTTTCTGAAAAATTGCTGAACCTAATAAATGCAAAATTGCTGAAAGTAATGTGTTGTTTGGTCATCTCTAGAAATAAGTGTTGATTAAGTAATGGTGTTTGGATACTCAATTTTATTATGATTGCTATATGAAGATATTAGTATTATATGAATAATATTATTATATTTCAACATATAATTAATATGTTCAGGGAGAATATGGGAAACAAAGGAGAGGAGACAAGTGGTGGCATGGTCATTGAAAGAAGAAGGTTCAGGGAGAGGGAGGGAGGGAGAGAGAGAGAGAGATGAAGAGAGGCAGAACACCAATGCGGCGCACCAGCAGATCCAGCAGTGTGGTGACTTTGAAGGAGAGGTTCTGAAAATAGCCACCGCAAGTATTTATAATTACAAAAATTGCCACCAGCAATGAACGGTACCTGCTTACAAGTGGCCAAAAGCTATCCCTCATTGCTTCTCGAAATTCACTTTAAAAAGTGCCACTTTTCAGCACTTTTTTCAAAAGCACTGCTTTCAAAACATGCCAAACACCATTCTTTTTTGCACAAGCACTTATTTTAAGTGATAAGTCTTATAAGTGCAACTGCAATAACTGCTGCCAAAACGGTATCTAAAAGGATTTGGGATTCACAGCTTAGTTAACCACCCTCTTGAGGAGATTTTGACTGTGTATTGCTACAATACAGTCTGCAAATATGTTTGAACTATAATTAATTGTGATTAACTCTGCACCAAAAAAAGAGCAAGAAAAAGGAAAAAGGAAAAAGGAAAGAAAAGAATCATCACCTTACATGTAGGATGTTGTACGATGTTTGGCCCATGAATTGCTCTAGAAATTCAATAGATTTGAGCACCCATTATATAAGTAATAACCCTCCTCATAAAAGTAATCAGCTTAATTTGCAGGACTCGCTACCATACGGGTGTACATTATAATTGGCTTGCAAAGACCAAATCCACCATTAACCATGATGGTGGAAGATCATTTTAGATAAGCAGGCAACCAATTTTGAGTTCAGAAAATGATCAAATTTTGAATAGAGTATAAATTTTCACTAAAACTATTTGGCATATAATCCAAGGCAATGGATATTAAGTCAATATTAACTAGCACATCGCACAAATAAAAATTATAATATAATTAGATAAAATTTTACATACAAAATTTAATGGAGTTAATACTCAGGTTTTATTGATAATAAGAGGCATGTATTGAAATTTGAAATGGATCAGGAGAAGTTTGAGAAGAGTGAAAGGGTATCCTCAACATAGATTAGGATAATAAGCCACCAATGAACTAATTTTTTTAAAAATAATAAATAAATGTAATAAAATTAATAATGTAAAATTTTGAATAATCTAGGTAAATAGTTTAATAAATTCATCTTAAGTTATTATTGAAAATAATTTTAAAAAATTAAAATTATTTTAATACATTTGATAATTAATAAGTATACAAAGATTTTCAAAAAAATAAATCAAGGATAAAAAAACTGTTGATGTTTAGAAGAATTTTTTTTAACTTTTTTTTTTTTTTTAAAAAACGACAAATTTTAACTGTAAATCGAAATAATATTTTTTTAAGCAAAATATACACTTCTCATCCCTATTATTGGCCAACTTTCAATATACACTTCTCATCCCTAATATTGGCCAACTTTCAATATGCTACATCAATTTTCAATTGTTGCAAAAGTCTACTAAACATTCTACTATGTTTCAAAGTACCCAACAACAACAACAACAACAAAATCAAGCCTTAGTCCCACTAAGTGGGGTTGGCTATATGAATCATTTTCCGCCAATTTATGCGATCATGGACCATTTCTTTTAATAGATTCAAGGATATTAAATTCTTACTCACTATCTCCTTCCAAGTTATTTTAGGTCTATCCCTACCCCTTCTACTGCCCCCTATAGTAACTAAGTCACTTTTTCTCATAGGTGCACTACAAGGCCTACATTACAAGTGTCCATACCATCTGAGTCGTCCCTCCCTTATCTTATCTTCTATAGGAGCTACACCGAACTTACCACGAATATGTTCATTCTTTAATTTATCTTTCAATGTTATATCACTCATCCATTTAAGCATCCTCATCGCAGCAACTTTTACTTTTTGGATATTATGCTTCTTCGTCGCCCAACATTCCGATCCATATAGCATAGCCGGTCTTATAGCTGTCCTATAAAACTTCCCTTTCAATTTTAAGGGTATTCTACGATCACATAGCACACTTGAAGCACTTCTCCATTTTACCCAACCTGCTTTAACTCTATGCATTACATCATTTCAATTTCTCCTTCAGCTTGCATAATAGATCCAAGGTATCGAAATCTACAAGTGCTATTTATTTCATCATCATCAAGTTTAACTTTGTCTCCAATATTCCTCCTATCATTACTAAAATTACATTAAATATATTCTGTTTTATTTCTACTTATACCAAAGCCTCTAGATTCCAAAACTTCTCTCCATAATTCTAACTCAGCCTCTACTCCATCCCTAGTTTCGTCAATTAATACAATATCATCTGCAAACAACATACACCATGGAACCTCCTTTTGAATACTCTTAGTCAATTGGTCCATCACTAAAGCAAAAAGATAAAGACTCAAAGCAGATCCTTGATGTACACCTAATTGAAAAATCTCTAGTTTCTCCATCTATAGTCCTTACACTAGTCATTACTCCATCGTACATATCCTTAATGACATTGGTATACCTACAACATACACCTTTTTTTTCTAAAACCCACCATAGAACTTCCCTAGGTATCCTATCATATGCTTGCTCAAGGTCAATAAATATCATATGCAAGTCCCTCTTCTTTTCCCTAAACTTTTCTATTAATCTTCTTAAAAGATAAACAGCTTCTGTGGTAGATCTCCCAGGCATAAAACCAAATTGATTTTCTGAGATCTTCGTTTCTAACCTTAATCTTTGTTCAACTACTCTTTCTCAAAGTTTCATCGTATGACTCATAAGTTTAATTCCCTGATAGTTATTATAATTTTGAATATCTCCTCTATTTTTGTATATAAGTATGAAGTGTTTCCTCCATTCATCTAGCATTTTCTTAGTTTTTACAATTGTATTAAATAAATTAGTTAACCATATAATTCCGTTATCACCCAAGCATTTCCAAACTTCAATTGGGATGTTATCTGGTCCCATAATTTTCCCATTTTTCATCTTTTTTGGTGCAAACTTAACTTCGTTAACTCTAATTTTGCGAATAAATCTTATATTTTTAGTCTTTTTCTCATTTGACAATTCTAAGTTTAAGCCTTCTATTTGGTTTTCGTTAAACAACTTACTAAAGTAACTTTGTCATCTTTCTTTAATATCTTCGTCCTTAGCCAAGACAATATCATCCTCATTTTTTATACATTTTACATTTCCTAAGTCTTTGCTCTTCCTTTCTCTAACTTTAGCAAGTTTAAATATATCTATTTTCCCTTCTTTTGTACCTAATCTGTCATACAAACTATTAAATGATCTATATTTGGCTTCACTAACGGCCCTTTTTGCATCTTTTCATGCCTCCTTATATTTTTCAAAGTTATCTCTGTTTTTACATTTTTGCCACATTTTATACCAAATTTTTTTTGTCTTTATGGTTTTTTGTACATCTTTATCCCACCACCAACTTTCTTTGCTATTCGAGAATCTTCCCCTTGATTCACCTAAAATCTTTTTTGCTATCTTTTTAATAGAACTAACTAATCTATTCCAAAGATTATTTGTATCTATCCCATCCTCTAAGGTCCAATCCCCATCTTTGATCATTTTATTTTTATATTTTATTATATTTTCTCCTTTTAGGTTCCACCATCTAGTTCTCCTACACTGGTTTATTTTATCATTTTTCTTCCATTTATTAATACATATAGCTAACACTAAGACTCCATGTTGTGTGGTTAGGCTTTCACCTGGAATAATTTTACAATAAAAAAAATCAGTTTGACTTCTATTTTGTCCACTTTTAAAGGTTATTAAGTGTTCTTCTCTCTTCTTAAAGCAAGTATTCATTATACTAAAATCATATGACATAACAAAGTCTAAGATCATCTCCCCAAACTCATTTTTGTCTCCATAACCATATCCTCTATGTATCCTCTCATAATTTTTATTATCTCTTCCAACGTGTCCATTCAGATCTCCTCCTATAAACATTTTCTCATTCCCTAGTACGCCTTGTATGATACTATCCATATCTTCCCAAAATTGTCTCTTAAGATTTTCTGCTAAGCCAACTTAAGGAGCATAAGCACTAATGATATTTATTATCTCTTATCCTAATACCATCTTGATTTTTATAATTCTATCTCTTACTTTAGTTACATCCACAACGCGATCTTTTAAGTTTTTGTCTATAATAATGCCTACTTCATTCTTATGTTTTTCTTTTCCAGTGTACCAAAGTTTAAATCCTGATTTATCGATTTCTCTAGCTTTCTCCCCCATCCACTTAGTTTCTTGAAGGCAAATTATATTAATTCTTCTTCTAATCATTGTATCCACAATTTCCATGCTTTTACCCGTAAGTGTACCTATATTCCAAGTTGCTAATCTAATCCTAATTTCCTGAACTAACGTCTTTACCTGCCCACGTCCAGAATGATACAGGAACCCTCGCATATTTGACACCGTACCCGGGCGCCGACACGGCGCGTCGCTTCAGGGCGATGACCTAGCCCACCCTCGCCCACTTTTCGCTACACCCGGGTGGTTCAAGTGCAACGCGTCGCTCATAGGGGACGCCCTAGCAAATATTCGGTAAGGATTCATATCCTAGTGATCTGACAAATTTTACGCTGGCTATCAGCTACCTAACGCAACTCTCCTCCTTAAACCGGGCTTGGGACCGGCTGTGTGTAAAAAAATTAGGACATCAAGTGCATCACAGGCGGAGTTATGTTTCAAAGTACCCATACACTTTTAATTCACATCAACAAACAGAAAAACACCAAACTTGCTCTGAATTTGTGAGACAAAAGTTTTTATATCTTCTGTTTGCTGTTTTTGCCATTTGTAATGAAAATTGTTAATTTTAATTTTACTAGAACGCCCATGATCTATTACCATACAGTTAGTATATCTGGCAACTTCAGCAATAAGGGCAGTTAAAAAAAAAAAAAAAGGTGTCCCCGGGCCATAAGGCTCCCCGCTTCACGAGGGTAAGTTGAGAGTCATCACATTTCATGTTTTATTAGTGAAAAAACAGGAAAGGAAGGCATTGAAACGAATTGAAGCCAAAGTTTGACATTGAAAACAAATTTTAAAATATATATGGAGCAAAACAAAACAATTGAATGTTTAGAGACCACATTCAATGGAGGACCACCTATATCCCCTAGGCCACCCATTCAGCACACGTATTTTAGGCATAGGCTTAATAAGGTTTAGGAAACATGTGTATACCTCTTTGTACCTTTTTTAGGAAGGCATTGAAACAAATTATGAAGCCAAAGTTTGACATCGAAAACAAATTTTAAAATATATATAGAGCAAAATGAAACAATTGAATGTTTAGAGACCACATTCAATGGAGGACCACCTATATCCCCTAGGCTGCCCATTCAGCACACGTTTTTTAGGCGTAGGCTTAAGAAGGTTTAGGAAACATGTGTATGCCTCTTTGTACTTTTTTTAACAACTTCTTTTAGTGTTTGTAATTATGTGTTTAGTTGGGTCCTATTTGTAAATATGTGCTAGCTGTATTAGTGGTTTAAGTGCTGGACCTGCTAGTGGATGTATTAACTTGTTTGGATCAGATTATAGTTTCCCTCTCTCTCTCTCTCTCTCTTGCAGGTTCCATTTTTCTTCTTCTTCTTCTTCTCAACTCAATCTCCACATATAAATTTCCATACTTGTCCTATATCAAATTGGTGTCAGAGCCTAATTCACTTCAGTCCCAGACTTCACTGTTGCTGTTCTTCCATCAGATTTGTAACTCCTACAACAATCTCCATTAAGATCCATCCAAAAACTCAAACCACATCCACCACAAAACTGCATTCTCTAACAGGTCCTTCGCCATCGCAACAGACACCACCGAAACCCATTCCCCTTCAATATCATCTCCATCCAACAAGGGGTTGGATGGCCCCCATGTGCCACCCAGAAGCTACGCCAGCCAGCAGCCCCTCTAAATCCCCAATTTCCTGCATTTTTTTTTTTTGCTAAACCTCCATCGTCAATGGAATCCCCACCCCCTCATCTACCACCATCCAGGACCCCATCAAAGGAGGTTCATCTTCAGCAGCTCACACACTCCATCCCACACGCATGGGGATGTTGCCAGACTTCCCCTGTTTTGCCCAGACTCGTGAGAAATTGCTTCCAGCTTCAAGAATTTGGATTTTTTACTGATATTTTGAAGCTTCCTGAGTGAATATTGACGTATGAAGCTTGATTTGCATTCCTAACGTCAAACACAGCCTAATCTTGGGCTAACTAAGCAAATTTCAGGGTTTTGACACCTTGTTAGCATTTAGATCAAGCACCCACTACTGTTACTGTTTGAAGGCTGTTTTCTTGAGGATCTGAGAGTAGGGACCTGAGAAATTGCTGGACTTCCATTAGAATTTGATGGTAAACTCAATCTGTGCTCAAATTCTTGGCTAGGCGATCAAACTCTCACATTTTCTTGACTATCATTTGTATGACTAAGGAAAACTTGTAATTGCATAATTGCAAGTTTCTTATTACCTTTTAAAAAAAAATCTGCCCCCTTCATTTTGTAAATTACCCCAGTTAACTCATCATTGCATCCTTGTTCATACCTATACCTAGTCATTCCATGTCACCATTTCATGTGAGACAATGTCCATTCATATGCATTATGTTTTGTAGCTTCATGTGTGTGCGTTGTAGTAATTTTTAGGATTCACATCATTCATAGTCAAGCTTAGCCTTCCTCAGCATCATTGCAGCATATTGCATTAACCATGGTCACCAACAAAATCATTGACCCCAATCCCACTGAACTTGCACCAAATGACACCCAATCCTTGTCTATCTGATTAGACAATTCAGGAGTTCATGGACTCCAAAGGTTTAAGCACCTCACACAGCAGCTTGACCAAGTCCTGAAGATGTTAGGTAAATGCCCTATTGTAGAAGACATAGAGCCATCAGTTAGGCACCCTAACAACTCCCCATATTCAGTAGGGTCAGCCCAGGGTATCCTTCCTACTCCTGGGGTTCCTCTAGCACCTTGTCATATGATTATATGAATCAGGCTCCAAAACAGACCAACCTCAGGTCACTAGAGTCTAGGTTTGAGGAAGGTAACCTTGAGGAGTTTAATGATATAGGGTACCAACCTAGGCAAGGAGAGAGGGCTACGGAGATGTTACAAAAAAGGTAAAGGCGGATGTGTGTGCCTATGATGGAAAACTAGACCCAAGCTCCTTCTTAGATTGGATATCGGAGATGGAGGATTTCCTTAATTGGTACCACATAAGGGGTGAGGACAAAGTTCGGTTTGCCAAGATGAAACTTGTAGGACCAGCAAAAGTATTGGCAAACTGTGCAACAAACCCTAGAACAGTAGGGTGTGTCAACAGAACAGCAAACAGCAAAGCAAAAGATTTCTTTCCTTACTTCAGCCCACATTTATTTCCTAATATTTCAATTCATTATTTTGTACAGTTAGCATATATTTAGTTTACATGACTACATGTGTAGGGCTTGACAGATTATAGATTACTTGTATAGGGCTAGAATCATGCAAAACCTTATTTACTTTCCATGTATAGCATACTGGTAAAGTCTATATAATATACAGAACTCAAGGCCAATTCATTCGGCCATTCACAAAACATTTGACATGGTATCAGAGCCAGCCGAATGCTAGGTTTTTTTTTTCCCTTCAATTTTTTGTCTTCTCAGTTTCGTGGCTGTTGTAACTTTTGTTTTCTCTTCTGGAATTTTTCTCTGTTCTTTCGGTACTTCTATAGCTGCTATCAGCAAAGCAGGTTTCTGGGTTGCTATTTATTCCTCCAGTTTATGTCCTAGTGATTCTCGGCAAGCAGGCAACAGTTTTCTGTTGCTGCTTGTGACTTTCGGCAAGCAGGCACAGCAGGTTTCTGGTTTGCCACTTAGTTATCCAGTTTCTGTTGGTGTTTGTGACTCTCGGCAAACAGGCAACAACTTTTTGTTGCTGTTTCTGGCACTTATCTTCTCGGCACAGCAGGTTTTTGGTTCAAGATTTAACTTTTAGTGCAGTGTTTTGGTTCAAGATTTAACTTTTTAGTGCAGGGAGGTTGTTCTTGGTTTTTCTTTGTACCTGCGTTGTTTATTTTGGGCTTCTAGATTTTATGGTGGTCTGTTTCTTTCGGCACAGTCTGTTTTTTTTTTTTTTTTTTTGGCTTCTCGATTTTCTCTATTATTTAGCATGGACTCCGCACCTGTGTGTGCCAAGTTTACAAGCAACAATTATTCTACGTGGGCTTTTCAGTTTGAACTTTTCCTGAAGGGAAAAGATCTTTGGGGTCATATTGGTGACATGGATTGTGCACCCAATCCTGAGAAATCCAAGGAGTCCGCAGCTTGTCCTTCATGGGCTATGCTTGACGCTCGAATTATGTCTTGGCTTTTTGGCTCAGTTAAGCCACATATTGTCCCCAACTTGCAACATTATCGCACCACTCAATCCATGTGGACTTATTTAAAAATAGTATATCATCAAGATAACAGTGCCCGTCGTTTTCAGTTAGAGCACACGATTGCCATGTTTCAACATGACAATCGTTCCATCCAAGACTATTATTGGTTTCTAACTCTTTGGAATGAATATTTTGACCTTGTTACTTCGGATGTTCCTGTGGCTTCTCTTCCTATTATTCAACATCTTCACAAGACTGGTCGTCGTGATTAGTTTCTTATGAAACTCCGCCCCAAGTATGAATCTGTTCGCTCGTCTCTGCTAAATCACTCTCCTGTTCCTTCTCTGGATGTTTGTTTTGGTGAGTTACTTCGTGAAGAACAACGGCTTAGTACTCAAGTTACTCTAGCAGTATCTCATTGTAGTTCCGGGTCTGTCCCTGTGGCTTATGCTGCTCAACGACGAGGACTGCTCACGCATTCTGGCACTTTGCAGTGTTTTTGCTAAAAAGAATTTGGACATATCACTACTAATTGTTCCAAGAAATTATGCTCTTATTGCAAGAAGAAGGGTCACATTATCAAAGAATGTTGTATCTGCCCGCAGAATCGTCAGGCCTAGGCATTCCAGACTTCTACTAGTGTACCACCCACAGTGACTTTGGTGGCCCCTGGCTCTTCTTCAGGTGACTTCTCTGTTCCTGCACCTCCTCCAGCGAATTACTACACACCCAAAATGGTGCAACAAATGCTAATTTCGGCATTATCAGCAATGGGGCTCCAAGGTAACAATTCTACTAATCGCTGGTATGTGGACTCGGGCGCCTCTAATCACATGACAAATAATCCCACTACCTTGTGTCATGTTCAGCCCTACACTAGTCAATCTGCTATTCAAACTGCCAATGGCACTTCTTTGCCAATAGCTACTATTGGAGATGTCTCTTCTAAGTTCACTAATGTGTTTCTTGCTCCTTAACTTTCCATGAATCTTATTTCTATTGGTCAATTAGTTGATGACAATTGTGCTGTTAATTTTTTTGGTAATGGTTGTGTTGTGCAAGACCAGGTAACGGAGGAGCCAATCGCAAAGGGACCTAAAATGGGGCTCTTGTTTCCACTACTTTTGCCTGTTCTAGCACGTTCTCCAGTTTCTTCTATTAAGTCTTTTGCTTGTAATAATGTTTCAGATCTTAGTATGGTGTGGCATCGACATTTAGGCCATCCCAATACTCAAATCTTATCTCATGTATTGAACTCCGGTTTACTTCATAATTAAGAACGTTCTTCTTTATCTCTTGAGTGTACCTCATGCAAACTTAGTAAAAGCAAAACTCTTCCCTTCCCTTTGCATGCTAGTAGAGCTTCCCAGCATTTTGAGCTTATAAGCTTATCTATAGTGATGTTTGAGGACCTTCCCCGGTTAGTTCACATGAAAAATTTAAATACTATGTGACTTTCATTGATGATCATAGCAGATTTACTTGGGTCTACTTTCTTTGCTCTAAATCTGAGGTTTTTCGTACTTTCGCTGAGTTTTTAGCGTATGTTGATAATCAATTTTTTGCTTCCATTAAGACATTATGCACAGATTCTGGTGGTGAATATGTGTCTACTTAGTTTCAGGCATTTTTGGCTTCCAAAGGCATTATTCATCAACATTCATGTCCTACTACTCCCCAACAGAATGGAATAGTCGTACGGAAAAATCGTCATCTCCTAGATGTGGTCCGTACTCTCTTGCTGGAACCCTCTGTTGCATCCTTGTTCTGGGTTGAGGCTCTAAAAACTACTACTTACTTGATTAATCGTTTACCTTCTCAAGTCCTACTCATGAAGTCTCCCTATTTCTGTTTATTTGCTAAGCAACCTAGTTACGATAACCTTCGTACCTTTGGTTGTGTATGTTTTGTTCATTTACCTCCTCATGAGCAACATAAATTATCTGCTCAATCTGTTCGATGTGCATTCTTGGGATATAATGTGTGTCAAAAGGGATTTGTTTGCAATGATCCTACATTACATCGTACACGCATTTCTAGAAATGTTATTTTCTTTGAAAATCAACATTTCTTTCCTATGTCCTCTGTACCCTCCTCTCCTACTGTGATTCTCCCCTCCTTTGAGGAGCAGTTCTTGGATCCTCATCCAGTTAGTTCTCGTTTTAAACCAGCTATTGTGTAGCACCCCCACCCACACTCTCTTCCGATAGCTCATCTAATATCTGATCCTTCCACGCTCCAAATTCAGTCAGTTGCAGCACCTCTAGAGCCTTTGGTACGGCGCTCTTCTCGAGTGCTTGTACCCCCAGACAGGTAAGGCTTTCCCTCTTCAAGTTCTGGTAACTCTGTTTCAGCTCTTACTGCTGCATTGTCTAATTTCGATATTCCCACTTCCTACTCACACGCTGCCAAGCATGATTGTTGGCAACAAGCTATGCAGGACGAAGGACGAAATTGCCGCTTTAGAGGCCGATCAAACTTGGGACATTGAGCCTTGTCCTCCCACCATTGTTCCTCTCGGTTGTAAATGGGTTTACTCAACTAAGGTCCAATCTGATAGAAGTCACGATCATTACAAAGCTCACCTTGTTGCACTTGGGAATAATCAGGAATATAGTGTCAATTATGAAGATACCTTTGCTCCTGTGGCTAAGATGACTATTGTTCGTACAATTATGGCTATTGCTACTTCCAGTGAGTGTCCACTACATCAGATGGATGTCAAGAATGCTTTTCTTCAAAGGAATCTTAAAGATTTTCTTTATAGGAAGCCACCCCCAAGCTTGTTTCCCTCTCCAACTTCACAAGTGTGTAAGCTTCATCATTCTCTTTATGATCTCAAACAAGCTCCGAGGGCCTGGTTTGATAAGATTCTGCACCACTTTATTATAATTTTCATTCAAACAAAGCAAGTATGACACTTCATTGTTTCTTCGAAAATCAAACATGGGTATTATTGTTCTTTTGGTTTATGTTGATAATATTGTGATTACTGGTTCCGATTCTACTTTACTTGCTCAGCTCAAGACTCATCTCTCAAAGTCCTTTCATATGAAAGATCTTGGGTCTCTCACATATTTTCTTGGTCTTGAGGTGAATCGTAGTCCCTCAGGTATTTCACTCAATCAACATAAGTATGCTAATGACTTGGTGACCACAGCTGGCCTTCAAAAGGGTAAATCTGTTGATACTTCCATGGGATTAAATGTCAAGCTTTGGAAAGAGGAGGGTAACTTACTTGCTGATCCCAGTTTATACCGGAAGTTGGTGGGTAGTCTTGTCTATCTCACCATTACTAAACCAGACATTTCTTTTGCCGTACAGCAAGTCAGCCACTTTCTTCCAACTCCTCGTCATCTTCATTTGGCTGCTGTCCGTAGGATCATACGCTATGTTCAGGGCACTTATGCCTGTGGTTTATTCTTCCCTGCAAGCAATTCTACTCGCCTTACTGCTTATAGCGATGCTGATTGGGCTGGTTGTGCAGATACACGTTGCTCCATCATTGGTGGGCGTGTGGGCTTAGATGATGCATTGATCTCTTGGAAGAGTAAGAAGCAAGACAGAATTTCAAAGTCATCGACGGAATCTGAATACACGGCGATGTCTCTTGCTTGTTTTGAAATTATTTGGCTTCAAGGCTTGCTTGCTGAGCTAGATTTTTCTGAAACCAATCCTACACCTTCACATGCCGATAATATGAGTGCTATCCAGATCACGGCCAATCCTGTCTATCATGAGTGCACAAAGCATATTGAAGTCGATTGTCACTCTATCCCATGGTTCGAAATCGCGGTCGCGGGTAACGTCACGTAACGGTCGCGGGTGTCGCGGGACGCGGGAGACGCGGGTGTTACGTAACGGGAAGCGGATGTAACGGTCGTGAATTTTTTTCACGCATGCACAACCATGCCAAAATCGAAAAATAAGCATGAAATCCATTAATACATGATTTTTAATGAATTTTAAAGATCTTCATTCAACCTACAAATGTTTTTTAATAGGCATTATGATTTTTAGATTAATTTTAGTGCGCTGTTTACAAACAAAAAAACATATTTTTTTTATAATTTACATTACTTTAAAATTTACAATTTAACAAAATAAATATGGAATTGTAAATCTTACAATTTAATTATTTAAATGGTAATAGACTTGAACTTGAGTCACTTAAGAGTTGAGACTTGACTAATTGTGTACAAATTAGAATTTATTATAAATTGTAGATCTAATATTAAATTATTAATTGTCAAGGACCTCAAGGTATTAAAAAAAATATATATGTAGAATATTAGTTAATATTTTTTTTACTAAATCTGTACTCTAAGTTTCTAAGTTCTAAGTTCTAGGTTCTAACTCTCTAAGAGTCTAAGTAACTCTATAAATTTTATATTTTAAAAACTTTACACTATTTTTTTTATTTTAATTAATAAATTCCACTTATACAATCATTATTAATTTACAACTGTTAATTTATATTCTAATTAAATAATAAATAAACTAAATTTATATACTAATTATATTTATAAACTGAAATTATAAAACAAAATTTACGATTTATATACTAATTAGTAATTAAATAAACTGAAATTTATAATTTATATAAACTATAAATTGAAATTATAAAACAAACTAAATTTAAAACTGAAATTTACAATTTATATACTAATTAAATGAACTGAAATTTACAATTTATATACTAATTAAATAAACTAAAATTTATAATTTATATAAAGCAATAAAGCATAAATTGAAATAATAAAACAGAATAAAAGCAATAAAGCATTAATTGAAATAATAAATTACATACCCACTGGCCACCACCCACTACCCAGTTACCACTTACCCAATACCCAAAACCCACTCCCAACTTCCACTCCCACGGAAGTTGCGAGCCTGCGCTGCGAGAGAACTGCTGGCCTGCTGCAGCTGCAACCTGCAAACCTCCAAATTTTGGAGGAATCGAAGGCTTCGAATGGAGGAATCGAAGGCTTGCTGATTTTTGTGTTCTTGGACGAAGGAGATGAATGACGGACCGAAGAAGACGAAGCTGTACGAAGCAGATTTTGGGGGTTTTAGGGATTTTGAAGCTTCAGATCAGTAGATCGAAGTTGTATGTACGAAGGAGACGAAGAATCGAGGAGTAATTCAAGTGAAGAGAGAACTGAACTCAGCTTGCAGACGACAGATGTAAGAGTTCGAAGGCTCGAAGCTGCTTTTCAGTTCTTCGGACTTTGGAGGATTCAAATGACGATATCAGACAAAGGAGAGACGCACAAAGTGGAGCAGATTCGAGGAGACAAGGTACGCTGTAAGGGGCTTTCGACCGTGATGTGGAGTAACAGACGTTACATTCCGTAACGTTAGTGTAACGGTCGTTACAAGCCGTTACGTCTCCGTAACGGCCGTTACTCATGTGAATTTTTGGCTCGCCGCTAATGCGGCCTATAACGGAATCGGTGACCTATTTTTCCGTTACATAACGGCCGTTATTTAATACCATGCTCTATCCATGAAGCATTTGAAGCTCGTGTTATCACTCTTCCACACATTTAAACTAAATTACAAATTGCGGACATCTTCACCAAGGCTCTCACTCGTCATCGACATTGCTTCCTAAGTAGCAAATTGATGCTTGTTGATCAACCCGCATCAATTTGAGGGGGGCTGCCAACAAAACAGCAAATGGCAAAGCAAAAGATTTCTTTCCTTACTTCAACCCACATTTATTTCCTTATATTTCAATTCATTATTTTGTACAGTTAGAATACATTTAGTTTACATGTAAAGGGCTTGACAGATTATAGTTTACTTGTATAGGGCTAGAATCATGCTAGACCTTATTTACTTTCCCTGTATAGCATTCTTGTAAAGTCTATATATAATATACAGAGCTCAAGGCAAATTCATTCGGCCATTCACAAAATATTTGAAAGGGTGAACCTCCTATTATCTGGTGGGAAGCGATGAGACAATGGTTCGAAAAAGGTACAACCCTCCTTCCTTTAAGAGCTAACTATTCAGTGAGCTTTTGAACCATAAACGGAACACTACTGTAGCCAGCTACATTGATCGATTTGAAGAGCCAATGCTTAGCAATGACATTGTTGAGGTCACACATCACTCTAGCTAGGTTTGTGAATGGTCTTAACGACGATTAGGCAAGAGTTGAGTTGTTCTATCAAGAGTCTTTAGAGATAGCTTATCAAGAAGCTCTTACCATCAAAAGGTACCTCAAGAGCTCCAATAGGTCTTCATCTCACGTGAGTGAGTCACATCACTCCAAATCCTTTCCTTACCGAAGCCCACCATCCCTCAATCTACCCCTAGAGAGATTCTTTGAAGCAAATAGGGTCACATCATGTTGTTTGTTCTAGTGGACCTAGTATTCCTCAAGCTAGTAGCTCATCTATGCAGTGCCATCGTTGCCACACTTGAGGGCATATTGCTGCCCATTGTCCCCAATGAGCCTTAGCTTTAGAGCGTGAGATTGATGATCTACTTGATTGAGAGGATCAGGTTGTATATGCTATTGAGTAGTCGAGAGATGAGGGGGAGCTTGTAGATGATTTTGAGGAGGATGACCACCATGTTAGTGTGATCGGGCGTGTGTCATCCACTACCATGGATAGTGAGAAGTGGAAACAAACCACTATTTTCCACACTTCCATTCATTGTGGAGATAGGACATGTAAGCTAGTTATTGACAGGGGGTAGTAGCATAATTGTGATCCCCAAGGCTGCTCTAGGAAGATTAAACCTTAAAGAACCACACCCTTAGCCTTTTAAGGTGAATTGGGTAAACAAGACAAATCTACTAGTTACCAAGAGGTGTGTTGTACCCATCCAAATGAAAGGACATGGTCTATAATGATAAACGCCCGATGGATGTGGCCCATGTCTTGTTAGGGCAACCACGATTATTTGATCATGATGTAACCAATCATGGTAGGGAAAACGCTTATGCGTTTAGGCGCAAAGATAAGAATATTATTTTGACCCCAACCAAGCCCACCCCAAAAGATCCCAAGTTAAAAAACAAGGTAGCCCATCAAGCCCCAATTCAAAGAAATATTCACTTGTTTGGTCATAGGGCTTTTGAGCAAGAGAGCTTAGAAAACAAGTGCATTTTAGCAATCATCGCTCGAGAGGTTCCTTCTGAGGATCGAGAGTCTTCATGTGAGTACCCACTTGAGGTAGGAGAGTTGCTAGTTGAGTTTTATGATGTTGTGCCTAGTGAGTTACCTAGTGAGTATAGGTTCCTTATCCCTAGACTTGAGGATATGCTTGACATGCTAGCTGGCTCTAGTTGGTACTCCAAGATTGACCTGCGTAGCAGGTATCACCAAATTAGAATTATACCTAGAGATGAGTGAAAACAGCCTTTAAGACCCAAAATGGTTTACTTGAGTGGTTGGTCATGCCCTTTGGACTTTCTAATGCGCCCAACACTTTTATGAGGGTTAAAGACACATGTTTTGCAGCCATTCATAGGAAAGTTCCTAGTGGTCTACTTTGATGATATACTAGTCTATAGTAAATCTAAGGAGTACTTGATACATCTTCATGAGGTCTTTGCCACCTTGAGGGAAACGAAGTTATTTGCTAACCTCAAGAAATTCAGCTTCTTACAAACTAGTGTATCTTTCTTTGTTTTGTGATCTCTGTGCGGGAAGTAAGCACAAATCTAAAAAGGTTAGCGCCATTACAGAGTAGCCTGATCCTCATACTATTATTGAGGTTCGTAATTGTCATGGCCTTGCTACTTTCTATAGGTGATTCGTATGGCAATTTGGCACCATCATGACTCCTATCACTAAATGTTTGAAGAAAGGAGAGTTTCATTAGACCCCATCAGCTGCTAGAGCTTTTAGAGAGGCCAAATAGAAGATGACCGAAGTTTTTGTACTAAGGCATCTGAACTTTAATAGAGTTTTTGAGGTGGCTTGTGATGCCTTTGGGATAGGTATAGAAGGGGTCTTGAGTCAAGAGAGACGTCCTATAGCCTTTTTTTAGTGATAAAGTGTTTTACGTTGTAGTGAGATCTCTCCAACATTGGAGATACTACCTATTACCCCAAGCGTTTGTACTTTTCTCCAATCACCTTGCTTTGCGATATCTGAGCTCGCAGAAGAAGTTAAGTGTGAAGCATGTCGATTAGGTAGAGTTCCTCAACAAGTACACTTTTTGTTCTTGAGCATTGTTCCACTGTTAGGAATAAAGTGGCCACTTAGTTGGGCAATAGTTATTCTCCACATCTTGAGAGTTGGGATCATTTGAGTTTGATCGTCCGAAGGAGGAGTAATCCACTTGTCCTGATTTTGGACTTATCTTTCAGGAGGTGAGTGAGGGCCACTATAGGGATTTTTGTAGATTTCATCATCCAAAAGGTATACCTATTTAGAGGGTACTAGGTTATGCATTCCCCATACTTCTTTTAGAGATCTTTTAGTTTGGGAATCGCATACTAGTCACCTGGGGCAGGATAAAACCATTGCCTTAGTTGAGGGTAGACTTTATTGGCCTTCCTTAAAGAGGGATGTTACTAGTATAGTGTCTCAATGTGGCACCTTTCAGTTAGTCAAATATAAGAGAGACACAACACTAGCCTTTATACCCCTCTGCCATTGGCACACATTCCTTGGAGAGACCTAAGTATGGATTTTGTTCTTGGACTCCCAAAACAGCCTGAGACATGATTTCATATATGTTGTTGTTGACAAATTCTCCACAATGGCACATTTTGTTCCATGTAATAAGATTCCTGATGCATCTCATGTAGCTAAATTGTTCTTTAAAGAGGTCATCAAATTGCATGGGTTGCCAACCTCCATAGTGTCCAATAGGGATATCAAGTTCTCCAACTCTTTTTGGAAGACACTTTGGAATATGTACTCAATATTTTCCTCTGCTTGTCACCCCCAAACTAATGGGCAGACTGAGGTTGTGAATTGTAGTCATGGTGACCTACTTAGGTGTGTTGTTGGAGAAAAACATTGGATTGCGACTGGGTGCTACTTACTATTGAGTT
Source organism: Malania oleifera (assembly GCF_029873635.1). Taxonomy (NCBI): domain Eukaryota; kingdom Viridiplantae; phylum Streptophyta; class Magnoliopsida; order Santalales; family Ximeniaceae; genus Malania; species Malania oleifera. Next base: position 18,266,577 of record NC_080429.1, on the reverse strand, counting down.
TGCTTATACTATTCTTGTGAATATGTCCACAAGTAAGAGTCATTTTGAGTGTGTATTCGATTACAAACCCCATGCACCCATTGATCTTGTTCCTTTGCCACCATATGCTAGTGTTTCTAAGCCTGTTGAGTCCATCAAATTCATGAGTTGCGTGCTAATGTTAGCTGAAAATTTGCTATAAGTAATAGGGGTGTACAAAATTTACTGAAAAACCGAAAAACAAACCGAAACCAAACCATTTTAACATTTCAGTTCGGTTTTTCAATTTTGATTTTGGTTTCAGTTTTAATTTTATAAAAACTGATTTTTCGGTTTCAGTTTTGATTTGATAAACATATTGAACTGAAAAAAACCGAAAAACCAATTACTTATATTTATATTTTATAAATTTGTAAAGTATTATTATAAATTTTTCATATGACATATATTATAATTATAATTGTCAATAAAATAATATAACCATATAATAATTGCATGCATTAAATAATTAAGTGGACTGATAGTTTAACCCACCAAGAAGATTTATAAAGAAGGGGAGGATCATTGATTGTACTCCTTTCCAATGTGGGACAAAGTAAAAGTGAGCAAGGCTTGCATTGCTTTGAACTGTGAGTAGTGGCTATTGGGAAGTGGGAACAATTTGTCCCACATCGACTAAGGGAAGAGGGGAAAGACTCTTCCTCCCATTATATATACTCAGCACGCAGCCCAACCTCATCTTGCAATTAAATCCAATACAAAATAAGCCGTGGCTGAGTACATACGGCTGGCCTTCTTTGAAGCCTGATCTTAATGGGCTTAGAGTATTGGTAAAGCCCTTTTTTAATGGGCTTAGGGTATTGGGCCTGTATGTAGGAGCCATGTTTTAAATTTTCCTTTCCAATTGGGCCTCAGTTATAACTAGGATGGTCTCTTTATGTATTTAAAATAACTTAAAAACTGAATAAAAACCAAACCAAACCAGTAGTAGTCGGTTTTGGATTCTTTAAACAGTCGGTTTCAGCGCGGTTTCGGTTCATAAAAATTTAAAACCAATGAATTCGGTTCAATTTTCGATTTTAGGCAAAACCGAACCGAATACACCCCTAATGAGTAATATGGATGATAAGTTTGCTGCAGATGTGCATCGTACAACTAGAGAGTTTAATGCAAGTGATAGTGTCATCGTTCGCATAAGACCTGAACGCTACCCTTGCAAAAATGCAAGGTAAGGCTGCGTACTATAGATCCATCATGGTCCGCCCCTTCCCCAGACCTCGCATACGTGGGAGCTTTGTGCACCAGGCTCCCCTTTTTTTTTTTTTTTTTTTTCATTAAAAGAGGTCCTAATTGTGGTTTGGGGGGTTGAGCAAGGGGATTGACTAAGACCTTTTTGCTTGTTCTTCCAATAAATGTCTTGAGTGGATTGGTTCATAGGGTTGTCGATATAGGATTGTAAGAGGGATTGGGATGGAGAGTGAAGGGGTGAGGGTGTCTCATCTTCAGCAATGATACTATTTTCACTTAGATCATAGGAAGTATTTTTTAATGTGATTGATCACTATTTTACAATTATTTAAGAATGTTCTAATTTAAAAATAAGTTTGGGAAAGAGTGGTCTAGCTTGTATTAGTTTGAGTGAGTCTAGATCTTAGGACCTGTCCTCTTTAGCAATGTGGGGTACTCACCGTACTCTAGATTGGCCTTTGACTTATTTAAGAATGCCTTTGGGTGGTGACCTATGTTGGTTGGTTTTTGGAATGCTATGGTGGAGAAGGTGCCAAGACAGGTTACCCCCCAAAAAAAAAACCCTTTGGCATGTTTAAAATTTTAAAAATATTAAAGAAAATGAATTAAGTTTATATTTTTATATTTGGTCACAACAAAAAAGAAATAAAATAAAGTAAATTAATTAATCAAATTTACTAGTATGTGTCATTAATTTTAATTTTTCAAAAAAATTTAATTATATTCAGACAATATTTCATTTTTATAATATCTCATATATATGTAAAGAGAAAATACAATAAAAAGTGATTTTTTTTTTCTTTTTTTCAAAGAAAATATTTAATATAAATAAACCATTGAAATTGGAAATGCCATATATATTATAGGTGGACTCCAGAAGACAAAAAACAAAAAATGAAATAAAAGACAAGGTGAACAATCTTAATTCCCCCACTGCCATATATGCATATAACCTTATGTGTTGAACATATTGGACCCTCTCTCTCTCAAGACAAGGTGAAATAGAAACCCAGCTACCTAGCTAGTTGGCAAATGGAATGGGGTCGCCAGTAATGGTATTCCTACTGCTGCACTACGATTGAAAGCACACACCTAGACCTGCATGGGTGCAATAATGGCCACAAAGGTCGGTGGTGGGCAAAAGTGCAAGCAAGATATGAGGGAGAACCAGCTGGGCAACCCCACTACTCCTACAGCATGCCTCCCCTGCCTGCACTGTGACTGAGAGGTTTATATTAATATGTATATATAATACAAACATCGACATGAGATATTATGGTGGAGAAGGTGCCAAGATGGGTGGAAGGGTATTTTATTCTCTCTAGGTGCGCATATTACCCACATTCAGGAATGTCTTTCTAGTATTCGTCTCTATTTTTTGTTTATTTTTAGAATTCATATGGGGATTGCTAGAAATGTTGAGAGTGTCATGATGGTTTCTTATGGTCCAAACTGCGAAGTGGGGGACAAAAAGAATCATTTGATTAGGTAGGAGATTGTTTTTGGATCTAAATGAGGGGGGTTTGTGTCACAGGCTGAACACTTCACACCTTGTGAAGGACCGTGCAGCACTAGCTAAAGCACTCTTGCTTAGTCAGCCAAAGATTATTGCAATTTACCACAAGAACACATTCACAACAATTGAATGAAACTAAGCAGACGCAATAAGCAATTCATGAAAGCAAATGGCAAGCAAGCGGTAAACAACAAAACAGCATAATCAATTAACAAAATCTCCATAAGCAACGTGTGTTTGGTGAGGGAAGCAAGTAGTCTAAACATGTTTAACAAATGCTAGTGAGGTTTACAAGACTGATGAACAAACATCCTCCCCTAAAGAGCTTTATATGCTATTTTAGCTCTAGCACTAGGAAACATCAAAATGTCCAAGATGTCATACTCCCACTTTACACTACAAGTTACACATACACAAAGCAGAAAACTTATATTATTTATTTACTTGATGGTAACCCATCCCATGCACAAAAGACAACCTATCATAGGTAAGGATAATGCCTTGAACAAGCTTGGCTCATAAAATTTCGTGACATTCGGATCTTGGTAGGACAATGTCCAAAAACATCGCTTTAGTGGGTAAATGGTTTTGGCATTTTCCTATAAAGGTGCCTTCCCTTCAGCATAAAGTTCCTAAAAGTAAACTTGGCTTGCAGGATAATGGGTGGGATGCGCTATTTGGTGTTTAGATGTTCATTTAAGAGTCCTTGGAAGTGTATTTCGCAAATTTACCCTGCTTTCTAAATTTATTATGGCCACTGGGTATCTCGTTTGGTTTTAGGAAACCATTTGGGAGGGCGATTCTGCACTTTACACTTCTTCTCTTCATTTGTATAGGCTGTCCTCTTTGCATAATGATCCTATTTCTTCCTTCTGTATTTCTAATGGGGATGAATTCTCTTCAGATTTTCATTTTCATAGGTCTCTTAATGATAAAGAGGCATTGAGCTCACCTCCTTATTATGTTTGTTGAAGGTAGTTGTCCTTCTTCTAGGACGGAGTTCAAGTATAGATTCTTGATTCTTCATGGGGAGTATTCTTCGAAATCTTTTTTCTTGAGTATTTGACCCATACAAACACATCTTTCCCCCTTCATTATACTATTTGGAAGACCAATATCCCCTCTAAGATTACGGATTTTATTTGGTTAGTTATTCTTAATAGAGTTGACGCTCACAATTAGTTGTAAAGTAGGAGGCCTTTAAGGATTTATATCTAGATGTTTGTTCTTTATGCTTCAGAAGCGCAGGATATATCTCTCATTTGTTCCTTCCATTGTTCCTTTTCATGGAGGGTGCAAACTAATTTATTTGGACTATATGGAGAGAATTGGGAGTCAGGGGAGGACCTATTGGCTATCTCATTTTCATGGGTGTTTTGCTGATTTGTGGGGATTTAGTTGGAGCAGAATGAACATATATTGAAAGAAGATGTCTTTATCTATGCTTAGGGATAAAATTTAGTATTTGGCTTTGCTATGGGCTCCTGCTAGACTACAATTGATTGTTTCAAAAGATTGTCTTTTTCAAACTTCAAATGCGATTGGAGGGGGGATTTGTTTGGTATTTTTCCTTTTTATTCTTATATTACACAAAAGGATTTCGTATGCTCCTTTTTGTAGTTACTCTTCTCTTCAATAAAATTTCTTCTTTCTCTATCCAAAAATAAGTAGCACCTTTTATAATTAATAAAATTTTCAAGCAGATACAAAAGACCGACAAATTGTATCAATCAAATGTACTTTCAGAATTGAGTATCCAAAAAAAATAAATTAATTAATTAATAATTAAATAATGAGATTTAAATTTATTTATCTTTTTAATTTGAATAATCAACTGATAAAGTGCTCATAATGTTATAAAATCTAATATTTTGGACTCAAAATTATTAAAATTATAAAAAATTATTTACAATAGGAACATTTGGTAAAATCTCACAATTATAAAGACCCTAAACACCTTGAAATGGTAAACCAGTCCTAATTAATATGTTGTATTCCGAGAAATATCGACAGGAGGGGCACTTTATATGGAAAGCAAAAACTAGTGAAGGGGTAAAAGAACACATTTCAAAACAGTAAGTTCTACTGTGCTACCTGAATTAACTGAGCCACCCTTCCCTGCTTCATTTGGTGTTGAAGATGAAGATGGCACAAGCTCTGCTTTGGAAGAAATAAGGAAGAAGATGGTTCAGCATCATTTGTTAGAACAACATTATTCAACAAAACACAGAAGAAAGAAAAAAGCAATGTCAACACCTTTTGCAGCATTGGATGTAGCAGAACTTTGCATGATCACGACATCACTTTTTAAACTAGAAGACGGAGAGGGTACAGGCACATGCACACCCACCATCTCCTTTGCCTCTGAAACAACTGTAGGACCAGAAGAACTCACAGGCATTTCCTCCCGCTGTAAACTAGATGACTTCTTAGTTTCTCCAGACTCAGAATGCAGATTCTCATCAATTGCATCTTCCTTGTTGGTTCGGCCTGGATCAGTTGTACCTTGATTGACCAGTGGAATGGGCAAAGCAGCTTTTTGCAAGTCATCATCAATTTTATTTTGATCAGAGCTAGTTTTAATTGTATTCTGACTACCACTCGGCACCAATGAGTCCAAATTTTTTGAGCCATTAACACCATCACCAATAATTTGAGCTTGATTCCCCTCAAGAATTGAGACTTCCAGTCTTGGCGAAGGATCCGCGCCATAAAAATAACTACGAATTGCAGACCCAACTGGGGAAGGAACCGAAAGCAATGAAGCAAAAATCAAAAACAATGCTAGTGCTATTACTGTGACCACAATGGAGTTGATGCTCCGTAGAAAGCCAACCATTGAGGCATGCCCTCTAGGTGAAGTTGAGGTCATAGCTTTCAATGCGAATCAAGTAAATTCTTCATACAACGAACAGAAAACCAAGAAGTTCCAGACAGCAAATAGTTGAACTGAGATCTACCAGTGCAACACTTAATTTAACATAAGATGAATAAGATTCTAAAGAGATTCAAATGCTAATATTGTTCGTCAATGTTGCTTCAAATTGCTAACGGGGATGGCAAATCTTAGCAGAATTGAAGCCGAGAACAGCCAAATAAACCTCATCGATCGGTTGATAGAGTAACAATGAAAAAATCAGCAAACGTTCTTTTCACCTTCAGAAATATCACGTCCAGGATATAATATCTAAAATATCAGAAACCACTTCAAATTAATCGAAAATTCAAGACTACTTGGGAAAAAAAAAACCGAACAAAGATGCCAAGAGAACATATGGAAAAAAGAAACAGAAACGAGTTTCGAATCTCAGGCACTGTGTTGTTTCATCTTCCAACAAAAAAAAAATTAAATAAACTAATATAAAAATTCGATAAATCAGCACTCGAGTTGTGTTCAGCCAACTGGAAATTTTAGTTTTGTCACTTCCAAAATAACAGAGATTTCAAGATTCAAAACCCATAGTTCCAGTATCTTCGTGCATTTTCTCACCAACCAAAAAGGCGAAACAGAAACAGAAAAGCAATGACTACCGCTCATAAATCTTCAGAATTAAACCCAAGAAAAACTTTGGAAAGGTAGAAATGGGAACCTTTACCGATTCAACGAGGTTCTAAAGCACCGGAACGCTCGATTAGCGCGAAGGAGACGAAGAATTAGGGGAAAAGATTCAGAGAACTCTCGGAGTGTAAGAGATTGATCGCCAGAAAGAGTTGCGCGGCGTCCAGGCAGAATTAATTAAATTGAATTCGAGAAAAATTTGGATCGTCGTTGAAGAAGATTGTCAATCGTGTCTGTGTGTGAGAGAGGGAGAGAAAGTAACGCGAAGAAAGCGAAATTCGTACATAAATAATTAATAGAATTAATAAGTGTGACTTCTGAGCTTCCTGTATAGCACCGCGTAATGTAGGTGTGTTATTTACAATAAACATTTTTATTATAAAATTTATTATTTTATTTATTTTATGCTATTAATTAAATAGTTTCTCTCTTTATTTTATGATGATAATGTTTTCACTCCACAAATATTATATTTTTATATTTTTATATTCATATAAATTAGATTGTGTAGAAAATTATATGTAAATTTACAAGTAAAGAATTTAAATTTTTAAAGGTATCATCAACTAAAATTCAAATTTAGATTTGTGTGTATTTAGTCAAAATGGAGTACAATTTTATTTTGTATTCATCTTAACTAAATACTTGAAGTGCTAAATATAGAGTAAGGGTATGATTCAAATCCATATTTCAATGCTTAATCTATATTGTAATGTTACTGATACAACTAAAATTAGTACACCCAAATTTGACAAATATACCCATGGAAGTAGGCAGTCGTAAGGTCGGCCTTACATGACATTGGGTGTTTCGCATAACTCCCACTAAACTATCAATAATTGTAACGCTCCAACCCGCTACGTGGGGCCTGAGGTGCTACTTTAGTAACATCTGTATTCCTGATACCATAATCATCACATAAAAGTAGTGAAAATAATTTAAACGTCCTCAAATACATTATCAAAGTTCTAGTCTACCTTTATACGTAGAAATTTCTAAATACTCATATTACAAACCCAAAATAGAAGATAGAAACTAAACTTCATTCATACAACCCACATAGATATACCAGACAAACTAATCTCAGTCCCTTTAACCTGCTAAGCACGATTCCTAGCACCTCCTGAAAAGTCAAAGGACCATTAGGATGAGACATCTCTCGATAAGACGGAGTAAGTTAATATCAGGGTGTGGTCAATATGAGTTTTAGTAGCATCATAAAATATTCATTTCTCCATTTAATCAAAATTAACATTTGTAGAATTGTACCCACACCTACACAGTTGAAAATACATTTTTATTCCTACAGTATAAACGAGTTCAAATAATAGATAACATTATTTACATAAATTCACATATATGCGTATAAGACACTCCCTTAGACAAATAACATGATTAACCCTCATGACAGATTGTGCGGCCCGAAGGCTGGACATAGCATAGGTGATCAACCCAAACAAAGTCAAAGTAATCATCTACAAATATGTCTGCAGACATTTGCAATCTCAGTTGTTGGTCTAATTGCCTTACCGCATCTTAGTCCAAACCCCAGGGAAGGTACAACAACTCTTCGTAGGCCAACCGGTTGAAACCCCCTACACTTGTGGTTGCACCTAGCAAAATATTTCACTAGCAATGATATCGTGCAAATAATCTGACTATTGTATTATAGACCACTCTAATCTTATGTTTTGGAATACCTTAAATTTGACTAAAATTAAATTGAAATTTATCTAAATTTATATAAATTCAAATTTAAGATCTGAAATGCATGCTCACGCAACTTAATTGATTTTGAAAAACCAATCATTAGCCATCAAAGATATTTTTGGATGAACTCATTTAACACACCACTTTCTATGTTGCTTCTTGATCTATCATTAACATTAACTTTCAATTAAACACCACAAAACGATGTGTGATTGAATTATCTAACTTGAACACTCTGAATCATTTGACCATCAATAATAATTTTTTACCAAACTATTTGATTCTAAAACTTAAAAATGAATTGATGAAAAAATATTTTCAATAACCTTTACATTTCTCCTTTATTCTCATACTCTTCCAAAGCCACTTATTCTTTTTAAATTTTTCCTCATGGACAATCGGTAATAGTTAAATTAATGATTAAAATGGTCTTAAAAAAGATGACGATCTAAACATTTAGACAATTTACTAGGAGAGTACATAGAAAAAATTTTCTTAACATTTATTGTATATGAAATTTAATGTGTGCAATTTTCAGAAATATTGATTTTCGAAGTAAATTACTCTCACACCTTTAGGTTTATGAAAAATGGCATTGTGCTTCTTATGTTTTTATAAATATTAACTTATCATATTTAATGGTAAATATATATCTATAAGTTTGGCTCAACCCATCTAATAAAATAAAATAATAGAAGAAAAAAGATGCTTTTAATGTCTAACTTATGTATATTTTTATTTTTTGTTAAGTAATGGGTCCATCCATAATTGTTCGGTTACCTTGAATAGATTTTGTACAAGTGCGCCCCTACGTCACATAATAGATACTAAAATCAAATCTCATTACTATTGTGAGACAATTAAAAAAATAATTCATAAGAAATAATAATTTTTATTCAATTGATAAGATTATAAAATCATCCAAAATAAAATTACAATTACTTTACAGTTGGAAGCTTAGATTTCACATTTTAAATTTAAATTTAGATAAATTTGAACAAAATTCGGCAAAAAAACTTACTAAATTTTATCTAGATTTATAAATTCAAATTTAAGACTTGAAATTTAGGTTTCCAAACTACAGCTTAGCATGGAAAATAAATAAATAATTTGAATTTTTGAGAGTTTATTAGTCTTAATCAAATAATATTAAAGATAATATCTCTTTTATTTTATATTTTGCTTCACTTTTTCTAAAATAAAAGTTGTGAAACTTCTGACATAAAAATTTCACAACTTTTATAAAAATCGAAAATTAAAATGTCCTTAAAGATTATATTATATACTATCATCAAATGAACTTGCACCTTCCTAGAAGTGAAGGAGTGTAGCAGTGCATAACCTACGTACACAGCTAGCCTTTTGTCCGAGTGTTCACATGAACCATGTCGGCAAACGAGAGAGAGAGAGAGAGAGGGGTGTTTCTAGTTTATGATATCTTTTAATATTTTGAGAATATAATATTAGAGATACCAAGAAAAATTTTATTTTAAGAATATCATGCTTTTATTAATATCATGTCACATTATATAAACCTAAGAACCATATACAAACATACATAACCTAATTTAGTGAAAGGCGTATCAGCGGTCCTTTTTTTTTACTCCTTTAATAATATATTTATTCTTTTAGTTAAACATTGAAATTTGAGTTTTTTCTCGATTTATTTTTTTTTTAAATATATATTAAATAATACATTTCTTGGGAATATAATTTCCTGAATAATCATGACGTAATCTCGCTACTTGAAATAGCAAAATTTGCCACGTGTCATTTCGAGAATTATTTTTCTAAAAAAATATTATTTGATATATATATTTTTTAAATGATAAATCAGGAAATAAATTATTCTACGTAATAAATTCTTTTACGTAATAAATTGGGAAATAAATTCTTTTAATATATATATATTTTTAAATGATAAATTAGAAAATAAAATATTCTGCGTAATAAATCAGGAAATAAATTTTTTTAATATATTTTTTTTAAAAATGATAAATCGAGAAATAAATTCTTCTGCATAATAAATTATTTTGCGTAATAAATCAGGAAATAGATTCTTTTTGTTTACATATATTATAAGTAAGTTATTATTTTTCAATCGCAAATAAATTTATAGCATATGTACATGTTCATAATATTATTGAAGTTTTTCATACAACATGCAATTTTTATAAATATTATATTATTCATATGAATTTATCAATATTGTTAATTATACTGAACAAATAATATAAGATGATGTGCTAAATTGTGATATTATTGTTAAAACTAATCATTGAACTACATATAGATGACAAATCTTAGTAAAAACACATAAAAAAAGTTCCACCAAAATATTATTTATATTATTTGTTTTAATAGTAATGTTTAATGAAATAGTAAATTTCAAATATGATTTTGCTACACACCTTTTTTTATTAATAGTAAGGTTGTATTTATATTTAGTTTCATATTCAAATAATATATTGTTTTAATTTTGTATTGTTATAATTGAATTTAATATTTGAATTATCTTGTAACCATTATCTATTATCAAAGTTTAAAACTCAAATTCATTCATTATGTTTCGACTTATAATTATATTGTTTTTTATTGTATCTTACAAACTATGGACAGTTTTTACAACTATATAAATCAATCCATGAGCTCTCTCTCTCTCTCTCTCGTTTTTTTCTTCCGAGTAATGTGATAGTTGAAGGCTGACACTTGATGACTGTGGCGGAAACCCCGAAACTGGTGGCATGCATGTCATGCTCATGCTCTCTTTCTGCATAACCTCATGATCTTTCAATTCCTACCACCCAATAGCTTCAACTTCCCATTTGTTATCAGAGCTTGCATGCGTCAATGGCGTGTTTGTGCAAAACACCTTGACGGATCTTTGCCTGAGGAAGCAAATTCCCATTTGGAATTTACTATTTCATTAAATATTACCATTAAAACATATAATATAAATAATATTTTGGCGCAACTTTTTTATGTATTTTTACTACGATTAATTGTCATCTATAAGTAGTTCAATGATTAATTTTAACAATAATATCACAATTTAGCACATTATTTTATATTATTTGTTCAGCATAATTGACAACTATTGATAAATTCATATGAATAATATAATATCTATAAAAATTGCATGTTGTATAAAAAATTTCAATAATATTATGAACATGTACATATGATATAAATTTATTTACGACTAAAAATTAATAACTTACTTATAATATATGTAAACAAAACGAATTTATTTCCCGATTTATTACGCAGAAGAATTTACTTCCCGATTTAATATTTTTTTTGAAAATATATTAAAAAAATTTATTTTCCGATTTATTATGCAGAATAATCTATTACACAGAAGAATTTATTTCCCGACTTATCATTTTTTAAAAAATATATTAAAAAAATTTATTTCTCAATTTATTACACAGAAGAATTTATTTCCCAATTTATCATTTTTAAAAAATATATATTAAATAATATTTTTTTGGGAAAATAATTCTCAAAATAACACGTGACTGATTAAATCTCGCTATTTCAAGTAATGAGATTTGTTTAAAATTCGCTACTTCAAGTAGCGAGATTACGTCAGGGTTATTTAGGGAATTATTTTCCCAATAAAGGTATTATTTAATATATTTAAAAAAAAAAAAGATAAATCGGGCAAAAACTCTTGAAATTTTATCAGAATTTTTAACTTTCTTGGGATTGAAAGATCCACGAAACATGAACACTTCATTATCTCTTTTTGACTGATAAGTCAGGTACTATAACTTATGTGTACTATAAATACCTCGGGTTTCTAAATGTGGTTTGGGTTCCAATTATGTAAGGCATCTTTTATAAGATAAAACTTTAGGAATAGTTGGCAAAAGGGACAATGCTGAAGTTGGCTATGAGATTATTGCAATAAGTTATATGAGAATATAATCTTTTGAATTGAATATCATTATATTATTTTAATTGGTTTAGATATTAATACTTGCAATATAGCATTATTATACATTATAATTATATATATGAATATTTATTTCTTGTCTTTTAGTGATTTTTTTGCATCATTATTATAGTAAAAACATATTTTCTTTGTGCAAATTATTAAATTCTTTTATTGTAACCATGTTGTTTTTAAGGGCATACATTCCACAAGTCAAATATATTACATTTAAAATCATTTAACGGTAATATAAAATTTTAAAAACACAAAAACATTATTACAACAAATAATTTAACATAATACTTGAAAACTTGAAATTATATGGTCCTCCATTGTTTTATTCATAGGATTATGTTGTTGCCAAAATTTGTTTTGGAGAATTTGGATCAATAACAACTTTAATCGTCTACCAAGAATAATAAAAAAAATGACTTGGAGGACTCGGGGTGTACTTTAGGGATTACTTTGATGCCTAAGTTAGGGAATTTGGAAGGACTATATGTAACGACCTGCCTATTTTTACCATATACATAAATTCATATATATATATTCCTACATAACCACATTCATAATAACTCTGAAATCCTGTCATACATCTCTGATACTTGAGTAGTGGAAAATATAAATTACATACATGTCATACAACATCAGACACAATACCAGAACTTTACTGAATCTGTCATGTATATACAACATCCACAAAAGGACCAAAAAGCACCAAAAAGTCATAACCCAAAAATTAATCTGACCCTAACTCAACTACTTACCCTTCTGACAGGGTAATTCGGTCAATCTCTACCGCTGCAGAGCTCTATCCGCCCTTCTACTTGGATTTCCTGAAATGTTTGTAATGCTGAGGTGGGACACCTCTCAGTAAGGGAGATAAACTAATATTAGTGTGTGGCAACATGAGTAATGTTGTGTTTGAACATGAACTGTACATAATATGTATATTTGATAAAAACTGATTGTATAAACTCTGAGCAAAATATGATTCATCATATCACAATAAATATCATACTAATTTCTGTAATCATGTAAAACATCTTCTATAATTGTACAACACTGAAATAATACCCATGATGGATAGCTAACTGATGTCATGTCTTACCCCCCATATGACAGGGTTGTGCAACCTGTAGGCGAGATCTAGTAATGGTTGGCCGACCACGTTAAGTTAAACATAAGTCTGTAAGTACGATGGGCTTGTCCCACTTGGTCCGGACTGCCATGGGAACACCTGCACTACACTGAAGCCACTGTTGGAATTGGTGTGATCCCAAGAGGGGGGTGAATTGGGTTTTAAAATATTTTTCTCTAATTTAAATAATTACACCAATTCACCACAGTTCATATTTCATTCATTATTGAAAATGTGTACGTACAACGATTAAGTTATCAGTGTGTGCATACATACACGTGTGCTACATATCTCATTTAAATTAGTTTTGTGTGCATGCAAGATGGTTATAGCAAAACATGAACTAACATACACATGCTAAAATTTAAGTGCAGGAATTTAAATGAGATAGAGATAGAATGACACAAATTTGTTAACGAGGCTCGGCCAATACTACCTACGTCCTTGCCTTGGGCATACCCCACAAGGATTCCACTAAACCTGCTTACTCAATCGGGTTAAGCAAAAGCCTTTTACATTCTCTCCTTACGGGGTGAGGAAAACCCCAGCTCAATTATTAGGCTGAGCTGAACTAGTCTTACTTACGGGGCTGAGACTCCCCAGTTCAATTTTCGGGCTGAATCAAACTAGTCTCACTTATGGAGCTGAGACTCCCCAATTCAATTAACAGGTTGAACCCAACCATTATAATAAAACCATTTTGTACATGAAACATGCTTCTGAAATACAAGCAAAGATATACACGCTTAAGCTCATAAAATATGCACTCTCTTATGATATGATTTATGCTCAGTAGAGTAAGAGTGTTTTTCTAAATAAATGTTCTAATCTTTGAAGAAAGATGTATATGATAATATGCTTCAAGGATTTGAACCCTAATGAAATATTCTCCTAAAAATGTATTTCAGATGCACTGGAGAATCAAGGGTTTGTTCTAAAAGTATTTTTGCAAAAACTAACAAGTAAGATCTTTGATATTATATGAAACATGCAATAAAAGCTTCAAAGATCAAATGTAAAACAAATATTTTCTCCAATCAAGAATTGGAATAAAATATTGTTTGGAGAATATAGGATTTATGCTCAAAACGTTTTTGCAATAATCACACTTCAAAAATAATCAGCCAAATAAAAAAATACTCTTTTAAAAGGAATGTTTTCAATAAAAGAATCAAAGAGAGTTTGGAGAATATGAAAAGATTTTACCCCAAAATGATTTTTTAAGTAAAAGAGTATGTGGGGGAACTTTGATTAGTAAAAATATTTGAGAGAAAAATTAGGGTAATCAAAGTTACTAATATGGAGTTATGAGGAGGTATTTATAGCATTTTTGAAAAATATGACCGTTGGGGATACGCTTGGTATTTTGGAAATGATTAATTAAATTTTAATGACGTTTTAAAGCTTTTAAAAAATTCCAACCCAAGAGCACCGGTCGACCGAGGCAAGTTCGATTGGCTGAAGTTCTTGAGGTTCGGTCGACCGGGCATTAAATGACTTGTGAGTTCGGTCGACCCGACTTGTATGTCCAAAGGCAATTTTTCCTTTTTGCGAGGTTCGGTCGACTAGGAAGATTTTGAACTAACTTGGTCGGTCAACCGGGTCATTGAGTTCCCACACGTGGAAACTCGGTCGACCAGAGCGTTGTAATGCAATATGGGCTCGATCGACCAAGAGGTTAATAAAGTTGATTCCTGGGGAGTTCGGTCAACCGAGGTCAAATGAACTATAGGAGTTCGGTTGACTGGGTTATGGTCAACCAGTTGACCTGGTCCTAGTCCGGTCGACCGAGGGCATTTTATACATGGGAGTTCGGCCGACCAAATGTGCACATTTAGTGCATTTCAGTCCTTTTTCTCTTATAAAATTTACAATATTCAGGTACCTAAGGTCAGTCTAAGGCCTTTGAGAAATAACCCTAAAAATCTGGCGTCGGTCGACCGAATTCAGTCTCTATGGTCATTCTATGGTCATATGAGCATTTAAAACATATCATGCAGATGCATGCTTTATTACAGATTAAAGATAAAAATTAAATGCATATACAAATTAAACACAAATGTCTTCTTCTTTCTTCTTTGCTTTTTAACGTCGAAGGGTGCATGCGGGTGAACCTCTCTATGGTACAACCCGTAGTAGTAGGAGAGTGCTCACATCTCCCAAAACAATGTCCGATCTCCCGCATAACCTACCTCGTCAAACCCCGAGGCATAGAAGGAGACTTATCACTCGCAGTCCCCTCGGAACCACTATCCAAGTTGTTATCCTTGGGCTAAATTCTGAAAATAGGATAGGAATTGATTAGAATTCCTATATCGTACACAGTTAACACAATCATTGAAAGCTAATCATGTTAACTACAACTCTCACGGGTCCAGGTCTATCCCACCACACTGACACGAAACCATCAATGGTTTGCCGTGGTTTTACTGAAATCATCATTCCAAGAAAAACACAAAACACCGCCAATGAGTTCCCGTCTAGCAACAAAACAACCCTTGACCTACTCTACCCATGTCCTACATCTTATACTCTGGTATGTACACATAGCTACGCCTAACCAAGTCTACAAGACCTAACAACTTAGTTTTGCTCTAATATCAAGTTGTCACGCACCGATCCCGCAGATGGGTCCCAGGTGTGTTTTAGTAACCTAACTTGTCTCTGTATCAATTAAAACATACATGATAATACATTGAATGAGGATCCGACCTCGTGGGGTACACGTACACCTTATACTCATTCACATATATATCCATACTCATCAAATATGCAACGAAAATGTTCTTTATATACATACATCATACCATACAACGTACCATACCGGAGTCTATACATAACTAGAATCTACATTCCAATATCATACATACCCCGGTGTCTACAAAACCCAACCATAACAACCCGGTTACAACATTTGTACTTACACAGGTACTCTATGTAGCTAACCAACACCCATGCTTTTGGACACCAGGATGCTAGTTTCGGTTACCCGAAGGACCTGAAAAACATTTGTATATTTGGGGTGAGACACCTCTCATTAAGGAAGGAGGAAGGTTATATTAGTGTGTGGCTTACAAGTGTTATTTCAACATAAAACATAACATAATACAGTTCACAATTCAGTTCCAGTACATATGATACCAAACATATGGTCAGTGTCGTCACACTTAAGCAACCGATACCCTGCAATAACTGAAGCCTCACAGCGATATCATGCTAATACGGTGTCCACTCACACCCATTGGTGACTAGCTAGAACAAACAGACGATATTTCACACCCTTGGATATAGAGCCAAACACTCTCGCCCACAGTAATTAGCCAAGACATGGCGTCAGTGTACTGTAATTAGTTGCTCCTAATTGATTTACAAAACCTAGAACAATTTTGAAACTCATGTTCCTATACTCATCAGTGTACGGTAATTAGCCACCCCTAACTGTTTTACAAAACCTTAGAACATTTTACATACAACATTTCATTATTCACTTATTTGAGTATACAACAATCATATCGTTTTCAGTTCGAGAATACAGTTTAATACAAATACAGGCACGGTCATCTCAATACTATAGTTTTATACCACATACGATTTTTCAACAAAAATAGAGATGATACCCAAAACCCCCAAATTTTTCCAAAAACTGTAACCCGAAAATCCTACATTTTCACTCCATAGATTTTCCCAAATAAGTAACCAAAACATACATACAATCATAAACTACATATTTACTGATCCCGATTTCAAAAATAACTGATATAAATAGAATCCCGTTACCTTTTCCTGAATACTAAAATACGAACTTTACGACTCCAAAACTACGAACTGAGTTCCCAAAACCTAAACATCCAAGAACTATACTTCACTATAATTCTTACTACTACATATATACCGAAACGAAACTAAAATCAAACCCTTACCTCGGTTTTGGGTTAAAACCCAAAAATCCTTGAAACGAATTTCTAATCTACTATAAACGTAGAGATTCTCCTCCTAATCCACGTGGTAACATTGGATCGTTGATTTTGGCAATTGACGGCTTGAAATTTTAGAGAGAGAGAGAGAGAGGATTTGAGTCCTAGAGAGAGAGAGAAAGAGAGAGTTTTAGCTTTCTTAGCAATGAAGCAAGTGAAAAAGATATTTATAACCTTTTGACCCAACCAACCTCGTTGACAAGACGCCATCCTCGTCAACGAGTCGTAGAAGGAAGTTCATCGACGCCAAGGTGGCCTCGTCGACGAGCCTAAGATTTCAGGATTTCCTCGTCGACGAGCTACTGAATCTCGTCGTTAAGCTAAACAAGAGGCTTCGTTGACGAGAAAAGAAGCCTCATCGATGAGCCCAACAGATTTTACCTTCTAAACTTTCCTTCTCTTTTCCTCATTGATTTAATACACTTGTCTCAGGTCGAGTTCTTACAATAGAGCTCTGAGATAGTAGGGAACTGGGACCCTGATATATAGGGTGAGTTTTTTTACTAGGGAGATGTGATTACCTTAGGGTTGTATTGTTTTTGGCTATGAGACAGAAATATATGTATATGGATATTGTTAATTTGGGTATTGTATTCTAGATGGTATGTACATTATGTCTTCTGTTGTTAGGTTAATATAAATAAAATGCCTGTTTACTCGGTACCCAATGCGGGTCAAATCATGTGAGTAGTATTAGAGTTGTTGACGTGGCCGATCGTTGATGAATATTTGCTATTTATTGAAAAAAAATGGTATGAAAAATCGGGGCGTCACAATTTGGTATTAGAGCGTAAGTTGTTAGGTTCTGCATACCTTAGTAAACAGCGAAATACAATACCAGAGTATAGGAATGAATTGTGAGGAGAATAGGAGATGGGTAGATTGAGATATAAGTTCGTTATTGTTAGAGGATGAGATTGGGAATCTTGGGTTCTATCTTGCAGCCCAGAGGTAGGAAATTCTGTGGTTGTTTCTGTAGTTTTCCTGGGGTGACAATCTCAGGAAAACCATAGTAAACTATCGTCAGTTCTTGTTTCTGAGTGGTAGGACTAAATCTTAAATAGGGATTGAGGATGTGGAGATAAATGGTCGTAAACAGGTAATTTATGAGTTATAGCAGGGTCCAAGGTATCACTGTCCATAACATAATTAAACAAACAGCGGAAACAAATATTTTTCCTAATATCATACCTACCAAAGTACTAACCCAACCAGGACATCTACTAGTCCCAAAATAATACATATGACCACCCCAAATATCTGAAAACATCTAACATAAACCATACAATATCGTGCCCACACTCACCTTCGGCATGATCATTTAAGTCTAGCCCTGGAGCTCCTAGGCTCGACTTCCTAAAGGACTTGAAAAGTTAACATTCTGGATTGGGTGAGACACCTCTCAATAATATGAAATACATTATTATCAGTGTGTGGCAGATGAGTTCTATTGTGACAATTATTTATATACGTCTTTTATATTACCCCTAAATATACTCAATATCAGTATAATCAATATGATGCAGTTAGATAAGTCTACTAACGTAGTTTTACGACATATCACACACAAGGTAAAACAGTTTATAATAAATCTATGAATGTAAGGTTTTACAACACATCACAGATAATTAAATTTGCACTTTTATATGTCACACAAGCATTCTCCTTAAATTTATACACCACATTAGCCTTCGACATCAGTAAGACTTCACACAAAGTTTCTATACTAAGTATCACCACTTCAATTTATACGCCACATAAGCCTTCGACATCAATATAAACTTCATGCAGAGTTTCCATACTGAGCATCACCACTTCATATTTTTCAATCAAATGAAAAATCTAACTTACAATTTCATGATTAATGGAATTAACCCGTCATATCCTTATATCCATATCAAACCTGTCATTTTATAATTTCACAGTAATCCCACTATATACATATATCCATAAACTAGTATTACGCCACATACTCACAATATCATACCATAACAATTCCAACAAATTCATATAAAATTATTTTTTTTAATTAATCATATGCCACACGGTTATACATTAAAATTTTCATTTAAGTAATCCACAGGGAAAAAACGCGTATTTCTAAAATCTGGTCCGATTGTTTTCCGAAAATTCTATTTAATTTTAAACATGCAATTTTTCCTAAAATGAAGGCATACGAACCGCCCTCTTAGTTATTCCCAAATATGTATTACATTAAAAAATGACCATTCCATACGCCCAAATCATACATAAATTCAAATGTGGTGTATACATATAATATACTCAAATTTAATCAGTTCAAAAGCTTTAAAAATCTAACATAATGTATTTCCCTTACATTATCCTAGGAGTGGTGCTTACGACACTCAAATGACGAATCCACTCCGGTTAAAATGTCGGTGGCTGAATTTAGAACCCAAGGATATTTTATGTTCTTCAATCGGCGCACGTTTCGCCGAAAAATTGAGGAGAGAGAAAGTGAGTTGAGGAGAGAGAAAGTTGAGTGAGCTTACGGAAAGAGAGATAGTTCTTCACGCTGGGGGGGGGGGGGTTGAATTGAACTCTCAAATTCAGTTTGATTCTCAAGAAGTCTAAACTTCCCAAGTGCTTATTTATCTAATATATATTATATTATCATTGTTACGCCTCGAACCCACCAAGTGGGGCCCGAAGGTTACATGTTTCATTCACCTATTTCTGATACCATACACCATAATTATGCAACAAAAATAAATATACATCCTCAATTTAAATACCATAGTCTATCTATAAATCTCGAAAACCACTACATCCATCTATTTATATTACATCCCAGTATTTAAAAAAAAAAAAACATAACTATACATAAATAGTTATTACAAACACCCCAAGATTTATCAAAATTTCTACCCTACTCAGAGCTCTAATCTCGATCGCCTAATGGACCTGAAAATATAATCATCCGCTAGGATGAGACACATCTCAGTAAGGAAGAATAAATCATAGCAGTGTGTGGTAGAGAGTTTATATAAATACATAATATATATATATATATATATATATATATTCATATATTCATTTGTAATTCACTATTAATAGCAACTAAGAAATCTCATCATTAATAACAACACTGACATTTGATATCAAACACGCATACATTATTATTTTTAGTGATGATTCCCGAGAATAGGGAAGATTACCCAACCATACAAATAACTTCCCTCAGCTCTAATACTAATATCAGGGCACTCACCTTACTCAGTAAGCCCTCGTGTTATGTATATAGGCAAAGTCTCCAAGAATAGGGAAGATTACCCGTCCATACAAGTAGCATCCCTTTGCTCTTGTACCAAACTGAAAATAACCAGGGCACTCGCCTTTCTCAGTAAGCTCTTGGCAGAAAGTTTTACTTTGCCATAAATATACATATAATTTAATTCACATATCATTTATCTTGTGAGATCACATTCCACATAAATTATACACACAGGAGAACACCGTCCACATAGGACTTACATTCATACAAAATACAAGGTCCACACAAGACTCTCATTGACACAGGATGCCCAGTCCACACAGGAATCACATCCACACAGGACTGTCCACACAGGATATAACGTGACCCACACAAGCACCACTAATCACTAGTACCAATCCACATGACCTACTTGTAGTATATCAGTAGAACAACCTCCTTAGGCCTACCAATGCTCTACCCCAATATATAATGACAATATACGAACTCCTCAGGCCTACCAATGTATATCATGATTACATCTAGGCAATATAACGAACTCCTCAAGCCTGCCAACGTTATATTGTGATACACACGAATAACCACACAAAATGACCCATACACACACATCACATTGTTCATCACACAGTAATCTCAAGCAGCCAATATTCACAACCAACTTTATTCATCAATAAACTGTACTCACAATTAGCCAATGTACACAATTCAATAGTATATTTCATCATTCTGTACTCACAACAATCAATTAAATTATGAAAGTTGTACTCCTGCCACACAATTTGTAATAACCCAAAAAAATAAATAAAAATATAATAATATTAATGGTCATTTAGTTAGTATCAAAGTTTCTCTATTAGGATCCTTGATTTCTTGTTTGATGCCTAAGAAAGGCCTTGTCTAAGCGAGTGCTCAGAGACCATTGTGGCTCAGTTGCTCCCTAGAGGTTGGCTTGATCAAAATGAAATTTCATAGGATAAAACAGGGTAGACACTGTTTGTATACGTAAATAAGTACATAAAATAATGTTTTGATTGACATAATTTATAGAAATATATGATAAAATAATAATAATAATATAGGTATCCTATGCAAGGCCCACGAGACTGTGTGGGGCCCACATGAGTCTCGAAGCTGTGTGGAGGTTCACACGAGTCTCGAAACCGTGTAGGGCTCATAAAATCGTTTGAGGATTATTTGAGTTACGTATGATCCACTTGGATCTTGAAGTTGTGTGGGGCCCACAAGACCATATGGGCCACATGAGTTTTCAAAATTCAAATTTAATTCTTTTTAAAAAATAAATAATAAAATAAATAAATACTAAAAATAGCTTAAAAGTAACAACAATGATAATAATAATGATAATAATGATTAAAAAATAATAAATAAAATAAATAAATAATTAATTAAAGAAGTAAGTAAGTAATTAATTAAAAATTAATTAAATGGGAGTGGTGGCAAGTACTCCCACATGGCCTCCATTCCTTACCCATACTTAACCCATACCTAACCCATTCCTTGCCCATTCTTTAATTTAAAAAAAAAAAATTACAATCTCACCCCTCTCCCGACACTTTTACAAATTCCACTTCTTCCCCAAAATTTTCCTAGAAAGATTAGTGAGTGAAATAATTAGTGGCGGAGAGAGAATTTTTTAGTAAGTTCTCACTCATCCACTCTTTCCGATCTCATTTCTTAGAAATAGTTATTGTGTTCGTAGCACAAGATAAAAGAAGTGGTAAGTAAATTAAATTATGTTAGATTTTCATTTAAAATTTATATCCAAGTTTATTTGTAAGTAAATTTCATTTATGTTACTTAGTTTCATAAAATTCTCCTGAATTTATTTTTACGCATATTTAATTATACCAGTTTTAATTTTAATATTCTTACATTTATTTTTGGGTTAAGAAATACTCTAATACACTCGGATAGTTTTCAGCATTTCTCTCTATTTAATATATATATATATTTTTTAACACGAAAATTGTGTGACATGAGTTTATTTTTATGTTGCATGTTTGATGAAAATATGAGTAAAGATGAGATTTTCATAATATTATTTAAAATTACATAATTTATAATAAAATGATTTTAAAACCCCTTATGGCAAAGGAAGTTCAAAGTTACAGATGTTCGGTACCGCACAAATGCTCAATACCGTAGCTTAAAGTTTAAACGGATCAGAATGCACCCACACTGTTTATAGAGTTGTTAGTTATGTTAGTGGATTTCTCTTAAGTGCACACCTGATTCCGGACTTGGACTTAATAAGGAAAATCTCACTTAATGTTTACGTACGTTGATTTAGTTTGGTCGGCCAGCCAGCTAAGTCCAATCTTTGGACCGCACAACCCAGTCATGGGGGTAAACATGACTTACGACAAACAGGCCTAAGAGTGATTTTTACAATATATGTTTATACATATTTAATTACGTGTATAGAGTTATTGATGATTTGAAGGAAAAGTATATGTTTATGTAAAAAGGGTCATTCTTGTGCCTAAATGACGATCTAAAGAAAACGTATAAGGAAAAATATATATATGTAAATAATTAAATATTTTTATAGTTTTAAAATTAAAAGTTTAATTTAACACTTATAGTATATGATTATAAAATTTTACTATTGTAGTTGATGACAAAAGTTTTATGTAAAAATTTTTAAATTTACATTTATTTTAGAAGCAATTTTGAAGTTATAGTATTAAATATTGTTTTACAAAATTTTAAAAGCTCATTTTGGCCACACACGAATAATAATCTTATTTACTTACTGAGTGTCGTCTCACCCCAATCATATTTTTACATTTCAGATAACTTTGAAGGACATATCAGAAATCAAACATAGCAAACATGCGGGTGGGAATAGAATAGAAAATAAAGCTTGATTATAAATATTAGTATGATGCCAGATATTTATGCTTATGTAATTTTTTTTCTTTTGAAATAAACGATTGTAATATGGATAATTAGCGCTCTGATTTAATAATAATTGAGTTTATTTACTTCCACTGTAAATCAATGGTAAAAAGTAAATATCTCAGACCCTTCGGGGTTGGGGCGTTACACAATTTCTTTCCATATATATATATTGTATACTCGAATTAACCAGTTTATAATTAATAAAAACCTACTATAATTAATTCCCCTTACTTGATTTCCTAGATTACGCCTGCAAAAACCCCAAACAATGTCCGTTACACACCCGAACCCTAATTCAAAAACCTAAGTTTATCAACTCAAATCTCAATAAAACACTATTTTATCATTCCCTAGGCCCTATATACTCCATATTAACCATTAAACTAATATTTAATACCCTTACTTCAATTTTGGGATGGTGCCCCGTAACCCTAAACTAAGAATTTGCTCCACCTAAGATGCAGAAAATCTTCCCAGGAATCCCGTGGCAGTTCTCGATCGTCAATCCGGGCTTTAACGGAGTCGGAATCGAATAAAGAAGGAGAGGGGTCTGTGGGTTTGCATGAGAGAGAGAGAAGAGTGTTTAATTTTATTTCTTCAAATGAGTTCTCGGTTCTTTTATAATTTCATAACTCTTAGAGGAAACCGTCACCGCTTTTCTTCCTTCTCCAAAAAACCGTCGCCGGTTTTCTCCTTAACCACCCCAAAAACCTTTTTTCCCATTTATTTTATTATTTTATTTTCCTGGATCTCTACAATCATCATTATATACATATATATATATATCCATCTTATTATTTATTTTATTAATTCAATTTAATATTAATTAAAATTTATTTATTTTTATTTTATTAATTTATTCTTATTTTTTATTTTTACACTCCCAAGCATATCATTTTCTAGGGCGTTACATCATCCCCCTCTCTCAGGTTTTGAACCTGAGTTCAAACCCATACCCAAACTAAGATTTGAATCTCCCAATCCAAACCTCCAACCCGAATCGGGGTTTGGATCTTCTGATCTAAACCATAAATCATTTAACTCATACCCAGATTGAACCCACAAATCGAAGCCCAACCCGACCCGAATCTTGTTTAAAACCCTATGTCCATCTTATTTTAAAATATTCCTTGGGCCTAGTTTGAGTTTAAAAATAAAAGCCCATTTGGAAAACCCAAAAGCCCATTTTTTTCAAAGCACCTTAGGCCCAAGCCAAATTTTTAAACCCATAGCCCACTTAAAAAAAAAAAAAAAAAAAATCAACCCAAGGCCCATTGTCTTAAAAATCCACAACGTCGGTTAAAACTAAACCCATACCCCAATTTTTTAAATCACCCGAGGCCCAATTTTAAATTCCTTTTCCTGGCCCGTTTTTGAAAACAACCCCAAGCCTATATCATTTTTCATTGAAAAAAAACTAATCAAGGCCCATTCCAAAAGACCAAGCCCGAATATCAACCCGGGGTCATGTTCAAAAAACACATCCCTAGCCCACTCAGGCTCACCCATGGTTAAATCACTCATAGGGTTGACTCGTGCAAGTCAACCCTGATGCCACTCACTGGGTGGAGACAAGTCAACTCGTCTCCCACCTTCAACCCGAAACCCTAATTCTCTATACACGACGCAGAGAATCATAAACACAACTAGTATTCACATATCATTCAAGACCATACCCACGCATAAAATCATAAGCAAAAATAAAAATCAAAATAAAGAAAACTTATCTTTTCTGCAGACTCTGAATGGACCTCTCTGAGATCGATATCGATTATTTCCCCCGAAGTCCCCTTGGGTATGTTCGCCTTAGTTTCATTGCAGGGTTCCAGCTTGTTCTGACCTGACCACGAGAGCCTGAGGGAGGTTTATTAGAAGCTAAAAATCCTCTGAGAGTTGACGGATAGAGAGGTAAAGGGAGTTGCAGGTTACCAAACCTAAGCTTTGTTTTCAAGGAAAGAATATAAGGAAACAGGGTGATGAGTAAAGAGTAAGATAGGGCAAATTGCAGAGGCTAGGGTTTTGTTTCGATATGGGATCGGAGGAGGATGTTCAGATCCGTGAGTAGAACGTTCAGAGCCAGGGTTTCAGCAGGAAGTCTCTAGGAGAGTTGAGGTAGAGAGGGTTAGGAGAAATCAGGGCTTCAGTTGCAGAGATTAAGAGATGGCAAGGCAAGGTTTTCAGGGAAGTAACCAAGAGTAGAGAGTGGAGAGATCGAGAGAAGAGGGACTGAGAGAGTCTGGCTTGCAGACTAAGGAGGTTGGGTTGTATAGAGAGAACTAGAGAAGATAGAGAGGAGGAGAAGAGAAATAGCAGAAACTAGGGTTTTTGCTCGCAGGGTTGCAGAGAAGAGAGGAAAAAGGGAAAGAAAAGAGAGAGAGTATTCGAGAAAAAGGAAAAAAAAAAAAGAAAAAAAAAATTGAAGCTTAAATATCAAAGACCTCGAGACCACAGGATTCACACATGTGGCACATTTTTACCCGTTCGATTAGAAAGCCATGACCGTTCCTTTCACAGCCGTCAGATCTACTTTTTCTCTAGATGATCAAAATTCAATCCCATCAACGATCCGCAGCAATACCCCCCTCCACCGTTGGATCTTTGCTCTCAGCAACTGCCAGGATTACTCAGTGTCAAAAGTTATCATTGAACGTCTGCTTCTCCACCAATCACTGACGCGTGGCAGCATCATCACCATACACACTCAGCCTCCCGAGGCACCCCAGAGTCGTTCGATCTTCATCTCGCATGAACAGATGAGATTAGATTGTGATGTGGATCCCCACACATCAGCTTGCTCCACTCGACGATCAACACGTGCCGCTTATTTAGTGCTTCGTGTGGTTCCCTTTTCAACCGTCCGATCGTTGCACGCCAACAACGACTCCGATGTTGCCACGATGCCAATTCGAGACACGTTCCATTTCCCGCTCCGTTGTTGACGCGTGGCATGGCCCTGACCAGGCCTTAAACCGGTTGACCACCTCCCCTTTGACCGGTTCTTTCCCGAACCGGTTTGGTCCCCTAAACCGGTGTGGAACCGATTTAGCTCATTTTTAGTTGTTATATGATTATTTAAAAATTTAATAATTCACCATAATTCAAAAAAAATCATAAAAAATTCAAAAAAATCACAGAAAGTTGAGGGGAAATTAGGAAAAATCATAAAATATATTTTTGACTCAATTTTTGTTATTTTTTCTTAATTGTTTTTTTAGTTATTTAAGTAAAAATTTTGTAAAAGTATGGGAAAATTGCAATATATATAATAGAGAAAAATCAGGAAAAATATTTTGAAATTTAAAAATCATTGTTGGCATCCTCTTCCATCTTGAATGATTTCCAAAACCCTCCCAAAATAGTATTTTTCATACATAGAAAAATCCTATGAATTTCAAAGCTTCCTGGGAAAATGTATTTTGTAAATTATGTTCTTGATTTTCCATCCCGATGATTTTAAACAAAGGACATGAGCTCCTTAAGTTCCGTGTGTCCTAAATTTTGAGGAAATATTTATATGGTATTTAATGTTGTGTAATTTTTAAAGGGAGTAATTTAAAAGGCTATTAAATTTAATTTGAGGGATAATTTTCAATTAATTAGGTACCATCCGTAGAACGGGCGTGTAGGGGATGCTAGTACCTTTCTCTCGCATAACCGAACTCCCGATCCGTGCTTTGGTAGCGCAGACTAATTCTAACCTTAATTGGGTAGTAATCAAGTATTCTAACCACACTTCAAAATGTTAGTAGTGACTCCATCACACCATGTTTTCCACGAATATTTAAAACCATACTTTTTCAGTTCGCCCACCCTGGGGCAATTTCGCTCCGCGTGGGGACGTCGCGACAGTCTCTATTGGAAGGTTAAGGCAAGCGAATGACAATAGTGAGTCTTGAACCACAATCTTG
Source organism: Malania oleifera (assembly GCF_029873635.1). Lineage (NCBI taxonomy): Eukaryota > Viridiplantae > Streptophyta > Magnoliopsida > Santalales > Ximeniaceae > Malania > Malania oleifera. The sequence continues at coordinate 18,239,442 of NC_080429.1, read as the reverse complement.
AGGTTGTGGACAAAGTAAAGAGTTCTTGTCACACCTCGAATCCGGAAATGGGACCCGAGGATGAAAAAGTAACTTAACCTGTCACTGTATTATACAAATTACTCAAAGATACAGTACAATGAATAAGAGTCTGACCTCGTGGGGTTCCCAGACACCCTATACACATTCATATATGACAATATACGCAGCGGAAAAAATGTCATTTCTATATATACACAGTACCATACCAGAGTCTGTACAAAGGAGTCAAACTCCACAAAATACAACACCAACCTAGGTGGCAACCCAGAATCCCAAAAACCACCCTGTGTAAACTTAAAGACTTACCCAAGTACTTCCCGCAGTACACCAACCACTACGCTCCTACACCAGGAAGCTAGCTCCGGTTACCCGAAGGACCTGAAAAATATGTACGTACAACAGAGGTGAGACACCTTTTAGTAAGGAAGAATATATGTTATATCAGTGTGTGGCATATGAGTGTTATCATGATACATGTAACATACATAGTTTAAATGCAATTTCAGTACTTTCACAAAACAGTTTCAACCAGTGCATACACAACGCACACATGATCAGGTAACCTGGTGTCATCACACCTTTCAGCCCGTAGCCGGCCCGCAATACCTGGTGTCGGCCCATAGCCGGCCCGCGATACACGGCGTCCCTAGCACATGGCGAACCCTAGGCTCCCATGGCATTGTACTAGTACAAACTGGTGGATCCACACTCTTCGGTGATCAGCTAATAAGGCTCACGCCCTCGGATATAAAGTCGGACACTCTTTCCAAACATGGCAGGAGATAAACACATGCCCTCGGATATAGAGTCGGACACTCTTTCAGTACCTGGAACAACTTGGAACCCTATTCCTATTGCATTTCCACAAAAACACAACCATGCATGCTCATATAACCAAACAAAACCACACCCATTTGGTAATCCAAATCATGATTTTCCAAACATATACAGTTTAAAGTCAAGGCATGGTTATCCCAGTAACACAGTATACATCACAATATATAAACGATTTTCTAACAAAACCAATGATACAACCCGTCGCCCCTTTTCCCAAAACTATAACATGAAAAACCCATAATTTTACCCATCAGATTTCCCCAAATGAGCAACCAAAATGCACATAGGACCGTGGGTCACAACTCCACCGAGTCCGATTTCGAAAATAATCGATATAAACACAATTCCCCTTACCTTCCCCCAGATGATAAATCCTGAATTCCAATGCCCCTAAACAGCGAATTTAGTTCCAAAACCTATAAACCCCAATACAAAACATACTCACAACTCCGTTACCTACAAAGCTACTGGATCAGAACTGAGAACGGAGCCTTACCTCACTTTCGATCCAAAACTCGAAAATGCCCTAACCAAAGATCTGATCCGTAGAACTTGTAGAGAATCCTTCCTTGATCCTCGTAGTAACGTCAGATCTATGATTCTTGCAACGTATGACTCTGAAATCTAGAGAGATAAAGAGTAGGTGGAGTTTCTAGAGAGATAAAGAGAGAATTTGAGTTTTCTTAACTGAGAAGTAATGAAAATATCAATTTATAACCCTTTGACCCAGCCACTTCTCGTCGACGAATGGAGCCCTTGTGGACGAGCTCATTTTGTTTCCTCGTCGATGAGACAATGACCTCGTCGATGAGCTTGAGATTCCCGATTTCTCGAAGTCCCTTGGCTTATCCTCGTCAACGAGCCCCTAAAACTCGTCGTCGAGTATCCTGAAGATTTTGTCGACGAACTCTGCCTTCATCCTCGTCGATGAGGTCTGCTTAATTACCTTTTTGCCTCTCTCTTAACTAATTAATTCCATATATCACAAGTCGGGTTCCTACAGTTTTAATCCATGCATAATGACTGTTAATGACATTTATTTAACTTTAGCATTTCTCACATCTACATTTATGAGGAGGTAACAACTAAATTCTTGTTAGTTCTATACTAGACCCTGCTGAAAAGGAATCAAATACAAATTTGCAAAAGTGTTTTATATAATGAAAGATTTTAATATATTTGCAATGAGAGAGAGAGAGAGAGAGAGAGAGAGAGAGATGATAAATTATATTTTCACATGAGATAAATTTTATGGCAAATCAAAGAAACTCCCCAGAGTTTTGATGTCTAACTTTTTTGATATTTTGACAATTAGATCATTAAATAGAAGAATTATATTTATGTCTAAATTAAAATAAATAAATTGGCATTGTGTATAAAAATTAATTTAGATTGTGTACTAGCAATGGATTTGAATATCAGTGATTTGAACGAAATTTTATATAATTTGGTATTACATTTTATTTAAATTTATATAAATTTAAATTGAAGATTGACTCTTAAAACTATCAAACATGAGTTTAGGTTATAATTGAAGAGCTAGATTTGGGATATAGAATTTAAATTTGTGGAGATTTAGATAAAATAAATATAATTTTATATTATATTTTTTCAAATTTACACAAGTTTCAATTTAAAATTTAAATTTCAAACTCTCCAAGGTATCATTAAAATTCAAATATTAAATTTAAATTTATAAATTTAGAAAAAAATATAGTATTAACTTATATTAAAATTTTCTTAATTCGTACAAATTTAGATGCAAAGCACAAAATACTATATATAAGAACATAAAATTAAAATTTTAAATTTATATTTATATTGAATTTTTAAAACTTGACACAAATGAAAATTACATTCCCAGACACAACCTAATTACTCTCTTGCTTGTCCAGAGCAGCTCTTCCAGGAGTAGGACGAAAAACCCATACTAATTATTTAAGAACAGTTCTATCCATTTCAGAGCAGCTCGTCACTGCAATCTCCATTTCAACCTACATACCACGCGGACTACGGATACCTCCATGAAAAATTCTCCGTAGCCCAATTCTCAATACCCCAACTTCCCCTTTCGTCTCTCGGGTTTACAGCGCATTACGCCATTACAGGGTTTCTGCAACGTCCTGTTACGTCCATGGCGTCTCACACGATCTCGGCACTCTCGGCGTCACCATCGGCCTCTTCACCATCCTGTTGCAGAAAAGCCTACGACCCCTCTCTGCGTCTTCAATTCCCGCTCAAACCCAACTATCTGTTGAGCTCTTTGTTAGGGCTTAAGCTCTCGATTCTGCCCTCGGGCGGCTCACGGCGTTTTGCCTCGAAGACTCGTCACCCCACGGTCGCTACCGTCTTGCTTAGCCTTCCCACCGCGTAAGCAGGCTTGCATTAATATGCCAAATTTCTTGCTTTGGTTTTGTTTGAGGGTTTGATAGAACAATTGATAGTGATTTGATTTTGCAGGAAACCGGATCGGGCTGCTTCTGAGAAAATCCCTAAGTAAGTTCCATTACAATGAATGTAGTTTTTTTTTTTTGAAAGCAAAAAATTACGTAGTAGTTGCTTCGAACACTATGATTAGTCGTTTTGCTTGAGGATTTTTGGGTGATTTATAACTCTTTTTTGTTTATAATTAATGGGGTTTAGATGGTCGGCGAGGGCCATAAAGTCGTTCGCTTTGGCAGAGCTGGAAGCAAGGAAGCTGAAGTACCCAAATACTGGAACCGAGGCTCTTCTAATGGGGATATTGATCGAGGGTTTGTAATTCTGACTGTTCGTAAGAATTTTAATCATGTTTTCTACTGTCAACAGCAATATATGCTTTTCAAATGCAGGTAGTTGTGGTATGATTCCATCCTAAATTCATGACACATTCACGCAAGGCCTCTCTAAACTCCAACTAAACCGTGAATTAAGAAAATGGTGGTAGAGTGTCATATCATACAACCTGTATGAAATTCAGTGAGTGAAGAACTGCTACTTTTAATATAAACTAAGTAATTGGAAAATCATTATTCCATGGTAAAATGTCATATCAATTTCAAGTCAGGTTAAAAATTGATCGCCCCCCCCCGCCTCCCCCCCAAAAAAAAAAAAAATAGTAAATATTTTATTATGATTGAAAACTTTTCCATTAATATCCTGCCCCCTTCCTAATTGTTCCACTATATTGCAAGCTAAGAATGCAAGTTAAAATATCTTTGAAAAGGAATTTGTCATTCTTTTTTATTTTTTACTTTTCTATCTTATATTGAATGTTAAAACCCAAACACCACTCTTACCCTCAAACATGCTTTTTGCTTTAGTTTCCTCCACCTAAGTCTATATTTTTTAATAAACTCCACTTTAACGTGTTATAACAACGTTGTTTAATGAACAAAAACATGTGTTCCTATGCGCACGTGAAGAAACCTTCAACCTTTTTTTGTAATCAAATAGAAGTGCAATTGATATTGTGGGTGACATTGCAGCCTAGGTAGGTGGAAGGATCGTCTACTTAATTGTTGTTGATGGAGATGGAATAAGAAAGTTTTAGTTGTTTGAGTGAGCATGAGGATACCTTTGTCAAATTTTGATTGACTGAGAAAACATTTTCTGGATGAGATTTCAGTTTGCCAAATTTGAGAAATGGGGTGTTCTATTTTAAAAATATTTGGAGGAATGTAGATAAGTTTTTGGGTGTTTGCAAAATGCTGTTAAGGGTGGTCTTCTCGGAAGGTGGTTGAGAGCTCAGGGAGTAGAAAGTGGGGTGTTTGGTGACCAATTTAGGTATTGAAGTGCTACTGGAGGAATTTTAGGAAATTTGTTTTGGAAGGTCAGGATCTCCCACCATTTGATAGAGGCAAATCCTTCATGGAGGCATACCGGATGACTGAGAGGCCTTGTAATAAATTGGAAGCCTGGTGGATAAGGGGTTCTGATGCAATCAAAGCTAACCCTAGGTTCTTTGCCTCAACAGTCCACTTCTAGGAGAGCTCTCTGGTTGGTGGGTTCTTTGGAGGCATAGTGGAAGTTATGATGAGAAGTAAGGTGAAGGTGTGGGCAAACAGTGTTGGAATAAAAGAACTGAAGAAGAGGGGGGGGGGGGGGTTTGCTTTATTGCTGGATTGGTGGCTTCTCCAAGGTTGACTCTTAGGCTTAGCTGAAATAATTTTGAATTTGAGCAGTGGGCCTTCTTGTCCACCTGTGGCATGGGGAGAAATTTCAAGCCATTGACTAGTTGTTTGGCAGCTATCTTGGTGTGGATGAAGCCATAAGTTTGTAACGGACAAGCATTGTATTCCAGCAGCTGCAATAGTGGTAGCGGGTTCATGGGTTGCAGACTATTAGTTCCTTAGTTGGATCTTGCGTGGTTGTTGCAAATATGAGGAAGGAGACAAAGCCACCAGCCCACCTGGCTACGGGTAGATTCAAATTTCAAATTTGTTAAAAGGGAGCCTCACATAAGCCACGAGAATGGGGTTTGGGTTGAAATGGGGCAAGTTAACGTGTGTTACAACTTCATTCACTTAGGTGCTGCCATTATGATAGAGTAAGAGGGGACTTATGGATGAAGCTGGCTGAGCTAAAGCCAAGATGGAGTTTTCCCTCTTTTTTTTTTTTTTTTTTCTGGGTTGGGGGCGGGGGAGGGGATGGTTCAATATGGTTGGATATTATCAAAAGAGGATAGGGTGCTGCGGCAAAATATCTAAGTCTGTGAAAGATTTTGCATATTGCCTCACTTTTGGGGCAGGGAGGTTGGCGTTGGTTCACTGGGTCAAACAACAGAGAAGTTGATGCCATATTCAGGATTTAGCAGTGAGGGGTTTTTGTGCTCAGCTAACTAGGAAGAGATGTTCCTTAATCTTTTCCTAGTGTGCCTTCCCAGACAACCTCAGATCGTTCCTCCCTTCAGCTGGATTGTGGGGTTATCTCTAGTACTAGTGGGGAGAGCCTTCTCAATTTGAGAGGCTGTGGTTAAAGGAAGTGGATTTATTGGAGGAGCTGCCTACTTGGTGGAAAAACTGTAAAGCAAGTTGCTGAAAAGATCTTATGGAACGGAATAGGGAAGTCTATGGGAGAGTAGATGTCAATTTGGTTCAAGCTTTGGAAGTGTTAGCTAGTAGCATTACATTGGTAGAGAGAAACGATGAGGATATTCTCTAAGGAAAAATGAGGAGACTTCTCACTGAAGAGGAAATTTCTTGGAGACAAAAATATAGGGTCTTGTGGCTTTCGAAAGGGGACAATAACATGGGATTTTTCCTTAGAGTGGTCGATTCCCATAAAATGTTGAGCTACATTGGTAGAATTTATAATGACGGGATATTTCTCATAAGGGAGCCTTTTCGCCCACGATTTGGGATGATATGGGGGCTCACCATTCTCTAGTGCAACGACATGTCGAGCAGTGTTTACTTTTTTCTTTGAATGAAGTACAAAGTGATCCAACTTTGCGCTCTTCTTTGAATAAATGCTTTGATGGTCATGACAAGGGATGCTCTGATAAAAGTAAAGTTATGGAGATGGAAGGAGGGGAAAGGCTTGATAGTTTTGATGTTTCTCCTCGGGTAGAGGAAAATGGCATTAGAGGGGGCTTAAGGATCGTTAGGGGGGGAGTCTAGCTTGGAATTTTATTTCTTGTGAGTTGGAATACTAGGATTTCATCTCTAGTTTGGTGGGAAATCAAGATGGAAAGGAAATCTATTCAGATAATTTGAGGAGTGGTAAGTGGTACGCTTGTCGAAAGAATATGTAGATGGGTTTTGAAGGGAGGAAAGTTAGAAGATAAGCAAGAATTATCTAATGAGAGAACACATTAAATTAAGAGGGATTCCAAAGGTGTATTAAGTATAGTGGAAGAGCCAATCTTTGAGAGGGCAAAGTTGGGTAAGCGAAGTAAGAGATGGGGAGATGTTTCGGATGAGGACAGCATGGGGAGTAGTGATCTTGAATGCAAAAAAAAGATGCCACTTTTGGACCATATTTGGGAACAATGTGGATATTCCTTCGATTCTTCTATTGATTGTCTTGGGGATCTATCTTATGTGCCGCCTCCTCTTTTAGAAGTTTAGAAAGTATTAATCTGTTTGAAGATGAAGATGACAAAGATGATAAAATAATTAAGGATGGAATTATGCCTACTATTGTTCAAAACAAAATTCTTGGGAAAGATATTGATACTTAGAGGTTGGATGACTTAGGCCTCGGCCCTAAGGTTATTTGATCAACGGAGGTAATGAGGTCAGGCTTGATGGTGGCAATTGGCAAATCCAAGGTGAAGAAGGGTTAGAGGGAATTTGCTAATTTGAAGTGTTTGGTGAACTATGATGGGAAGGATTTGAAAAGGGGATTTCTTGGCTAATTATTGTAGTTATTTTTTTATTATGCTTTGTTCTTCCCCCCCCCCCCTCTTTTTTAGTTTTCTTTTGTTTTTATTTTATTTTATTTTTTTGAGGATTTAGTATCCTTGCTTCAATTGTACATTCTCTACCTTAACACATTTTCTTTTATTATAAAAAAAAATTATTGACTTCTACAATAAGTTAAGTACCTTTTGTCTGAAGCTACATAAGGTCTTTTCTTGACTTGCTAGAATTGGTTCCATTAGATAGGATGGTAGAGTGCGAGGGAGAGGCTCTTCATTGAAGAATTCGCAGCAGTTCTTAATACCTGCCGTGGGGCGAAGTCCCTGGACTAGATGGGGCGAAAACAATGCTCTTCAAATAGTGTTGAGACATTGTAAAAGGGACTGTGATGTCTACCTTCCAACATTACGAAGCGTGGCTCATTTGGGAAAAGTTTGAATGCTGCTTACTTTGTTTGATCCCTAAAAAAGGAGGAGCAGACGATGTTCGGGATATTAGGCCTATCTAATTAACTGTGTTTATTAGTTGATTGTCAAAGTGCTTGGCTTGAAGTTGAAAGAGGTGGTCTTAGAAAGTCGTAATCCTAGTTAAGAATATTTTGGATGCTGCACTTATGGCCAATGAATGTGTGGATCTAAGATCAAGAGTGCTGATTTAGTTGCCAAATGGATATTGAAAAGGCCTATGAACATGTATGTTGTTCCTATTAAATAGTTTGAAAAGGACGGGGTTTGATTTACAATAGAGAAAATCATCCATTTTTTGCATTTCCATTGTTAGATATTAAGCAGTGATCAATGATACCCCAAAAAGTTTCTTCCCTAGTTTGAGAGGGCTATGGAAAGGGGACCATATCTTGACACCCCATTTTATAGTTGTGTGGTGGAGGCCTTATCAAGGATGATTAGGAGGTCGGTTGTGGGTGGTTTTTTGGCTTGACTTTAAGGTACGCATCCTTTACAATCAAGAGCTTGAAGTGTCCCATCTCTTGTTTGCAAACAACGCCATAATGGAGCAGAAGGGAAACAATGTAGACACTTGCTATCTGTATTCTTATGGCTTGAAGTCCTTTTAGGTCTGAAGGTGAATGTCATGAAAGTGAGCTTATGCATGTTCATGATGTTGGAGATATCAATCAATTTTCCATGAATAGTTTGGTGTAAGGTAGGTATATTACCAAAGTGTGATTACACCTTGATCCTCCTTTAGTTGCCTCCTTCAAATCTAAGGCAGTGTTGTGGAGTTGCTGGGTGGAAGAAATTGTTAAGGTATTTCTAATGGGGCAATAGTGAGGATGAGAGGAAGTTCCATCTGGGAAAATGGAATAAGGTCTGCTTCACAATCAAAATGGAGGGATTGGGACTTAGGCTTTTGCAAGAGTTCAACAAGGCTCTCTTTAGCAAATGGGTTTGAACTTGAAGATTTGCGATGGGGAAGATGTGTGTTAAAAGAAACTTACTGAAAGCAAATAATGAGGGTCTCAGTTCGCTGAGGATGTGCCTAGGGCCGTGCCTTCCATGCAATTGGCCTTGGGAAAGAGATTATGAAGAGCAAAAGGGAGTTTTTTGGAGTTTTCTAGGTACATTGGTTTTGTGATTTGTAATAAGGTTTTAGCTTATTGTCTAGTGTATAGAAATGATATTGAAAGATTTTGTCCTAGCATTATTTAGGTTGGCTAGTACAAAAACATAATCAGTATTGGATGCTTTTCTAGTTAGGTCTAGTGGAATGATATTGTTATAATCTAAAAGAGTCGTTGACATTAAAACTTGACATTAACTTATCTAAGATCAAAAAATAAAAAGACATTAAGGGATCAATGGAAAGGAGGTAATGTCTACTAATTAAAGCAAAGGGTTAGCATACCGGGTTCTCCAAGCCATTTTTATTCCATTCTTGGTAGGTGATCAAAGTCTTAATTGATCCAAATTTTCTTATACAAATTTTGGTAGCAACAGTTGGAACCATCAGTGGAAAACTTTGAAGGATTTCTTTCTAAAATTCAATCATGGTTGCATCACACAATTTCAAGTCCAAACTTGTTGGGGATCAATTGTGCTAGTCAGTTTACTCCCCACCACCAGAAAAATTCAATCATGGTTGCATCACACTACTTGGTGAAAAATTAGCTCATTTGATGAGCATTGCTTATGAGACCCAAAAATGCAGTACCGCTCATAAGGTAGTAAGAGATGGGCACTGCTCGGAAAAAAATTGGCCCATCTGATGAACACATCTCACGAGGCCCAAAAATGCCTATCTAATAAGCATTACTCATGAGGAAACAAGAGACGAGCACTGTTCGATAAAAAATTGGTCCATCTGATGAGCAGCGTTCATTAGGCCTAAAAATGTCTATCTGATAAGCACCGCTCATAGGGCAGCAAGGGACGGACATTGGTTAGTAAAAAAATGGCCCATCTAATGAGCACTACTCATGAGGTCCAAAATTGCCCATCCAATGAGCACTGCTCATGAGACAACAAAAGACGGGTATTGTTTGGTAAAAAATTGGTCCATTTGGTAAGCACCGCTAATGAGACAAAAAAATGCCCGTTTGATGAGCACCGCTCATAAGGCAGTAAGAGACGGGCACTGCTTTGTAAAAAATTGGCCCATCTAATGAGTACCGCTCATAAGGCAGCATGAGACAGCCACTGCTTGACAAAAAAATTGGCCCATCTGATGAGCACCACTTATGTGGCCTAAAAATGCCCGTTTGATGAGCACCGCTCATGAGGCAGCAAAAGATGGACACTGCTTGGTAAAAAAATTGGTCCATTTGATGAGCACCACTCGTGAGGCCAAAAATGCCCACTTGATGAGCACCACTAATGAGGCAACAAGAGATAGAGATTGCTTGGCAAAAGATTTACCCATCTAATGAGCACCGCTCATGAGGCAACCAGAAACAGGTGCAGTTCGACAATGTATTGGCCCATCTGATGAGCACTGCTCATGAGACCCAAAAATGCCCATATGATGGTTTAATTCGAATCTCGTGATAATAAAGTGGCTTATAGTAAATGCAATATACTCCCAAGCCAAAAAGGTAGCCCTAAGACTCAAGAGTAAGGGGGCAGCTGATATAACCTAAAAGAGACCCCGATATTAAAACTTGACATTAACTTATATAATACCAAAAAATGAAAAGACATCAAGGGGTCAATGGAAATCAATGGAAAGGATATAACGCCCATTAATTAAAGGGGTTAGCACACTGAACTTTACTCCTTAGTAACATATCAATAGCCAAAGTGTAACTCCTGCGATACATTAGTAGGAAAATCAATAAGGAGGTATCCCGAATGCCAATAAAAAGGACCCCTAAGGAAGGTAAAACATCTCTTATCATCTTATTTTCACTCATTCCTTTACTAATGCGATTATATAGTCTTTCCGAATTCCCTAGCTTAGGCATTAGAGTGATTCCCTGAGGTACATCCTGATCCTCAAAGGCTTTTTTTATTTTTTTTGTTTCGTTCTTGGCAGGCGATCAAAGTCGTGATTGATCCAAATTCTCCTGGACAAATTTTGGCAACAACAAATATGAATCAAGTAACCTTTTCTATAGGATGGATGTTCATGATTGGGAACTAAATGAGGCCAATTTAGTAATACAACAGCTATACAGGACCAGCATTGAGGTGCACGATGAAGATTCTATTTGGCAGCTGGGTAGTAGAACTCAAAATTTTTGGTTAAAATTTTCTAGAGTAGATTAGAGGCTGGTTTGATCAGTCCTTTCCCTAGAGGCTTCTCTTTGTAAGGAGGCATGGGAGAGGGAGAGCATTAATCACTTTTACCCCATGGCTCTAAGGCCTGAGATAGTTGATGTTTTGTCTGGCAGTGGTTCAAATTTCTTGGATGATGCTTGATAACATTTCCACATTCCTTCCTTCCCTGGCAGTTATGAGATTGTGATTAGAATACCAGTAGTGCAGGGTAGTGCTCCTATTGTGTTTTTAGGTGTATTGGGTGGAGAAAAGCTGGGGAATTTTTGGATCGTTTTCAGACTTTGAGGCTTGGTTAAAATTTTTTATTTGTTGCTGTTGTTGTTATATCTCTCACTTCTATGCAATAGGGTTGGCAGCCCCTAGGTGCCCAGTCTCAATTAATTTCTGATTAATAATAGCAATGATAACAACAATAATGATAACGACGACAATAATACTGAGGTTGTGATGAGTTGCAACAAGGCTGTGACAAGTCGCTTTGATTCATAGGCTGTGACAGGTCTAACAGTTTTTACTGCAACTTTAATGAACTTTTTAACAATTCCTTTTGATTCACATGCATGAGCATGAGTGGCAGGGTGTTATAAGCATCATCATATCATTCTGATGTTGGTTTTGAACTTCTGGATTATGATTTTTCTTTACTTTTGCATGATGAAACATTGAACTAAATAGTGAATTTTGGAAACTTTGCAACTGTGAACTTATGTAATTCTAAATAATTAATTAACAAAGTTGATAAAAAACCTTCTATCTCAATGACCATTCAGTTGAAAATTTTAATTTTTTAAAAATTTTATGTATTATCCAAATAAAAAAAAAATTTATGGTGCTTTTTTTTGTTTGTTGAATTAGAAACTGAATCAATTTGCAAAAGTTATTTTGTAAGATTTGTTTTAAACATATGCTAAGGTAGAGAGGACTAAGACCATACTGTCTGTCCATCTTTCTCCCTCTGTTTCCAAATCTACATTGCATGTCATCAGCATGGATAAGCACAGATAATGTCACCTGCTTAGAAGTTTGTAGCCAAAATTCCTGATGCATTAAAATTAGTTGACCCACTTTTTAAAAATTTGGCATTAACTATAAGTTTGTCTAATCATGAAACTTAGTTATAGCACTTTTAGATATCTTGTTTGTGTTTGGGTTCTGCCCTTTTTGGCATTTTAATGGCCCATTGCTCATCTGTAGAGTGAAAAAAAAAAGCTTGTTTGTAGCCTGTAATGAAGTTTAGTTGAGATAGGGGTTCCATTTTTTAAAATTTCCTTTACTTGATTCATGTTATTCTATTTATTTTGCAGGTACAAGTGAAGCTGCAAAATTTTTGAGGGCTAATGGAATCACACTTTTCAAGGTGCGAGAAGAAACCATAAAGTTACTTGGAAAATCTGACTTGTATTTCTTCAGTCCCGAGCATCCCCCATTGACTGAACCAGCCCAGAGGGCTCTTGATTGGGCTGTTGATGAGAAATTGAAATCCGGTATTTAATCCAATCCTTTTAATATGGCATTCAAGGGGTGTATGGTTGCGATAGAAAGCTATTTCCTGCACACTTTACTCTAATTCTTTTTATCTGACATTCCGTACAAGATCCATTGGACCGTACCATAAGTCATGCAATCTACGAATAATTGGCAGCTACATAGGTTTGTGGTGCAAGGTGTGCATGAGTGCCATAGAAAGTTATTTCCTGCTTTATAAGCAGGGTATGGAAGTTTCTTTATAAATTAAGGGCTTGCTTCTAGTTACATCTAAACTTTAAAAATGGTGTGCAAGTGTTCATGCTATTAAAAATTTGTAGTTATTATATTATATCTTTATCATCATAGAAATAAAATGTTGAGATTAAACTCATTTGAAGCTAATACAGAATGACAGAACTGTTCTTAACCACACACCATGATAGTAGTATGTTTGTTTCTTGAAGCTTGCTTCTAGTCTCGTCTAGTTTGAGAATCTTTTGGGTTTGCATCCAATGAATGGGTTTATGCTAGAAACAACTAATTAAGTGCATCATTTTTATTTTTTATTTTTTATTTTTTTTTGGGAACGAGATTTTATTATCTGATCTAATTAAATTTTGTTTTGAGAATCTGTCAACTGTCTTTTAAATATTATTAAAATTTAAAAATCACTTGATCGAGTCAAGTTAAGAGGATGTCATGTCAACAAATATTGGGCCCATCAACAACTGACAAAAAGAAATCAGTTAAAGAGTCAGAGCATTCTTATGTGTCTCATTTTTGTTGTTAAGAATCTTCTGACCATTTTATACGGGTATCATTTTGGTATTAACATTGAGTCCCATTTGAACTGCTCAAAGTTTTGGTTGAATGAAATATCTAAAATTCTTTAACAAAGGTAACATTCAGCATCAACGTAATGCTGAATTTTTTAATGCCACATAATTAATGCATAACTTTAAAAATGAATCTTTTTTTTTTTTTTTGCATTGATAGTGTGACATTGCATCTGCTTCCAGCCCACAGCAGAAGAACCCTGCCCCTTGTCTAAGACTGCCAAGCACCCACCCATGTGCGTGGCATACCACGCCTTCCATGCTGGCTGATTTATGTACTAAACTCATTTTGGTTTCTTTTCATGTTTCTCCTTTCAATAATGTGAAGTGGTTTTTTAAGACTCACTTCATTTGAGTTGCATGATCTTGATAGCTTCTGTTATTTATTTAGTCCTTTAATTAGTAAGAGGGATTAAAATTTGATACTTATGCTTTTCTTGCTTCTGTGGAACCATAAACAGAGAAAACAAGTAAATCCGAGCACATGTAAGTGTCAAATGACTCACAGTTCCAGTGTTTTTTTTGGGGGGGACAATCATCTCATTCTTTAGAGAGTGTTGGAGGGAACAGACCCAGTCCTGTTCCATAAATTTCTGGCAGTCTTGGACCAAATTCTTATAATGACAACATTCTCCCTGTTTAGATCTTTGTAAATGCAAAGCCAGAGCTGAATCTTAATCCATATAATATTTCTGACCTTGCTCCAGGCAAGTGTCATCCCCTTCCTTGAGCTCCCGAGCTCAATGCTAGTGATTACGCCCCAAAAAACGGCAAAGGCTGAAATCCACCATGAATTTGGTTTATATCATGGGGGGAGTCTTCTTTCTTGTCCATTTGTCCTTTGTATTTTCAACATAAAAACAAAGTACCACTGTTGCTGTTCAGAGCTTCTTCTTCTTCTTCTTCTAAAGGATACAGGATCCCACACAACTAGAAGAAAATATTTGAGCTGGGAAGACATGTAAGCCTTTCCCCATTTTTGCTATGCTTTTATCTCGGGATTGGGTCCATGAATGCTGTTAATTGTGGATGTTATTGCATGCAAACTGTGGTGCTGTCTATCTTGCTGATGTAACATGATGTTCAAGAATAGTTCTTGGAAGGCGGAAGTTCAACTTTATACTGTAAAACACCATGTCTCTCTCAAATGCAAACCTGTGTTTCCTGATGTCAACCAAGTTCAAAAACTGTACTGCATCGCTTTTTCTTTTTCCCGTCTGCCGTTGTCTTTTCCTTTTGGCTGCTTCCATTAGATTGAGATTATCACGCGATGCAGGTGAAAGTGGGGAAATAACCACTATACATTTGCTTCTTGGGATATGGTCAGAAGATGAATCTGCTGGCTACAAGATAATGGCTGCTTTTGGATTTGACGATGAGAAAGCTAAAGAGCTTGCAAAATACGTGAGTTCCAAGCTTATATTACCTACTGACTGTCCTTACTGCTATAGCTAATGCCTTTCTTAATCTCTCTAGATTAACAAGGAGGTTTCGCCATGAAGAGAGAATTTAAAGTTTTTCTCGGAATGCTAGTTGCATCTTGTTCTGAAACACTATCTGGATGGCTTCCAAGGCTTGCCACTTCATTCATGTTGGAGCAAGATAATTGCCGAGGGATTTGTTTTGCAGCAGGTAGGTTGGAGTGTACAAACGAATGCTTCTTGACCCAGCTATTGGCACAGTAAAATTGTATTTCTTTTACAAGGCATTACATGGAATTAAAATTTCCAAGTCGGTCTCATCTATGTAATGTATTTTCTTACGATTTGTTTTTCTTCTCTCTCCATATTTTTATACACCTTAGTGTTCAACACTGTTCAAATATTGCTTTGATCCATGTTAATTTTGGATACAAAGACCACTGATGTCACTGAAAAGTTTTTGGAAATTGTGAAAATGCCTGTGATTGGGAGAAAATAGAAGCCTTTCATCAATTGAATTCTAGCATGAGCTTGTTGCAAGGTCAAATTTCATTGCAATGTGGTGGAAGTGGTAGGCAATGGTTTGAACAAGAAATGAATTACAAATGGTATTTGAGGGTGTGATATTCCATTTCTCCCTGTTTAGGTCTTCATAGTAATAGAAATAAGTTACCCTATCAATGTATTTCATTCTTGTAAACATTGTTTCTATTTCCATCTATTATGTCATGATGTCTAGAATATCACTTGTAAAAAGGCTACTCTGGAGTTTTTTCTCGATTTATTTTAAAAAAAAATATATATATTCAATAATATCTTTTTGCGGAATTATGGAAATGACTGACGTAATCTTGCTACTCTAAGTAGCGAGATTTGTCACGTTTATTTTTTTTAAAAAAATATTATTTAATATATATTTTTTAAAAAATGATAAATGGGGAAAAAACTTTGTTCCTGTTCTTTGTGCTATGGTGTTTTTTGGTTTGTTGGATGGACGTGGATAACCCCAAAATGTACAAAGTTGGATGGCCTACGTTAGCCCTGATTTGTCAGATTGGATAATATTAGATGGCTGACAAGCAGCACAGCCTCTTTGGACGGCAGCAAATCCCAGGATTTAAAATTTTTTATAGAAATGATTACTAAATATATTTATATACATTATATTATTTTTATTGCTTATTAGTAGGTTGGATAGATGCTAGCAAAAATAGAATATAACGGCTATTCCTGAGGCTGCTGTGCATGCTCTGTAGCTCTCTCCAGCTATTCAAAACTCTAACTTGTAGATTACATCCATTATATTGACATGCACAATAAAAATGTAATTCACCTTTTTAATAATTTATTTCTTCAAGAAAAAAGAAATTCTTTAAGAGGGAGGCCTAGGGGTGATTATCGCTTGAGACTAATTAAGAAAGAGGAAGAGGAGGGTATTTGTGACACGATTCCTTAGTCTCAATTTTAAGTCTTAGTTACTTTTTAAAATAAAAATAAAAAAATAAAACCTAATTTTATTCATTTTAGCCCATTTTTTAAAAAATATCTTCACTCATATCAATGTTTAAATTGGAAGGATCCGAACCCTTCCATTTATTAAGTCAAATGACAAAAATACTTGTCATAGATTGTGCTGGATCTTGGGGATAATAATAATAATAATAATAATAATAATAATAATAATAATAATGCAAATTATAATATTTCAAAAAATTCATTAATATTATACTGCTGCCCTCTTATATTTTTGGATCCATTTAAATGTTTATTAAGATTAGGCAAGACAACAAAATTAAGAAGTGTATCTTCATTTCAAAATTGTTTCATATACTATTCAAAATTTTGAATTTAATATTTTTCATGACAAATTTGTATGATATTGCCCCCATAGTACAAGCATCAAGTTATCTTTTACTTTACAAGCCAAGAATTAATTAAAGTATTATACAATATATATTGGAAATATTTTTTTACCCGTTTTATAAAATATTAAAACTCAAATTCATCTCTAAATTCCAAAATTATGATTTATTTAATTTCTCTTTTACCTACCTAACTCCTAATCTTTCAATTTTTCTTTTTTAAAAGATTCCATAATGATAATGATAAATTACAATAAGACAAGTAAAAAGTGAATGCTTAATAAAAATAAGTTTAACAAAAACTATTGTTTAACAATTTTTTTCTGAGGGGATTTTAGAAATTAGCTCAGCACTCATGCTATATTTGTTAATATTTTTATTCAATATTTTTATCTAATTTCACATTTAATACATATATATTTTATTTTATTTTATAAAATTTTAATTTAAAATTTTTAAAGAAATTTTAATATTTCATCTTTAATATTTTGCAAGTACTATTGATGTGAAATTGACATGCACAGCAGCAGGTATAGCCATTATTTCCTACCATCCTATTTTTTCTAGCATCTATCCTAATACTAATAAGCAATAAAAATATCGTAATGTATATAAATATATTTAGTAATCATTTCTATAAAAATTTTTAAATCCCATCTTGGAACTTGTTGCCGTCCAAAGAGACTAAGCTGCTTGTCAGTCATCCAATATCGTCCAATCAGAGTCTAACAAATCAGGGCTGAGGTGGATCATCCAATTCTGCACATTTTGAGGCTGTCCACACAATAGGAACCAAAAAATAACACAGCACACGGAACATAGTTTTTTCCCCATTTATCATTTTTAAAAAAATATATATTAAATAATATGTTTTTAAGAAAATAATTTACAAACTGACATGTGGCAAATCTCGCTACTCCAAGTAATAAGATTACGTCAGAATCATTTTCTGCAAAAAGGTATTATTAAATATATATATTTAAAAAAAAAAAGATAAATCGGGAAAACACTCTCAAGTTCTGTAAAGACAATTTCAGCTCGACGTTGGTGAAGCAGCAGTAACTTGAAGGGACAGCAACTTGTTTTTTGGGAGAAATGGGGCTAAGGGGTATTTGGAATGACTAAAAAATTAGCCACTCAAAACTGGAAAGCAATAAGTTACATAAAACTTATCAGTCAAGCAAAAAGATTACCTTAGTGCGCACACAGAGACCAAGATAAGAATAGCTGGAATAATTTTGCATACTGGAAAATTTACATTCATAATTTTACAGAGCAAGGGTGTCTCCCCCATATTCTAATGAACTGCAATACGCAAATATCTTCCAACCAAGGAAATAACATGCACCACTAAGTTGTACTTCTTTATAAACCTTTTTTTTGTCATATGCCAACTGACAAAAGTAAATGCTAGTATTGAAATTTCATGAACAATACTAGTTTTCAGAACATTTTTGTAACATGCCAACTGACAAAAAGTAAATGCTTGTTTTGCAAAATTTACATCATGAACAATCCAACGAGTATCTTACACTCCCATCCCCTGGGCTGTGCAGCTTATGCATGTGCGGAGATCTCTGTCACCATCAAATTAGAAGAATACACGATAGACAGGGTTTATCGCTTTACTCAGTCCCGTCAATGTGTTTCCATGACTGATTCCCCTTCCCATCTTGTCATCGAAGAGTGAGACTTGATTTTAAGTGATTAAAAGTATGTAACAGATCGTTCATCTGAAGAAAGGCTCTTGGAAGTTGAGCCACCACTTTCTTGAAATAAGCCAATCCTATACTTGGCACAGGCAAACAGAGCCTCTGATCAAGTTTTAAGAGTTGAAAGATAAGTGAAAATAACTCAAAAACATTCGGGTATAAGTGGCAAACAGTGTGGGAGCACTTCCATATAACCATAGAACAAGCATGATGAGCATAAAGCCAGAGTTATGGTATGCAGGGCATTTTTTTCGCAGCAGACTGGAGTGCAAATCAGTCGGCCAGGAAAAATTTTAGCATTGGGTTCCATCACCCCCAGAATCTTTCCAGCCTGCATTTTGTCTTCTCTATGGTCTTCAGGAATGACTCGGAGCCGCCTTGCAAATTAGTTACACTCAGAAAAACCCCAAAAAAATAGGGAGCATCACCTCAACTAATAACCTACCGCGATTCATCAGATTTGAGTGTCAGAAAAGCATATGATTCTTGGATTAAAAAGTCAAAACTCAAATCCCATGCCTTTGTAACAACACGGAAAATAAAACAAACTTTTCCTGCACAAGGACAAATAACTTTACTAAAAGAATACACAACAAAGTTCCTTTCCTTCCCTATTTATTTATATATTTAATGGTGCTGAGAACCCAGTGCGGGGGGGCAGCAATATTTTTTTTAGCAAAGGCACAGGGCTAATGACTTTTTAAGCCAGTGTAAAAAAGATCTAAGTGACCGAAGCTGCACCTTGACTTTTATTATTTTGGCTGCAAACATGCAACATACAGACACCATTTCAGTATCAAATTCTTCTTCGGTTGTATTTGAAGTATGGATTTCATTCCTTGGATTTGGATTTGAATTTGTGTGGATTTAAACAAAGTGCAATGCAATTTTGCATTGTATTTTATCCAAATATACACAATTTCAAATTTCAAGCCCCCCAGGCCACAAAAACATGGGGTCAGAATATCTACAAGCACCAACCTTGACTAGATGGCCAATTTTGTAAACTTGGCAACAAAAAGTCCACTAGTTTGAGATGTCAAAGGATCAAAGCGCAGGGTCTTTGGTATTAGTCCACTCCTGCAAGGCCAATTTTCGGCAGCATCTATCTCCTGCAAATCTGCAAGACAGTAATAATGGAGAACAAGAAAATGAAATGCTGTAATTTAAGATTCCTTTTTCTGAAATCAGAGAACAATAAAATGAGGGTTTTTAAAGAGCAAAAAGCTATAGCAATACAAGTGACAAAAGAGGTTAGAAAAACCTGAACCATGCTTTTAAAAAAATTAGTTTGGAATGAATATATATTTGAACTATCAGAAGATAAAACAGCTGAAATACCAAAAAGAAGTGGCAATCAAATGAAACAAGAATTATCCATAAACTACTAAATCTGGTCACCAGTTAAGGTAAAGGAAGAAAGTTGGGTTGGGTGGGGTTTGGGGGGGGGGGGGGTGTTTAGGGAGAGGGAAGACTTCTGGCCACTAGCATAATTTCTAGAGACCCACTTCAGGTCTTCATAGCACTCAACCAAACTGTCTTGTTAAAAAGGCCCAGGTAAAATCAAGAGACCTGTTTAGTTAAAAGTGAGCAGTGACTGGGTGTGTTTGGTTGACCTGTTCATAAATAGATGGATTTTGGTTAAACAGCCTTGCACAATAGACTACATAACAAGGCAATACCCATAGCATAGGGTGGGCACAGCCTAACCAGTACCTCTGCAACATAATTAAATTAACATTTTGCACCCATGAATCTTCAATTACTGACGCAAATTATTCACATGAACATCAGGAATAATGAAAATAATTCCTAAGTTGTGTGTTTCCATCCCTACAAGACTGAATATAAAACAAATGCACTACAAAAATATAAATTTTGACAAGCAATATCATATGAAAACTGAGGGGAGATTTGTTTCAGCATCTTAAAATATTCCTAGGAATGTAATGTCAGGAACCTCAGGTGCGCAGATTTGGTGGCTTCAGACATGGGTGTCCGACATGACACATGTCTGACCCGTTGACATACCAAATCTTAAAAGTCAAGACACAGTAAGGCAAAGACATGGGCGTAATAATAATAGTTTAAAAAAAAAAAGACAAATGCACATATGATTATGGTAATAAACATATTTTTTATGGTCCTTTAAAAAAATAGTATTCAAGCATTATTGAGTTTGCATCTAATGTTGATAAATATGGTCCATTTGATTTTCAGACATCTAATTGATGCAAACTTTTTTTGGGGGTAAAAGATGTGATAGATGCAAGTTGCAAGTTCCCTTAATTTAGGCAATATATCTTTCCCTAAGACATAAGAAATTTACCAAAATTTGATATATTATGACATTGGCCTGAGTCCCCCTCCTTTTTTAATAATTCTCGTGTCATAAGTGTTGGACACTTCAAATTTTCCGTGTCTGGCATATGTCCAGAAGTAACAATAAGCTCCACAGCCTGAGAAGTGTCGTGTCAAGAGTGTCAGTGAGGCACTGAGGTATCAGTATCAATGCATCTCAGACACTGAGATGACTTACCCATTGTTGAAGCTTTAGAGGCTTGCCATGGGAATCTGACATGGTAGACATTGAAGATGTCTCCAGATTCCTTATTCCCACATAGCATGTGAATCCCATAGTCACTCCCCAGATTATTCTTTATTTCCATGGACATCCAATATTCTAGGACTGAAGAGCCTCTCCTTGGGCTGAAGGCGTATTCCACCGCTCATTTTGCAATAACATTTGGTTGTTGTGCACCACTACTGCAGCCTGCTTAAGACAATTGAGTACCTCATAGATTCTGTTTAGGTAGTATTATTACAGGTTAACAAGATAATTTTGTTATCTCATTTATTTTGTTATTTATGATTCTGTAGTATTTCTACAGATTCCATTCTCATAGGTTAATTATCTGCTCTTATAAGCTAATAAGTTAACTAAATAAGTAAATAAGTTGCCTGTAAATTTCATTTTGCTAGCTGTTACCTAGTAAACAATTTTGTTATCTGTTCACTGCATATCCTTGCAAAAAGGGGAGCCTTGTGGCCCAGGGACACCCTTTTTTTTAAATGCGATATGATTGCAGCCATAGCAAGATTACTGTGTTGGTTCTACATTTGAAAATGTAAGACAACTTAATGAAATTGAGAGTATCATTTGTCATGGTTTGAATGCCTAGAACATGAATTTAATTTGTTATGTGCTGAGTGTGTTCTCAACAGGTCATTGTGGTAAACAATGACTATATAATAATATTGTTATGCATTCTGGTTCATGGATATTTCTAGTAACCCTAATGAAATACATGAAGGATTCCAATGTCGAACCAAACACATAAGCATCCTGCCTTTGATTCCTGGTCATAAACATGAACCAAAACAAAAATATTCCCATGAAACAGGCATCCAATATAGTTCTTACGTATTATTCCAATAGGCATATATGATACAACAAACCAAATGCCCGTAAAAGAATATAGTTTGCCAGCTGTCTTACAAGTTATAAAATTATTTCTGCAATGTTGTCATCTTCAAATGTTTTCTTTTAGATCACAAAAATCCATTAATAACTAAAAAGAAGTCCAGAAAATGGAGGACAAGGCATCATCCTTGAAATAGCTAATTACAGGAAGACTGCCTTCCAATCTCTTTGTAGATCAGACAGCGATTTATCTTTGAATGTTAATTGATGAGAACTAATGAGCCCCAGTAAATAGGTCTTACCTAAAATATTGTCATGTGTGCACTTGAATAAAGGAGGGGTGAGCCTAGGACAAGGCAGGCAATTGATAAACACATTGAATGAAAGCAATCACCAAGTATCATTGATCAACTGGAGGATGCTGATGCAACTAAGACACAAAATGGGTACTAACTAGTAAAGCAATCAAGGAATCATGAAGACATGAACAATGATGCAGAGCAGGTAGCCAACTATTGGATAATCATTTAGACCCTATTTGGAGGCCTATTCCAAAGACTAAGATAAAGGGGCTTATTGGGTCCCAAGGTCAAATGTATTAGAATTAAGTGATTTGTTGGATTTATATTTTTCTTGTATATATATGTATCAGAGGCTAATTTGCAATTTTTTAAAAAATAATCCCTGTAAAATAGAATGTTGTTGTGCTGCAAAACAGTTTGGAGAATTTGAATCGACATGTTAAACTGGGTGTTTCTCCCCTATCTATCTTCTTCCTTCTTTCTTCTCCGTCTCTTTCCTTTCCTCTCTTTTAATTCTGCATCAATTTGGCATCTGATCCAAATTCAATCTGTCATCCACTTCTGAGTCTTGGCAAGACATCAATAAATCTCCTACCAAACAGAAAAGTGGAATGATGATAGTAGCTCCCCACACGTAATGATCATTTAAATAGGGCATTTAAATTGGAGAGGATGATTCGTCAAAGAGATTGGAAGGCGGTTTTATTTTGATTGTTTTCCAGTCTATTTTGGTTTCTTCTTTTTGTAGGAGGATCTTTTATCCTCTTCTTACATACTTTTCTCTTCAATGAATATATCTTCCTTTTTCTATCAAAAATGAAAATGGAAAGGATCATTCGGATAGTTGGAAGAATGGTTGTAGGTCTAAGGAAGGGAATTTGAGCCTTGGTAAGTTGGAGTCTAAAAACATTGCTATAATGGGTAAATGGCTTTGGTGGTTTCCCTCAAGGAGAATTTCCTTTGGCACAACGTTAAAAAAGCACATTTAGCATGTAGGTAAATGGGTGGATGCAAATATGGGTGCAAGATGTTCCTTTGGGAGATCTTGGAGGTGTATTATGAACAATCTATTTTTCTTCATCCCTTATACCAAATTTATTTTGAGTAATGGTTCTCACTTTCTTTTTGGGGAAGGCATTTGGTTGATATATCTGCACTTTTCCTTCCTGATTTGTAATGGAGGATAATTTCTCTTGAGATTTCCATTTTTGGTAGGTCTTTTAATGTGAAGGAGGTGGAAAAGCTCTCTTCTTTGTTGAGTTTATTGGAGGGTTGTCCTCCTTAGAATAGGAGAAACTTTCATCTGGGTTCATCGAGGAATTACTCCTGTATCTTTTTTCGAGCATTTGATTCATGAAAGCATGCCTTTTCTATTTGGTTGGGGTTTGAGTCTTGGTAAGGAGGAAGCCCTGTAAGGCTTTATCTATGGATGTGTGTGCTCTTTGTTTTGAAAGTTCAGAATCTGTATCTCACCTTTTTTCGCATTGTTCTTTCACTTGGAAGGTTCGGAACAAGTTGTTTGGGTCTTTTGGAGAGAGCTGGGTTTGCCTATCTTTATGGGAAAGAAATGCTTTATGCTCTGGGATAGGTTCAGTATTTGGCTTTGCTTTGGGCTGTTGCAGCTGGTTATTTTAAAGAATTGTGTTTTTCCTTATCTGCAGCAAGCCTGGTTGGCTGTGTTATTATTTTTGTAATTTTTTCTTCATTTTTCTTCAAATGAGAATTTCTTATGTTCCTTCTTGTACATTCATTATCCTTCAAAGAAATGTCTTCTTTTTCTATCCAAAAAAAAGAGCTGGTCCTCCTGATGAATTGGAATTTCATTAGAGAAATATTTTCAGGGGTATGATATGAATGATGCTCAAAAGTTGTATTTGGCTGAATCCAAATTGAAGGAAACTGCTCAAATTTGGTGGATTAAATAATAAATCTTTGGAAGGGAAAAATATGGAGAATGAGCCATGCAAGAACAGTTTGTAACCCCTTGACAACCAGCAATGTGTTCATCTAGAGCTCTTCCCTTTGAGGTAATAAGAAATGAATGTAGCTGCATACACTAGTGGATGCTACCATTTGGCTACCGAGCAGATATAAAATGGAAAGAAGATGTCAGGATTGCCCTGTACAAGAAAGGGTTGAAGCAAGCGATGCATCCAAGTTTGTTGCTTGTCATCTAATTACACTTGGTGATGCAGGTTGCAACTCAAATAGAGGATGACATGCAATGCAATCCTCCTCAAGTTAACAGACCTTTTGGTTTGAGAAGACCATCAGTGGTGTTGTGCAAGCAAAGTCAGTTGAGCAATTGGATAAAGGTGTTCAAACTCCTATCTCATTGAAGACTTGAGCACTCTGAGCCAGCTTCTAAGCTCCACCCAAAAATTTAGCATTTCAAGGGCTTAGGTTTTGGGCATTGAGTTACACAATTTCCTAATCAAGCAATGGCGATGATAGGGAAAAAAATGATGATGAAACCAAGTGACTTCGAAATGAAGACAGCAACATGGGAGAAAAGACTGTCAAGTATTTCAATGTGTCCTCTCTTCCTTCAGTATTGAAAGAAACAAAGATTGGAGGAGAACTAGCATTTTTTAGACCCAGGTGATTTTTCAGAACTCAGAAACAACTTTGCACATTGGCTATTGGTCCAGGTAAGTATACAAATGCAGTCTCTGAATAAGCTGTGAAGTCGACTCTAAAGGATAAGCCACATCTTGATCCATGAAAATAGCTTAGGTGAACAATACCAACTTGAAGGTCCATTACCATTGTTTGATTACCTTCAAGATGGTTCTGATTGTGGAGAGCCTGGAGACAGTGCAGTCCAACATCCTCCTCTCCAGATCTGGCAACATTCTTTTCGGGCGTCCATGGTTTTTCAATAGGAGAGTTAAGAAAGATGCATTGGAAACTTCTGTACCTTCTCCACTAACAAGAAGAGGTACAAGTTGATGCCAACTCAAGATCTTCACTAACCAAGCTGAAACGCAACGGCAGCTCCTTTCCTACGAAGCAGGATGATGCATCTTATGCGGATGGTCTCCTTACTACTTTCCCCAACTCAATGGAGTTGAGTTCTTTACAGCAGAAAGAACTGTAGGGTGGAATCCAGCCACTGGATGGATCAAATTGAACCCTATTCAGGGGGTGATTCCAAAATATAGGGTCAAGGCTTAGTGGATCCTAAAACCAAACCTAAACAAGTTAGGTTTAAGTAACTAATTAGTCTCTTGTTTAAAACGGGCAAGTCTCTAAATAAGTGTCTTAGTTTAGAATGTTGTTGTCTTAGAAAGCAGTTTAAAGAGTTTGGATTGAGATGTGTATTTTCCCCCATATATCTTCTTATTCCTTCTCTATTCTCTCTCTCTCTCTCTCTTTCCCTCTCTCCTTGATACTACATCACACTAATATTAACTAGTTAAATACTAACGACCAGAACACTTGCATCCAGCCTTCAATTACATGTGTACGCTGGTAGAACAAGCAATTTAGTGCTGGACAGCAGATATTGGTAGAAAAATTTAACTATGGAACAGATTAGAGTCCTAGATCATGCCTATTTATACTGCTCTTAAATCCAAACCTTTTAATCCAAAATTCCTTCAGAAAAGCAATGAAAACCATTCTGTTGAAGGTAGAATTATGTTGAACTTTTTCTAAGCACACTTCGTGTATTCACTCCTGAAAATTAACCCATATTGCAGGCTATAACTTTTTTAAATGAAAAATAAAAAATTAATACGCTAGATGTGCAAGACCCTTACCAGCAGAAGCATTTTCCATAAGAAACCGCTCTACCACATCTTCGTTCTGAGCAACTGTTAAACTATTGCACAAAATGGTAAAAATGAATATTTTTAAATATGTACATCACAAACCCGCCCCCCACCAAAAAAATAGAAAAGAGAAGCTTGAGAGCTGTAATAGTGCCAGTGACCAGTACCTGCATGTGCTGTAGACAAGTGACCCTCCAACTTTTAGTAATCTAAATCCATTAGTCAGTAGTCGTAACTGCAATAAATATATAAATAAATAAACCAATGCGTCTAAGATAATGGGAAAAAGAGATGACATATAGAAGAATTACACTTTGACTGACACTGGCTCCCTACTCTGGCCAATGAAGGCTCAAATAAGAAACAGAGAGACCAAAACATTTGAAAATCAATTCGGAAAATGACACCATTGATTACTTATTCAGAGGAATTGAAGCTACAGAGAAGTAAATTTAAAGGACAGCTTGTAAGCAGTAACATAGGGGGCCATTTGTGCTTTCTAAAGTATCAACTGTTAAGTTACACTAGCTCCAAATTCCAAGAAAAATGTAAGCAGTTCATCTAACACTTGAAAAATCCATATGCTGCAAACTTAAACCTCATAGATGCTGGAAGGATAGATTAGTTACCTGAAGAACAGTCACACAATCAGTTCTCTGTGCATTCAATACACGACGGTCAAGCGTTTTCCAGCCCCAGTGCTCAAACTTTTGAATATGTCTAATTGACCCATCATGAGTGCATTCTGCATCCACAAGGACCTGATTTTTTAAGTTCCAACCAATCGTTAGCTCTTGAAAAGAGTGAATAGGCAAAAAATGCAGAAAAATCAACATAAGCATAAAAAAATGCCAGACAATTATTATGGGGCTCGCTCAAACAGTAAAAATGAAACAAGCTATAAAGTGTTTGCATGTTTTAAGTGCTCTCATTTGTGTGTGTGTGTGTGTGTGGGATAAAAAAAAGGGAGAAAGTATATTTAGTAGGAAGAGTAATACACTGCAAAGGACAAGAAATCCACCCATAAAGAACAAAAGAAATAAAATAAAAATAATACAGCCAGACAAAGCAAGCTCAAGTAAAAATCATTATGGCAAAAAACTCCAACTGCTCTGAATATTATTCAAAGGAACTCCGGCAAAAGCACCAGCCGCTGAAGCAAAAAGTGAAAGCATAGACAACCACCCCATCCTCAAGCGACTTGTTCTTTAGTATGTTATTGTTCACAATGGATAGGATTCCTAGTTTTATTCAATGTGTTTTCTTTTTTTAGGACAATAAGACTACAAAAGAGAGCTTTTAGATGTAAAAAATTCTCTTTTTTGGCAAGTAATGAAGATAACCCTAAAGGGCACTACTAGGGTGTCAACACAAGTACAACAACTCATTTGATGTGTACCACCTAGTGCGCAAGACCCCCGCACCATTGCGATCTGGGGAGAGCATGATGTGCACAGTCTTACCACTATAATTGAAGAGATTGTTTCCGTGAATTGAACAGTTGATCTTACCACAAAACCCTATCACAAAAAATCAGTAACCCTATCAAAGTCAGATTATCTATAGCATTGCCACCATACTCCCCACTAAACCAAAAAAGCAAACACAAAAGCCAACTTTTTGTAGGATTTGCAAATGACAACTCACTGCCCTGAAAAGCCCTTCTATTTCTTTCCCTCCATGTCAGTTCGAAAAATCATGAGACAAGTCCAATCCTCCTATCCAAGCCCAGAACTCTTGAATAACTGAACTTGGCATCACCCAACATGGACTCAGCATACTGAAAGCCATATCCCCCAACTCCATAGTCCACAGCTGCTATGTGAATGAGACACTTCAAGGTGTTGATGCAAGCTTTGAGTGGCACATGCTTAACACACAGACTTTAAATCAGGCTATGAGCTTCTAGGTGAGACTGCATCACCGATATAAATAATGTAATGTTGAAGGGTGAGCTAGGTCTCTGGAGTCACTCTGCCATAATTCTAACATCAGGGAGAGTTATTCTCTGTCCTGGATTTGCAGATTCTTAGAGGGTGTTTGTTTGCACTGAATAGCATCTAAACAGAACCTGTTCACTTAATAGCCTCCAAAATAAGAGATCATTCCTGTTTGGTTGTATCTCCAAATGTCCTTCAAAGGGCTCTGGTTCGCTCAGCAACAAATTCTCTGCAGGATGCCATTCCGAGGGAGAGGTGACACTCACAACGACAACACCCTTTGTTCTTCTTTCATCATCTCCCTATGCTCCTTTCTCCCCCTCCCATCTCTCTCCCAACAAGTAGCATCTCCAGGTTATGTTTGGGATCCAAATTGTTTTCCGTCACTGAGAGGGAGGAGATCAGTAGCACCATGGACAACCGGATAGATCTGTGATTAGAGGCTTCAATTGATGAGTTTTTTTCCCTGTAATGCAACGGGAGTTTTATCTGCAATGGTATAAGGGGCTTTGATTCGCAGAATTTGAAAAGTTTCTGATTATTCTTGAACCTGAATCTTCTCTTCAATGGAATCTATCATTTTTTTTTAAATTGTTCATGGGAGGCTTCTGTTCTGAAGGTATTGGATATAGCTTCCTCACAAAATTTCAACTGTTCAAGAGGTGTTTGTTCCAGAATCTCATCTCCTATGGTTTCTTTTTTTTTATTATTCATGGGTGGGGCTTTGTTCTCAAAAGGGTCTGACTTTCTTGAAATTTTCCTATTGTTCCGGAAGTCTTCCACAAACAGCTGCATTGTTTCTCTGTGATGCAATTGGAACATCAATTGAAGTTTTTTGTGGTTTGATTTTTTTTTTTAAATGTAACTTTAAAACAATTACTGAGAAATTCTTCCTGCAACCTATAATTCTGAACAATGTTTTAGGTATTTTCACCTTTTTTCATTTCAATTTGTAAGATGCATTCTTTTTGTTTACATGCAAATAAACATGAGCTCATAATGTTAAAGGGTTAAATGGACATAACACAAGTATTCAGATGTTTAAATAGACTAGCAACAAACAGCCTAATTATTCAGTGTTGAGTGGTTCAGTCAAGCTATGAATCTGATTCACAAATTCAGAGTGTGATTCAGCATTCAGTAATTAATGCTCAATTTTTCCGAGCGCCCCCTTGGTGTCAACCAACTGAGAAGAACTCCATCCTTATGGACACACAAAAGCTCTTGCCAACGCCAGCTTCAGACCATCACCCAATCTTTCTTGATGTGAGAGCAGTTATATAGTGTCCACCTAATTTTCAGTTTGACAACAAGTGTTTCAAGGATGAGCGATTGGGATTAGAGTAGAGGAGTGGTGGAACAGCTTGCAGGTTGGGGTTTTGCCAGCTTGGTGGCAGCAAATAAACTGAAATGGCTTAAAGAGTAAATTAAAAGGTGGAAAAAGGAGAATTTTGGGAACATTTCCATGAAAAAAGGAGATGCTAATGTTGGAAATTAATTTTCTGGATGCAAGGGAACCATATGAGGGTTTTCTAGGGAATAAAAGAAGGAATAATGAGCTTTAAAATGGAGCTGTCTACTGCTATTGGAATGGAGATTTCTTGGAAGCTAAAAGAAAGAAGAATGAGCTTTAAACGGTGCTGTCTGCTGCTATTGGAATGGAGATCTCTTGGAGGCAAAAATTAATGGTTCTCCAGTTAAAAAAGGCAGTAAAAAATAAAAATACTTGAGTTTTTCCATAAAATGATAAATGCTCAAAGGATGTATGATCTTTTCTATAAGGTGGACACAGATGGTGAGGCTTTTGAGAAGAAGAAATGGGATGATTTATATGACAAGGAGCGTGAGCTGGATAATGATTTTGAATATGATGGAAGGTTACCTATAGGTGAGGTTGGTGAACAACATGGGCTTGGATCAGATTTTTTTGATACATTGGAGGAGTTCTCCTATAAGCCTCCCCCTCCAATAGATGTTTTAGAGGGAATTTAGGCTTCAGAATACGATGGAATAGGTTAGGAAATACACAAGATTGAGCAGACTGACGCTGATTTGGTGATTGTCCCAGGGTCTATGGGTTTGCTGTTAGCTGATCGAGATGAAGGAAGTCCACTTGGATGGTGGTAATTGTAAGGCTAAGAAGGGACAATGGGAGTTGACTAATTTGCAGTGCTCTATTAACCATGATGCGAAGGATTTAACAAGGGGCTATCTTAGGTGGTTTTGGTTCGGTTCTTTTTTATTTTTTTGCAGGGTGAGCAATTCTGTTTTGGGTTGGTCTTTCTCTATTTTCATTTTCTTTTTTGAGGATATATCATCTTCTCTTGATCATGTTGTTGGAATTTATGGGGTGTCAACAATCTCCTTATGGACTTGCTATTGTGTATGCATGTACACAGTATCAGCGCTTGGCAGCCAAACTGGCATGCCTGCATGTGCACTGTGAAGCCCCTCAAGCCCACGCACAGCATGTATAGATGAGAGGCTTTCCACACCATGTATAAGGAAACGACTGCTCCTCACTATCAACTCGGTGTAGTGGTAGGCACCAAATCCTAATACTGGTATTTATGGGGTGTGCGATATTCCTATGGACTCACTATTTTATGCAAGTATATGGCATCAGTGCTTGACAGCCCATCTGTCAATGCGCCTACGTGTGCGTAGCAAGGCCCCTCAGGCCCACCCATAAATGCTGGGCTTTGCACTGCCATGTGTAAGGAAATGGTACCTCCTGACTACAAGCTCAAGGTTTTGGAGCAAGGTCGGCATCAAATCCTAACACGTACTCTCTTAATATATCATTTTTTTTTATCTTTAAAAAGAAAAAATAAATAAATAAAAATAAAAATTAGCAGCAAGCAGCTGAAGCCCACAAAGTAAGAAAAAAAATTGTATTCCCAAGCACACTCAAAAGGAAAGTATTGATCCTTGAAGATTTGTCCATTTCCACTCCAACTAAAATTAAATACACCAAATCACAGCAATCAAAGCACAGCTCCATAAAATTCTTGTGTTCTCATCCCCTCCCAAATCCCTTAAAAGAAGTAGGAAACTATCAATAAATCCAGGTAAACCCACTGCTCACTGAACAAACCCAAAGTTACTGTCCTGTCTTTCCACATAATCCAGGCAGCAGAACAATGTATGAGAAGATAACAAGATTCACCACTTTCATGATACATCAAAAAATATCCAAAGAGCCTTTTTAACCTACAACAATTGTTGGTTTTAGCTTTATTAACAGAAAACCAAACAGAAGCCCTCACTTGGAAGGACTTTAGCTTTCCAAATATGATTTGCTAAAGAGAAAGTGGGAGAATGAATAATGTAAAAATAGAACGACAGAGCTATCTAAGTATCAAATCCTACCATCATCCATTGAGGAAGGCTAAAAAAAGCGGGAAGTAGAAAGAAGCAAAGTGAGTTCATCTAAATCTATCATTAAGATCCCTAGAAAAATGAAAACTCCAAGAGAAAGCCTCCCCCTCAACAACCGAAAAACTAGCAATTGGAGCACTATAAGAAGCGATAAAGATGAGAAAAAGATACATTATCAAAGTGTTAAATGGATCATCTCAAAGGGTGTTGACAACAAGGTTGAAGTAGGTCATAAACACAGTTGTGGTGCCTCCCCTGGAAATGCTTTTGTAGAAAGGAGGCAGATTCTTGATGTTATTATTACAGCTACTGAGGCTGTCAGCAGTGAGCACTTTAATCAAAAAATGGAGCTAGCTGTGTAATTTTGTAATCTTGACATGGAAAAGGCATATGATCATGTGTGTAGGGATTTCATGCTTGGTTGAATAAAAAATACAGGTTTTATGAGAAATGGCTCAGATGGATTAAGAAGTGTATCTCCACCCAAGCTAATCAATCCTTGTCAATGGAAGTCCCACGACACCCACCTGATTCATTAAATACTTGAGAGATTTGAGGCAAGGTTTACCCACTATACAACTGTTGTTTATTCTTATCATAAAAGCTTTTGGCAAGATGCTAATGAAAGTAGTGAAAAGGGTTTACAGCTAGAAGAGGCAATAAAGAATTGCAGGTGTCACATTTGTTACTCGTGGTTGATGCTATCATTTTTTGCAGGGCTGAAATGAAGCAAATATTGAATTTGATATGTATCCTCCTGTGGTTTGAAACAATTTCTGACTTTGAGGTAAATTTGAGTGAGAGCAAGCTAATTCCTATGGGAAAGGAGATACATGGAAGGTTTTTTGGAACAGGTCCTAGAGTTTAAAGTGGGATCTTTCTCACCTTGAAATATTTGTGGCTGCCATTGGGAGCTGAATCCAAGGAGAAATTTAATGGAACCCCACAATTGAGAAGTTTGAAACAAAACTTGCAGGGTGGAAGGGCATGTACTTCTAGGAAAAAAAGGTGGTGGAGGAAGTACATCAAAGAGAGTGGGGCTTTTTTGGCATGATATGTGCTGCACAGATCTCATGGTAGGAGGAATATTGAAGAAAAGATTATATGGTCAAGAAATTAATAGAAGGCCATGTTAGCATTTGCAAATCAGCTCCAATAAATTAAAATCAGGTTAAACTAAAGGAAGTCAGCACAGCTTTGTCCAAAAACAAAACAAAGGAAAAGCCATAACACAACTTACCTTGTCATAGCCAGAGCACAAGAAATCCCTGTCACTCCTACATTGATATAACTCACTTTTACTGATTCCAACCACCCCGGAATGGAGCCCATAAAAGATAAGTTCCGGAACTTTAATCCCCTGAGATAACTGTGAGGCCATACTTTTACGTGATTTAGACGCATTTTTTCTTTCTTTCCATGATCTCCTAGAGGTCCACTCCTTGAATACATCCACCTTTTCTGCCAATGCATACTCGCCTGTTTAATACTAGACAGAATGAGAATACATCAGAAAGATGAGGACCATCATATACATAACTGCATAAAGTCTAGCAGATTATTTTTGAAGAATGCCACAATTGTCATTTCCATTTTTTTTTTCCAAATTCATTACATGATTTAGAATCTGAATGAACCCCCACAGGAATGAGGGAAAATGTTGTTCCATCAGCAACAAAGAGCCGACACCGGTCACCCAGTGCATATTTCTGAATCATTGTTCTACAAGCTGCTAAACGGTGCCTTGCAACATCAACACCAGTCACTGAACCCGAATTACCAAGAAGGTCCAGCATCATACAAAGTTTAGCTCCTGGAACAAATAAATAAATAAATATAAAAACAGGTGAGCGTTGACATAGGGACAAAAATCTAACCCTGATATTCTCCATTGAAATATTATAAAAATATCTCATACACACATACACGCAGACATTCAACCACAAACTGTTACAGGAAAGACAGGTTTTCTAAGCCTAAGCTCCACAGGAAGAGGGGGGGGGGGGGGAGCCTGTTTACTTGAGAGAAAAAGTATGCATTTTCTATTTCCAGTTTTTTAAAGAATTACAAAAATGCCACGTTGCTTCCCAGGTTTTACCTTTCAAACATTTATATGGAAAACTTTGAAAACAATAAAAAGATGTTTTCCAAATTTTCTACACAAATGTTGGAAAAGTAGAAAACAAGAAGGCATTTTTTGTAACTAATTGAAAATTTCAAAATGGAAGCAGAAAGTGTTTTCTGCAGAAAAACAAGCCTGAAGTCTCTCAACCAGGTTCTCAACTAGAACAATCAGAAGCCAAAAGATCCAGCAACTATATTTATTAAACAATCAGAACTAGTCAACCTCAGCTGGCAGCCCTCTTTAAAGCTTGAGAGTAAGATGATTGAGTCCACCTCTTTTCCTAATTTTGGAGATCATTTTTTTCAAATGCAGATCAAAGCAAGATGGTGGTTGAAAAATTCAAAACAAATTGAACAACAGAACATGGCTCAACTAGAGGCCCATTCAAGATCATTCATGAGATAAAGAAATCATGAGCAACCTATTGCAAACTCAAGAGCTCGCAAGCTTCTCAATGCAGCCTCCAGCAGCTTACTACTAGATTCAAAGCCATTTTACAATCTCATTGGTAGCAAAATAACCCTACGACAACATCTAGATTAAAGATTTTGCAAGAAAAAAACAAAGAAGAAGAAAATAAGATGGAAAACAATTTCCCATGGTATTTTCTCTCTATCTCAAATATGATCAAGAATGAAAATTTATTTAAACGTGAATAAAAATTAAGAAAACATTAAAGGTTAATGATATTTAAAATAAAAAATTTGTTCATTGGTTTGCTATATATTTTACTTTCTTTCTCATTTTCCTTTATTACCAAATTGGAAAGCAGATTCCTTGATATTCTACTTTTATATTTTCGAAGTTCCAAATGGATCCTAAAAATGGCTATATTCCATGTAAGGTGAACAATGATATTTTATATGTTTGCATAAAAGAACTAACTTTCAAATTGAATGATGTTAATAGCCATAGACATATCATTCTGTCCAGAAGAGCAACCCAGCATTTCATCTCCAAAATCTAGTATACAGATTAAGCTTTGATTTTTTTCCTGGTTTGCGTGTGTGTTGCCGGTATGTGTGTGCACGATTGCACGGGGGGTGGGGTGCTTCTGCTAAGCAAGGTCCTTTGAAAAAAGACTTTCAACATTTTTTAACAGACCAAAGTTAAAACTTGAACTTATTCACTTGGACTTGACAACCCAAGAGCTACAATTTTAGCTACATCTCAGACAGGTTCTGCAGGTTAATTAGTATCATCCATGTCACGCAACACATTCCCTGATTTCGACCTCTTATTGACAATTGATTGAATATAGCCGAAATGATAGTTCCTTTTTTCCCCTGTATGTACTACACTCTACAAAACATTCCAAATATTTCAAACAAAGTCTGTGCATGCTACCTAAAATTTCCAGACAATTTATCTTAACATCACATTATTATCTGTTTTTGAGTTTCACATGAAATTATTCTTTAAAACATATCATACAAATTTTTTAAACTTAATAAGAAAGGATAAAAGAATTGTTACCAGGAGCAGCGCAGAGATCAAGGACATGATCTCCTGCAGAGATGCCCAAAGCTGAAACAGCAGCTCCAGAAGCAGCATCAATTCCATATATCTGAATAACCAAAATAGAGTATAGCAGAATGAATTGCCATTGAAAGGCATAGATAATTGGGAAAAAATAATGAGTGCTTGAAAATCTATCTAGGTGTGAAGAAAAACGGTGTCTGATATCAAAACTCAAATGCAAGCATTTAACCTACTAAGTGATTAAATTCCTTATCTATTTCCAGTCAAATCCAGTAAAAATAGATGATTTGACAAACATATCTTTTGAAAAGCAAAGTTGATTTTTAAGTAAGGAAAGGAAAGTGTTTTTAAGAATTTTCCCAACCATCACAACTGATTAATTACATTGTTCCAGCAGTATGGGTGTAATCGGTTCTAAACAATTCGGTTTCAACTAAACTGAAAACCAAACCAAAAAAATCAGTCTTTAAAATCCAAAACTAATACCAAATCGATAACCGCGGCTCGATGAAAATGGTTAGTGACGGATTGCCAGTTCGGTTCAGTTTGGGCATCAATTAACAGAAATATTGAATTCAGTATGCTAAAAAAGATTGGGCCTTAGGTATGTTCTTTCCCTTTGAAAGGAAGTCCACACATTGCTAAATTAGCAGGCACAGCTCAAGCCCAATGAGATGGAGTGATTGTTGTCCAAGGTGTCCCTTTATAAAAAGAAATTAGCTCTCAATGTTTGCTTTCAACCAATGTGGGACAACATGCATAGAGTGCTGCTGCTATGCTGTATAGCTTGCATTGCCTTGGGAATAGTGATTTGTGAAGGAACAAATCATAAACGCTCCATTGCTGTTGAAAAAATTTGGTAAGTTTAATATTCTCAATAATAATGCTAATGCTAAAATAAATTATTTTAATTAATAAACTTCAGAATTAAAAGAAATAATCAAGTACTAATATAGAATATGATGTATGAAATTTAAATATGCATTTACATTTATATTTCGGTTTTTGGTTTTTAGGTTCAGTTCATTAGTAAAACCAAAACTGAAACTGAAAACCAATTTTTGAAAACTGATAGACCGAAACCAAAAAACAAAACTGAAAACCAAACTGAAATGTCAAGAGGTTCGGTTTTGGTCCAGTTTTTGGTTTTCAGTAATTTTCGTACACCGCTATACAGCAGATAACTCCATGCTGAAATACTTTTTGTTTCTCACCAGTCCTTCCTGGTATGCATTTGACTTAGCAATCTGGATCTGAGGTGGAAGAGAATAAAAATCAGGTAACCAGCTCAGTTTCTCAAGCTTACATCTGAACTCAACTTCAAGCTCCTGGAGATCAGCTTTGCTACTGGGTTTCAACCTTACAAAAGACAACTAATTATGTTAGCACAATAGTGAAATTCACATGCACAAGTAACTACACGTTGCTTTTGTGCATTTCTTCCCCCCCCCCCCCCCCCCCAAAAAAAAAAAAGTATTACATTAGCACAGAAGTAAAATATGTAGGAACTACCATATGCTGCTTTTGTGCATTAGCAGCATGTCTCAATACAATGCTTTTGAACCCCCTCAAAAGATTAGCGGTTGATTTTTTAAGTGTGGAAGTATCACACATTCACATATAATTTAATCTCAATTAAAAAAATTTGTAATTGCGAGCAGTTTAAGTGGTTTCAAATGTTAGTGGGCAGTTTTAAACAGTTAAAAAGTGTGATTTTTTTAAATGTTTGTTTTTTAAATTATCCATGTATCCTTCTTTTAAGTGGTCATATGTTAATGTTGAAGGGATTTTTCAGAATATTGTGACCAAAAAAGGAGGGCTCAAAACTGCTTGAAATTCTTTTAATTAATAGCAAAGATATTAAAGGAAACACAATATCAGTAAACATTGCTCTCACTGCTTAATCATTAACCTTCATCAAGACCATCAAATTAAGGAACTCAAACCGTCATCATGTCATAAACAGCTGCAGGAGTTGAACTCCAATGAACAAAGCAAAGTTGTAAAATTAAACCTGTTTATGACATGATGACGGTTTATTTCTTTTCACTCAGAAAAGAAATAAATGATTTACAAGAAGAAAAAGAATCAATGGTCCTGCATATAATCCTCAAGAGTACCTTATATAACGAGGGGTTGAATCAGCCTTACTATATATTGAAGGATCCAACCCATTCTCCTTGATAAAATCAACAAATTCATTGGGCAAAGGGAGCTTCATGGTTTCTTCCATCAAATAATAAGAACACTAATATTAGCCGATCAACCCTCCAAAGAACAGCCTGAAAATGAGAAAGAGTATTCCTTAGAGTAGAGAACAAATAAAACAGCTTGGGGGCTATGAAAGTGAGAAAACAAGAGAAGATTCCATTACTCAAGTAGCAGTTTTTGACTGAAAGGTGTGTGCCTTGAATTCGCAATTCTCAATAGTCCAGTAATATTAGCTCCAAGGTTTTATGACAATTTTGATGCTATATATAATTAAATTATCATTTTTCATATTTCTTTCTTGAAAATTAAATTGTCACATGGATAGTTAATATTGCATGTAATTGAGAGCCCCCTACACAAACATATTACTTGAAAGATTTTTTTTTTTTTTTTGGATAGCAAATAAAATTTCCTTAATAGGGAAAGAATTTACAAGAAGGAAGAATAAGATATCTCCCACAGAAAATCTAGTTCAAACCATAAAAAAAAAAAAAAAAAACCTAAAACAACAAAAATCAAACCAGCCAGTTCTTCCAATTCCTGTTTAAATACTGAAAACTAGCTTCCCTAAAAATTCCAAACCCCATACCAGTGACCAATTTAACTTCTTACTGAAAAAAAAAAAAAAAAAACCATGCATTACGCTCTAGTCACATACTCCATAAAGCTGCAAATTTGCCACACTGCCACTGAGCTGCCCTGCAGCCCTATCCTTCCTTCTACTAAAGCCACGAATGAGATGACCAACAAATCCTCCACCGAATAGGGACAAACCCAACTCTCTTCCTACCAAACAGTTTGTTCCATAATCCATATCCTCCATGCAAAATGCAAAAATTGGTGGGATGCTGTCTCAGAATTCCTAAAAAAGAGCATGCAAACATCTGGAAACTGAAAAGAGAGCCTTCAAGGGTCTACTAATCTGCAGCAAGTTATTGGTATTAATTTTGTTAGGCACAACCAACCAAGTAAAAGCTTTTATTTTTGGGGGAACCGTGACTTTCCAAATAATAGGATAGAGAAGGAAAGGAGAACTGCAATATGTCAAGAAGTCATGTAATGATTTCTGAGAAAACACCCCCGATTGATCCAGAGACCACCCAAAGATAGATTGCAACTGTCCAACAAGGACAA
Organism: Malania oleifera; assembly: GCF_029873635.1. Taxonomy (NCBI): domain Eukaryota; kingdom Viridiplantae; phylum Streptophyta; class Magnoliopsida; order Santalales; family Ximeniaceae; genus Malania; species Malania oleifera. The sequence goes on along the minus strand of NC_080429.1, from coordinate 18,201,430 downwards.
CAAGGAAGATGAAAAGACCATCTCCCAATCGAAAAGGGATCACCTGAAATGGAGAATCCAAGAGGCCAACGAGCTACTCATATTATCAACGAAAAAAGAAAAATTCTATTTGGCTCAGAGCACAATTTAAAGAGATGAGGAAAAGAAGTGGGAAAAGAAACATTCCCTAGCCATGGATCTTTCCAGAAACGAATCCAGGAACTCCTCCCCACATTATTTGAAAGATTTCAATTCCTATACTTGGAATTTTTATAGTAGGCAAGAATTTGATAAGCTAAGGAGACTTCGAAAATAAATTGAGTTGATGTGCTCGTACAATTCTATTAGAAGAAAATCTCATAATCTTGAAATGATATGTTATTTTGTACAAATTGATTGAGTAAGCTCTCTTTAAAAACTCCTGCAGGTTTAGTTTTCTAACTGCCAATTGTTCCCAATGTTAAACTATTTTGGCCAATTAGAAACTGATTTGACACCGCAAGTATTTTGCTAAATTGATTTTATTGTACTTGCCCCAAAATATTCTCTTCCATAATTTCAGTTTTCACAAGAAATCTTAACTTTATCGCAAAATATTTTCTAGTGAATCAAATGTCGTTTAGAAGATTTAATTTTTAATCAATTGGATAATATTAATATAACACATTATCTTAGTTAGATGATTTTCTATTTAAATATTTTTCATGGACTCACAAATTATAAATTACAAGTTTATAGATTTTTGCTTGCAAGGGTCTATTGACTTTTGACTCAAAAGATACTTGGAATATAAGACAGTTGTCGTTATGAAGCAATTAGAGAAGCTTATATTAGTGTTTTGGCTCCTATTTACAGCTGGATGTTTGAAGGCACAACACAACACAAGTTGGGCGCTACTTGCTGAAATACACAGCTTGAGCTTACTTATTAGCATACCCAAACCAGCTGTTCTTTAGTTGTGATGTGTATATGTCTGAAGTTCTTTTGCTTCTTTTGATCAGTAAAGATGATATATTATATATTAAGTGGGCATCAAGGGGATGCCAACCCAACGTCTCATTTGCTTCAAACCACTATGCCAACTAGTCATCACAGTAAACTGCTGATCTTTACTGAATAGAAGCTTTAAGATTGAATTTTTTAATACTCTTCAGTTCCTCTCTTTCCAAATGCACCAAAAAAATGCAAAAGGAATTGTAGTAACCCGACCCCGAAAAAGAAAAAAAAGGATATTTTGGAGAAGATATTTTGAAAAGAGATATTTTTAGATATTTATATATAAATATCTTGGAGGAGGTATTTATTTAGATTACTTAAGGGCTAAGTAAGGATTTATTCTATAAATTCTCTTATCCTCTCTCATTCTCTCATTCTCTCTCTCTCTCTCTCTCTCTCTCTCTCATTTTCTCTCTCTCTCTCTCTCTCTAAGATCCTTCGCCGTTCGTCATCCGTTTCCAAAAACGGAGGATACTGGGTGGATCAGAAGAGGAAACTCTACACTTTTAGTAGATCGGATCGTCGTTTCGGAGAGTTTCGGGTTTTCCCAAGAATCAAGGTAGGAATTTGATCCTAATTTTGATTGGATATTTGGATAGCAGTAGAAAACATAGTAAGGTTATGTTCTGTGGTTTTAGGTTTTTGGGATCTCGGGTTGTCGTTTTGGACTGTTTTCGTATGAAATTTCATTTCGAATATAAGGTAAGGGGAATTTAATTACAACAGCATTTTTGGAAAACTAAACCACTAAAAAGCTAGTTTATGTTATTATCTATGATTTAACTACTTATTTGTGAAATTCTACCAAGTAGAAATGCCGGTTTGACGATTTTACGATTTTTGGTAAAAACGAGGGTTTCGACGTATGATCTCCAAATTTTACAAACATTGTTATTTGTGTTTATACTATAGTAGGAGAGGCTCGATTCCTTTATTTATTTAGTTAAACTATGTATATTGAATTTCTATCATTTAACGGGTTTTTGTATTAAACTTGTGTGATATATGTTGAAATGGAAATGAATGTATTTTCTATACTACTAATATAGAATATGGGAATGAAATTCCAATTTGTTATACTGACAATGTGATTAACAGAGGCTGGTGATACATCGAGCCGCATCAATAAACAAAGAGGGGTAAACTGAGTGGAAAGACGCCGGTTTGAACCCGATGGGATTATTTCTATACTTTGATATAGATTATGGGAGATAAAATCATATTTGTATAAATTGAATTTAGGATACATGGAACCACAGCTTGAGAGTAACAGGAGGGTTGAAAAATACTTTCTTTGCAGGGTGAAATGAAACCACTGTTATATGATACGGCACGATATCGTAGCTAGATGTACACGTGCAACCACACGTACTAAACGATGTGGGTACCAAGATGGTCGGCTAGCAGGGTGAAACCATTGACTAATATTGGGCCAATGGAGGCAGTCGGATCGTATGTAGGTACTCGGCAGTGTCTGCACGAATAGGGCATTGGACGAGTACCAGTGCACAACCCGAACCACGGGGTAAAACTGGTTATAGGGATATTTTGCTGTTGGTCATCTGATAAATCATTAAATGGTCGAAAGACAAATGTGGGAATTTTGTAATATGAATGATGATATACCTTATGCATTACTGTATTGAAAATATTTGATTTATATTCCAGATGTTGAATGAAAGTATGCATGTATGCAGTCACACATTGTTGTAACTCCTTCTTCCTTACTGAGAGGTGTCTCACCCTATCTTACAACCTTTGTTTTCAGGTCCGTCCGTGCATCAGTCCTAGTAGATAAAGGGACTGGGGTGGTTATCTTAGTTAGCTTACGTAAGCATCTAAATTTTGTACTAAACTTGATGAAAGTCCTTTTTGGAGGGTTGTAATATGACGATTACTCTAAGTCCGAATGCATGTAAATTATGGATGTATTAGTGAACTTTGCTATAAGGCTAGTAGTAATCCCAATGGATGTTTATGTTTTTCCACGACATTTACATCATGATTATGTATTATTTACACCCGTATGTCCCTGTTTAGGGCGGGTTGTTTCCATATCTTGAACAGATATAGATATTATGTAATGAAAGAGTGACACCTGGGTCCGTATAAAGGATCGGGTCGTTACAGGAATGAGAGACAAAGCCTTCCTCTTTTCATTTGTTGCCAAAATCCTTCTCTAGAACCAAAGCTCCCCTCCAATCTAGCGGTAACCCATGGTTGTCTGATTAGAGTTAGAGCCGCATTCCAAAGAAGGCAATGGAGAAGGATGTGGTCTACCAATTCTGCATCAGCCATGCAAAGAGCGCATTTGTTGGCAGTGGAGAACCTCATTCTTTGCAAGTTTTCCAGGGTCTAGATCTTATTAGGAGCTGCTTACCAGGTAAAAAAGGCAACCTTAGTAGGCGTAGTTGTCTTCCATGTTTAAGGCCAAGGGGAGTGAATGTTGTTCGACTCCTGAAGAAAAGGTTTCTTGTAGAAGGATCTAATAGTGCAGACCCCCTTCTTGTCCAAGGACCAAATAGAAAGGTCATAATTGTTTTGAAAGTAGTTATTGTAAAGATGACTGTAGAAATCGGTGAGCTGGTGAAGTTCTCAATCTTCCACATTTCTACGAAAGGGTATATTCCAAAAAAACCTCTGAATTGATGTTAGAAGGTGTTGACTTATGCAAGCATCTTTATCACAAACCATGTTGTAAATTGCTGGAAATGAGACACTGAAAGCCTCCAAGTTGCTCCATACATCATGACAAAAATAAATGTTGTTTCCATTCCCCACTTGGAATCTAATAGAGGACAAAAAGTCATTCCAGCCTTTCCTAATGTATTTCCACACCCTTGTGTCATGAGGTCCGCTACCAGCCCGAGAGATCCACTCATTGTGCTCAAGCCCATATTTCATGTCAATGATTTTCTGCCAAAGGTGATCTTTCTTAGTCAAAATCTCCACAGCCATTTTCTAAGTAGGGCTTTATTGAAGATGTGACGGGACTTTAAACTCAAGCCTCTTGAGCCAATTGGTTGTTTCACCAAGCCCCATTTGACCAAGTGGAATTTGAATTTTGCCCCCAAGCTCCCACAAAGGAATCTCCTTTGAATCCCTTCGAGTCTTTTGGCAACAGAAATCGGAAAGAGATACATGAAGTAAACTGGAGGATTTGTCAAGGTGCTTTCAATAAGAAGAGTCTCCCCCCTTTAGACAAAAAATTCCTTTTCATCTTGCTAGCCTTTTTTCAAACTTCTTGATAATGGGTTCCCAAACTCCTTTATCTTTAAATCTGGCTCCAAGAGGTAACCCCAGGTAGCTAAAGGGGAAAGATCCTAATTTACATCCCAATAAACCCACTAGGAGAGTTCCTCTTGAACTATTGTCGATCAAAATAATTTCACTTTTTTTTAGATTTATTTTCAAACCTGAAATGGCCAAGAGCACTACTAAAATGCATTGCAAATACAGAATGTGGTGTTCCAATATCCCTCCTCCAGAAGATATACAAACTAATAGCCCAACGCATGCATGCAAAAGTTCCTTGGGCAGAGCATTATTTGAGATTCCATGGGATATTGTGCATGTACACCAAAACAAATGAGAAAATTTTAGAGTATAGGCATTCAAAAATCAACTCAACTCAACCTAAATTGCAAATTGTCAAAGGATCTAATAAGCTTGATAGCCTATTATTTGCATCTAAATCTAAAAGTTAATGTAAGGGAACTACATATATACAGTCATTGGGTGTAGATATCTCAAGTCATATCCAAATTATCATAGGTAAAAAAAATATCCATCCAATTCATGTCATGGCACAACATGAACTGTTCATGATACATAACATATGTAATTGCCAAGTGCGATGACATGAAAGACAATTAAGAAGTAAATGGTGAAGTCAAAAGTGATGCCAATGTGTTTGAGAAGTTCAACGTGACAATATGTGCTGCATTTACAGCAAAATCGTCTCCTATTTTTTCCAGACTTTGTTCAACTGAAACATGGGAGTCAAGGTACAAAAGCATTCATGCTAACATCAAAATGAAACAAATCACAAGCATTCCCATAAGTCATATCCAAATTATCAAAGGGAAAAAAAAAAATATCCATCCAATTCATGTCATGGCACAACATGAACTGTTCATGACACATAATGCATGTAATTGCCAAGTGCAATGACATGAAAGACAATTAAGAAGTAAATGGTGAAGTCAAAAGTGATACCAATGTGTTTGAGAAGTTCAATGTGACAATACGTGCTGCATTTACAGCAAAATCATTTCCTATTTTTGCTAGACCTTGTTCAACTGAAACATGGGAGTCAAGGTACAAAAGCTTTCATGCTAAGTTCAAAATGAAACAAATCGCAAGCATTCCCATACTTCATGTTCTAACTTAACAAGCAACCAAGGGCAGTATTGAAATATCGCTTACAACACTATCTAACCAGAGTCCTTTTTGTCCTTCATCAAACCAGAAATGAAAAATCCATGCAGTTCATAAAACTAGGTCTGTGCAATCGGTCGGTTAAAAAAAATCCAAGAGAATCAAATATTTTTGGTTCAGAAGTAAAAAGAACTGCACCAAACCCAACTTGAGGCAAGAAAAACTTTGATCAAACCAAAAAAAAATTCAGTTAACTGGAAGAGCTGAACCAAATTTTGTTAATTTCCCAAAATTTCCAAAGTAAATTTCTTTCACTACACAAGTCCGCGACCTTTTTCCAAAATTCCCACGTAAATTTGAAATTTCTAAAGGAGCTGAAACATTTGTCTTGCTGCCACTTTCACCCGTTGCTGGGTGTCACGAGCTAAGCTTATTCAGGGTATTATGCTTGCCTGTGACCGCTTATCTCGTGTGCTCAGGATGGGTTTCCATCATGTAAATACTAGTGTAGGGTTATTTTCTACTAGTAGAGTCTTTGTAAACCAAATAAGGCAGTATAACTCTTCGGTCACTTTGATGTTTCCTAGTGTAATGATGATAATTACATAAAAACCTCTTTAGGGGAGGGTAAGTGTTCATCAGTCATTATAAAACTCATTAGCAATTGTCAACGTGCTTAACCTACTTGCCTCCCTCGCTAAGTACACCATGTCAACGGAAGATTTGTTAATGAATTACGTTTGCTTCAATGTTTACTGCTTGCTTGCCACGGCTTTCATGAATTGATTACTGTTTTCGCTGCTATCTGAATGAATGTTAATGAAAGTGCTTTGTGAATGAATGTTGGTAAACGATAGGCTGGCTAGTTAAGCAAGAGTGCTTTAACTAGCGCCGCACAGCCCTTCACAACAGTGTGAAAATAGTCAGACCGTGACACTGGGCTAGGAATCAAGGAATAGGCAGTACTGCAGCAGCAACAGCCAGCAGGCTGCAGTGATCGAAATATTCAGAAATTTAAAGACCGAAACTGCTTAAACGCCTGGGACATTTCATCGAACAGTTAGAATACATCTCAATTTCCCAACAAATCATTCATCCATTGAACTTATGCTCTGATTTGTTTAATAATCTAATTGCGAGGGACAGACTACAACAAAAAGTGACTGAGGATTTCAAATCAAACCTGCGAGACTTGCAACTTGCGAGAACGGAGATCCAAGAGATGAGAGCCTTGAAAAATTTTGACTGTTGAGAACTTGAGACTCGAGGGTAAGTAGACGGTGCGGACGGAGGAACTGCGAGACTGAGATGCGAGCGCCCAGAGGGCCACACGGCCGACGTGAAGTTTGAACGAGGAATAGAGTTGGGCCGAGTTTTTCCCTGTTTTAACTTTTTTTTAAAAAAATATATTAAATAATATCTCATTCTGGGAAGAATTTCCCATAATAACTCTGACGTAATCTTGCTACTCCAAGTAGCGATATTTAATCAAATCTCGCTACTTAGTAGCGAGATTTACCATGTGTCAACTGGAGAGTTATTTTTCTAAAAACAAATCTCGCTACTTGGAATAGCGAGATTTATCACGTGTCAACTGGACAATTATTTGTCTAAAAACAAATCTCGTTACTTGGAATAGCAAGATTTTCCACGTGTCAATTTAAGAATTAGTTTTGTAAAAAAATTTTATTTAATATCTATATTTTAAAAAATGATAAATAAGGAAAAAACTCGGTTCCTTCTGCTGTGGTGTTTTTTGATTCGTTGGATGGATCGTCTCGGGTGGACAGCCCCAAAATGTGCAGAGTTGGATGGCCCACGTCAGCCCAGATTTGTCTGTATCTGATTGGACAATATCAAATGGTTGACAGAGAGTTTAGTCTCTATGGACGGCAGCAAATCCCAAGATGGGATTTAAAATTTTTTATAGAAATAATTACTAAATATGTTTATATGCATTATATTATTTTTATTGCTTATTAGTATTCGTAGTTGATGGATGCTAGCAAAAATAGGATGGTAGGAAATAATGGCTATATGCAGGCTACTGTGCATGCTCTGCAGCAACTGTTCAGAATTCTGACCTGCAGATCACATCCATTATACTGACATGCACAATAAAAATGTAATTCACCTTTTTAGTAATTCATTTCTTAAAAATAAAAAAGTTTCTTTAATAGGGAGGCCTAAGGGTGGTTATCATTTGAAAATAATTAAGAAAGAGGAAGAGGAGTTCATCTGTAACACAATTCCTTAGTCCCAATTTTAAGTCTTAGTTACTTTTAAAAATAAAAATAAAAAAATTAAATCTAATTTTGTTGAATTTAGCCTATTTTTTTAAAATATCTTTACTCATATTAATATTTAAATTAGAAGGATCCGATAGTTTCATTTATCAAGTCAAATGATAAAAATACTTATCATAGATAGTGCTGGATCTTGGGGATAATAATAATAATAATAATAATAATAATAATAATAATAATAATAATGCAATTATAATTTTACAAAAAATTCATTAATATTGTATTGCTACCCCTTTATGTTTTTGGATCCATTTAAATGTTTATTAAGATCAGGCAAGACAACAAAATTAAGAAGTGTATGCTCATTTCAAAATTGTTTCATATGTTATTCAAAATTTTGAATTTAATATTTTTCATATCAAATTTGTATGATATCCCCCCCATAGTAGAAACATGAAGTTATCTTTTACTTTACAAGCATGAAGTTAGACTTGAGTTCATGGACATATTAAACCATATAGAATGTTGAATTCAAGACCATTCAGTGTCAACCTGAAATCTTTAAGAGTTCAAACTTTAGACTAGACCAATGACATAATAAAAAGGATAAATGGCATGAAGTCTTACATGCATGCCTTTCAGAGATAGCCCCATCACATATAATGATAAAATCAAGAATAAGCCTGCAACCTATAATCCCCAAGACTTCCAGCTTCTAAGCACCAGTCCCATGCATGATGATTAATGGCGCTAAATTATTGAGATTGATCTGCTCTTACCTTCCACATTTAAATTTACCAACAAATGTTCTAAACTTCAATTATAATTTCAGAATGGAGGAAATTTCCCCAACAAATGAGAACCAATAAGCTCCCCAAACCCCCAGTGAAAAGATAATATATCCATTGTTAGATTACCACTTATAGGAAATACAATAGTTTTAAAAACCACACAAAAAACGCAAGCAACAAGACTAGACCCCAAGACCTCCTGGTAACCAACGGCAGAGTCCATGTTACATTATCACTTTACCTAAAAGCTTAAGCTATTATGTTTTGGGACAACAATGTATATCAAGCTTTAACATCCATATCCCTCAATATAAAGGAGACATAAATGAATATAACATTCCATATGTAACTTATGGTTGTATGCCTGTAAATATTTGTGAATGACTAATTGAGAGGCTTCAAAATACAATGAGATGAAAACACGAAGAGAAGTTGTAAAATAAAACATGAATGATCTAAAAGCAAGAGGTGAGTGGGGAAAAGGATGTCTCTAAGGCACCATGTATTTTACAAGAACTTGGCTCTTACTCGGTTTAAGATAGAATGGGATTGTGTTCTCCAACCAGCAACTTGGGCCAAGGCACTCTAGCTTAATAATATAAACAATATTTTAGAAAAAAAAATGCAAAATGTAAAATATCTTACCGACAGTTCTTCCACAAAATTTCTTCGCGCGTATACTCCGTCAATTGAAGAAAGCTATCAGATGCAAATATCTGAACATCAAGGACCATATTCAGTTGATTTCCAGAAAAAAAAAAAAAATGCACAATATCACAAATTGAAATTGCAAACTAGACATTCCATATTGGTTGTAAAAATACCACTTTACCTAAAAGCTTAAGCTGTTAGGTTGTGGGCTAACAATGTATTGCAAGCTTTAGCACTGCCCCGCACATGCAGCCCGACAACACGTGAAGAGATGAACACTTGATAAATAACCCTCATTACAGGGAATACAATAATTTTTTAAACACCACCACAGCAGGCATTAAGACTAGAACCCAGGACCTTTTGGTACCCAGTTCCAGTACCAAGTTAGAATACCACTTTAACTAAATGCTTAAGCTGTTAGGTTGTGGGCCAACAATGCATATCAAACATTAACAGAGGCAAACAAATCAAGCACCATTTGGATGTAGAAACCAACAAGAGCTTGAGAAGAAATTTAAACAAATATATATATGTAAATGTTATGTTCCATTTATTACCGCTATCTGTAGCACAAAGAGAGTCGATGATCCATCAATTTACATGGAACACTGGGCAGATATAAGGGGGGAAATGAACTCCATCAAAATTACAAGCAATAAAGTTAACACTCAGGATCTTAAGAGAGCCTGAGCAAATGTAGGGACCTTTTGGCCTAGTACTGTGTATATATGTTTCTAAATGGTCACAATCAACTCCATTGGAGATATGAATTTTCCTTCAAACCTTTTCCTATTTCTAGCATTCCATATGAGATAAATAGTATAGGCCAAACCAAGTCTCTTACCAACCAAAAGGAACAATACAGGTTTCCTTCAAACCCAATACGTCTATCACAAGTAGGTAGTTTATTTATAATTCCCAACGAAATAGTGAAAGCATGTATAGGGGTACTTCCACTCTTCCAAACCACCATGGACCAAGGAACTGGTCCCGTAGTTCCTTTACTTATCCAGAAGTTATAGCAAATGAACGAGCTAGAATGATCGAGGTCCCATTCCCCAAAAAGCTGAAACAATGGATCCAGGTGATTAGCAATCACCCTGGCCAATTTGCTCCAAACCGTACCATTTGTCCAACTAAGGGAACACCCTAATGATCTCAGATCAGATAGACTAGTCATTACTCCTCCAATGACAACTACAATTATACTTATGGAGTCTTTTGCTCATTTCAAAACTTATTTTTCTTTATGTTGGGAATTAACATGAAATTCCCCAAGTGTCTGCGAGGAAGAAAGTATCAAAGGCTATAGCACAGAAAAATCGTTAACTATTACAGAGATATCTGATAGGGAAGATGAAAACGATGATTTCAGCAATAAAGATTTTAAGGTGGATGTGGTAGCTCGTCGCCCAGAATATGGAAAGAATGGGGGTAGATGAAAACAAGTAGCAACAAATGCTAAATCGACAGCAACAGCTGCATGAAAAAAAAAGAGGACAAAATAATAAGCAACAGCCTCAGCTAGTAGGCTAGAAGCTGCTAACGGACATTTTGATACCTGCAGAGAATCCATGTATTTCATCAGAGAAGAAGAGCAGTTCAGTGTCCTGCAGGGTAGGTGGCAATGAAGAGAAGGCAACGAGGAGCTAAGAGAAGGTAAATTCTGATTCTGCTTCTCCTTCAGACGACAATCCCCCGTCGGATTGTCTTCACATTTCCGAATGTTAAACGGTTTAACCCTTCAAGAATCATACAAAATGAGCTCAAATTTGTAAATTATTTCCTTCTTCTATGTTATTAACATGTTCTAGCGTATAGAGTTGGGACCACACTGTCCTACATTTAATGTTTTTTAACTTTTACTTCTTCATCATATATGTATCCATTATCGATAGGAGTTAATAGAACTTCCTCCTTTACAGATCATAGGTTATTATTTTCGTCTGGCTTATGTTTAACTTTCTACATTTTGGATTGTCATTACATTTCTGATTTAATGATTGGTTCTATTGTGCCTTTGCTTAGCATCTGGTTTGTGCATTCAATGATTCCAAAGTATTCCAATGTTTTCCCTCGTTTAGTTCGAACTCCATTTCATCGAAGCTGTTCATTCATATCTAAATTCGCAACTTGGTATTAATTAACAAAAAATCTTACTTTATATATAAAATAAGAAGACATACCCTCCTTTCCATATCAATCTTATTATGAACAAAAGATTAATGCTCCATGCGAAGGAATCTATTAGCAATATGTTTGTGGTCAAAACATTAAAATTCTTATGTTCATGAAAAATTTGTATTTTTAGTAACACAATTCTGAAGCATCCGAAAATCGAAGGATACAATGATGCCACGAACCAACTGTTGTAGAAATACAAATGGCTCGGTATACACTTTTTAGGATTATATTTTTTTTTGGTAGTTCTAAAGATAAATCATCATATCACACAGCTCTTTTACTGAGTATACATTTCAACCCTATTCAAGTTGAATTGCACCTAATTGAATTCTTTCCTTTTTCCTCGGGGGCCCGTTTGTTGTTACTTTCAATATTTTCAAATTAAAAGTAGAAATAAAACCTAAGAAACATACATAGAGAGACTAAATTATATTTCACAACGTTACATTCACGAGATTTGCATACATTGAACCTATCAAAATAGTATACTAATTTCGGCAGAGTCCTGTTTAAAAATTGAGCATATCCATCCACGCACCTGTGCAAATAAAACATTATTCAAATACAGTTGATACCAGTATGTTCACAACATTACATTCACGAGAATCATATACATTGAACCTATCAAAATACTATACTAATTTCGATAGAGTCCTGTTTACAAATTGAGCATATCCATCCACTCACCTGTGCAAAGAAAACATTCTTCAAATACAGTTGATACCAGTATGTTCACAACGTTACATTCATGAGAATCGTATACATTGAACCTATCAAAATACTATACTAATTTCGGCAGAGTCCTGTTTACAAATTGAGCATATCCATCCATGCACCTGTGCAAAGAAAACATTCTTCAAATACAGTTGATACCAGTATGTTCACAATGTTACATTCACGAGAATCGTATACATTGAACCTATCAAAATACTATACTAATTTCGGCAGAGTCCTGTTTACAAATTGAGCATATCCATCCACGCACCTGTGCAAATAAAACATTATTCAAATACAGTTGATACCAGTATGTTCACAACGTTACATTCACGAGAATCGTATGCATTGAACCTATCAAAATACTATACTAATTTCGGCAGAGTCCTGTTTACAAATTGTGCATATCCATCCACGCACCTGTGCAAAGAAAACATTCTTCAAATACAGTTGATACCAGTATGTTCACAACGTTACATTCACGAGAATCATATACATTGAACCTATCAAAATACTATACTAATTTCGGCAGAGTCCTGTTTACAAATTGAGCATATCCATCCACGCACCTGTGCAAAGAAAACATTATTCAAATACAGTTGATACTAGTATGTTCACAACGTTACATTCACGAGAATCGTATACATTGAACCTATCAAAATACTATACTAATTTCGGCAGAGTTCTGTTTACAAATTGAGCATATCCATCCACGCACTTGTGCAAAGAAAACATTATTCAAATACAGTTGATACCAGTATGTTCACAACGTTACATTCATCAGATTCGTATACATTCAACATATCAAATTAGTACACTAAATGATACCTGCTTGTCACTTTACCTATTGTTGCTTTATAGATTCAGAATTAAGAAAATTACATTATGTACAAATGATACTCCAAACAATTACATTATGTACAAATGATACTCCAAACAAGTAGAAATAAAGGACAAATGATATATTCTATACAAATAGATGCTGTACAAATGAAGTCATTAATAAATACATTATGCCCAAATGAATAATGAATAAATACATTATGTACAAATGAAGCTGTAAACATATATCTGATGTACAAATGAAAGTATGAACTAATTAACAAACACATATATCGGCTACTCGGTACCACATGGAGGTCGTCTCCGGTGTCTGGGTGGCTGCCGTCTGCGTCTGCCCTCACCTGGCTGCTCCTTTGCGTCTGGCGTCCGGTCACGTCGAGGGGCTACATGTCTGTCGTCTCCGCCCATACGTATTGGATAATCCCTCTCTAGGTGAAGTGGACGAGGAGCTATGTCGTATGTAGTCTCTGGACGAGTCCGAACTGGCAAGCTGGGTGCGTCCACCTCCTCTGCATCGAGAGGATCGTCTAGTAAGTACAACACCGACGGCGTCACGGCAGAGTCAGATCGATAATCTGTCGGTCTACTGGAGGGTCCCGCAAAATCAGCAGCTGTCGATGGGGCATACGGTGCGTATGGCCCGAACACATACTCCTCATGTACAATGGGCGGTGAGAAGGCCGGACTCGATGGACGGCTGGATGTAGCTGCTCGACCCCCTCGTACTGGAGCTGCTCGACCACCTCGTGGGGCCGGGGTCTGGCGTGGGGTAGGGATTCGTCGCCCGTCCTCGTAGACAATGTCCAAACCAACTCTCGCTAAATCGCTCACAACAGGGTTTGATGATAGCGAGTCGACCTGGTGTAATACGTCAGCCTGCAGCATAGGAAAATAGTGATTAAAACATTGAACTACTAATCATCATGGTAACAAATTAGGTATACGTTTGAGTAAGCGTACAAGGCTCATGTAGACCGCCGCAGTCTTATCTACGAAGCGACGTGTGATCGACCTGTACCATGCGTAATACGGATCCTCCGGACGCATCGGGCCATCTGCCTGCACTCCCTCGACAATGTAGTCGCGCCTATGTACCCACATACTCACGTACATGGCGTGCTCCGCAGCCCAATCTGTGTTCCCCCGACCGCGACCATCAATCTCGTGCAAGTCTTTCCCACGTACATCGACCCCCAAAGTACAGAAGCGACTGGGAATGCCCTGTCGAAAGCCAAACTGGCGCATCACTCGGTCTGGGAGATGCCACTCAACAATATGAAAACATATGAGTGGCACTCAGGCAACCCAGAGGTCCAACCCAACTACATAACCTGGTGGTAGGTCGGCAACAATGTAATCATTGTAGGGCGCCCATACGAACTGCACGTTGACATATAGTAAATGTCAGAGGTGGGACGGGAATATATGCAAATCTTGAAAAATACTATCAATACACATCACCGAGACTACCTCGTGCTCCCGGTGCATGTCCAGCTCAAATCTGTACCAGGGCAGCGTGTGTTGCGCAACATTAGGCGCCAACAACTGATCCCTCCACCTGTACACAATAAAACGTAAGTTAGCAAGGTGTAACCACTACTACGTACTACAACTGAAGCAAATGATTTTCAGTTGAGTTACTAACCTCCACGCGAGTGGAGCTGGGTCAATCGGTTGTCCATCCTCATCCCTCTGAATAAGACGTCAGACATCGCGGCGCGTAGGAGCTAACAACGTGAATCTCTCCCACACCCAAACCTGCAATAAGCAGAGTGCTCCTCTAATCTGTGAGTGCGACACGTCAGCGGCGCAGCACATCTCTCGGTACAGCCAGGCTAACATCGCAGCACCCCAACTATAATGGCGTATCTCTCCTCGCTCCGCGAGCAGTGGAAGGAACATCAAGTGTGTGTAACTCCCCGATAGGTCGCAGAATAGCGTCCCAAATATCAATCGCAGCATGTGGGCACGTGCGTGACACGCTATAGTCTGATCATCAGCATCAGTCGGAAGCTGGCGAAACATCTCCCCCTCTAGAAACCGCATGCGAATGCGGGCACCAACAAGCTTACCATCTGGAGGCACTACTCCTAACAATCTCTCGCACATGCGGCGAAGTCCTCCCCCCTTACCGACGCTTCCATCCTGTACTGGTCTAGCTGTACGACCAGTGACGGGCAACCCATCAATCGGTAGCCCGAACAACACCGCGACATCCTGTAATGTGATAGTCGCCTCCCCTGTGCGGCAAGTGGAAAGTGTGTATCTCTGGCCTCCATCGCTCGACCAACGCGGTCACAAGATGCCAATCGAACTGGATATGGCCAATTTGATATATCCCATAAAAACTCGTGTCACGTATCCAATCAATAATGCGAGGGTCTGCGCCTATCCTATCCTGTACGCTCTGACTGCCCCCTCGGCAATATAGCACGTCAGCATGCGAATCGGTCCACGGCCGACTGGACCGGTGCCGATCGCCCATACTCAGTATAGTAGTATCGGACGGCCCTGGATCGATCCTGCAAACAAGCCAGAATATTGAAAGCATTAACATAGAAATCATAAGAATTGAGTATCTGTCCCCGGTGGTTTGTATGGTGGAACCAATCAAAAATCTCAGGGTTTATCCTATATGTGTACAAATGAAAATGTCTCACCAAGTTTTCATCTAAACATACACTATTCTCGATTGATGGACACAGTGACTCAATTGCTTAGAGACAAATTGAGCATGGAGCATTCGCGTGTTCACCGAAAAATGAAAGCGGTCTGAGGATTTAACATTTGGGGAAAAAATTTTCAGAAGGAATGAGTAGAATGGCAGCTGAAAACTTGTCGTGACGCGAGGAGTAAGAGTACGCAAATCCCGGATAACCTATAAGTTATAGGTCAGTGCGAAGGTCCAGCTGCATCCCCAGGTTGGGTCCTTCTCGGACATCTTGTGCGGTTATGTCCTTCTTGACGGTATATGGTACACGTGATATGTTTTCGACCTTCTCGAGCATCCATCTTGTTATGTATACGTGAGCTCTTAGGCCGACCTTTATGTCTAGCGTATGCAGGATTTGCCTGCAAGTTTGGCGAAGAGCAAGTTGGCCAATATGCCTCATGCATGATTGGATAAAATTCTGCAGCATATGTTGCATAGTGCTCGACAGTGCTCCAATATGGCTCAACAAACTGGCTCGCATTTAGCCATGTCTCGGCACAGGCTGCAAGAAGGTGCGAGCAGGGATAGTGTAAAGATTGCCACTTCCCGTAGGAGCATTCGCGCCTCTGGATGCTCAAAGTTTGGACATTGTTTCCTTTATGGGGTCCCCACTGCGCGGTCGTGATGCTAAAAGTACCCCTAGACCGGTTGAATGTCATGACTCGTTGTCCGGTCGCCATCAGCTTCCTTCTTTCCATCGATAGCAATATATGCGGAGTTAATGTATTTCCTCCAGATATTGCGTTACGAGTAGACTCCCGTCGGCTATTGAAGTAATGTGCAACGCGATAAAATGTTAGTTGCACAAGAGCCGTTATGGGAAGGCTACGTGTGCCTTTTAGGACGGCGTTGAAACATTCGACCAGGTTGGTGGTCATGTTTCCGTACCTCTTTCCACCGTCGTGGCACTGAGTCCACATATGAGGAGGGATCTGATCGAAGAATGACTTGGCTGGCTCTCCACCCTCGTCAAATATCCTCTCTATCCAGGTATCAAATTTTCTCACCTGATGCTCCCTTCTGGCTCGCTCAGCCATTCGCTTCATATTGACACTCCGCACTTTCGTATGAAAGTTGCTGACGACATGTCGAAGGCAAAATCGGTGGTGCGCACGTGGTGGTTGCCAATCAGGATTGTGCTGCACCGCAGCAATAATCTCTGGATGTCGATCTGATAAGAGGCAAATGTCGTCCCTGTCGGTAATCAAACGCAGAGAACACAGAAACCAATTCCATGTGTCGAGGCTTTCCTCTTGCACAATAGCGAAAGCAAAGGGAAATATTTGCCTATTTGCATCGGGGCACGTCGCAATAAGGAGTTTGCCCTTGTACTTACCGTACAAGTGTGTCCCGTCCACACATATAACGGGAGGGTAGTGACGAAAACCCTGAATAGATGCTGCAAATGACGAAAATACAGATATGAAGGTTGCGCTGTTAGTGCTACCTGGAACCGGAGTTGACCTCCACCTAACTGTAGTCCCAGGATTGTACGCGGGCATCGCTTCCATCCACTTTGGTAAAGTTTCATACGATTTCTCCCAATCACTGAAGACTTGGGCTATTGCCTTCTGTTTGCCCAACCAAACCTTCTTATAAGATATTGAATACCCGAATCAATAATCAATGAACTCCTTCAATGTAGCGATCGACGTTGACGCATCTCCCCTGATCATATTCACTATCTCCCCAGCAGTGAGGGACGACGTAATTTGGTTATGGTCCTGCGATATAAGTTCATTCAGACACGTATGCGGACCACTATATTGGGTGATTTCGAAAAAACGGTGTATCATCTGATACATGGCACGCAATCTCCACGCGCAATCGTGGTCCTTACACCTAGCAACCCACAACTCAGGAGTAGATTGCACCATATGGAAGTCATGGTGGGTGCGAGCGTGATATATTTGCACTGCGGCGATCAACTGATCCTTTGAACCGAAGAGCATCCCCTTACTCAACTCAGAGGATTCTTCCCAACAAGTGACGCGTATGGGAAGCTCATCGACCGCAGTTAAATCTGCAGCAGCCAGGTCAATATGACCGTACATCGGAAGCTCGCCGATGAATTGCGCATCAAATGTTGCGTCGTCCATGTCATGGTGAGGTAAGTTCACATCATTGGGGACATCATTTAACCCTTCACCCATTTCCTGCTCGTGCATGTGTTCGTCTTCAATATGAACATCATTCGTAATGTTCATGCCCTCGTCCAATGCGTCGTTCGCAATGGCAAACAACGATGCTGGTACCGCACTCGAGACGTCTTCGCAACCTTCCTGCGAAAACGTCTGAGGAACAGGTGCTTCGTACTCCGACGGCTGGAATGACGATCCCGGATATTCATCAAAATCGACCGTGGACATAGCACGAACCTCCCCACCAACATCGACCTGATGTGTTTGTTCGGTGTCTTCACCGACTTCACCCAATTGCTCCGCGGGCTCATCTGGTTGCCTAACTACAATTACACCCACTTGAGGAATAGTCTCGACATACAATTGCATCGTCAAATATCTCTCACCGACACAGTGTGCGTCCAATACAATGCGCAACCCATAATCATCTGATATCGGAACAGCCTCATAGAACGCTGTATTATTTAACTCTCACGCAGGGTATCTTGCGGTCACCCGCAATGCATATTGATCTGGATCAATATGCAAATATTTATATATCTTCGTATATAATTTACTTAATTTACACCTACGGCCAATTCGAATAAGTCGAACTGGCCGACTACTATACCTAACACCATCTAATACGGTTATAATGTTCCCCCCTATATATAAAAATACCGTGATTGGATCACTGCTTGAGCTTCCTGCCATTTAGATCGGCGATCAGGAAATAAAACAAACCTACGCAAGACAAAATTGTATATATAAGTGATGTGTAAATGAGACGAAATAACTAATAACTATAAACCAAATAGATGTATACAAATTCTAATGAATGAATGAACTTAGAGTTTGGACCTAACTTTCCCACCAAGAAAATAAATAGATGAATTCAGCGTCTATGAATAAACAACATGAATATGTATTGATTTTCCCCATATGACATATACTTTAGATTTTCCCAAAATTGTAATTCAACTTAGAATCCAAAGAACTATGAAATGGTGCTCTTAAGAGTAATTTTTCCAAAATGGTACTTCGTACTCTGCCTCATTATGGGTTGGGTTGCCACTTAATTTGAAGTTCAATTTTGTTAAGTAGCCTTTTGAGGATTCATTGCTAATCCAAATAGCCATACTCAAAGGAGTTGAAGGGATCTTTTGGAAAAATATTACTTAGGACGCATAACATCCCGATTCATGAAATGGGAATGGGATTGTCTTATGGCAAGTGCTTTAAAATGTGAACACTACATTTATATCGATATATTGGTGAAAAGTACATAAATTCGGGGAGGAAAAAACTCATTACTACTCTCCTCTAATAATGTGACCTTTTAGCTATCATCTCTACAGTGTTCTCAGTCAGCGTCATCGACGGTGACTAGTCGAGGCCGGCTTCGCCCTCGTACCGTTGGATCTTTAATGGTGCTCTGTTGACTGTGGCCTCCTCAGGCACCCCCCACCCTAGGATCTTATACATATGGGGCTTTTCCATGGAATTTTTTATTTTAATTTGATCCCTAAGGAACCGCATTTTTTAGAACTACTGCACCTACCAAATAACTCAGATAATCCAACTAATTGTCTTCTGCTACTTCAGGATTCTAATGATGGTCAGCTGTTCAAGCACCTTTCTTTTTTGGCAGTTTATGTGCAGTGTAGGAGTTGCCTCTATTTATATATTCGTTAAAGCCATTGTTCTATTACATAGGATGGATTAATGACAGAGGATGGGTGAGATAATCTTTCATAGCTAGAGCTGTGATTCTGTGAACATTGCCTCTGTGTATGTGATTTTGGGTGAGTTAGAATTGAGTAGATTGTTGGAAACCAAGTAGTAGGCTTGTGAGTATTGGTGAACAAAATACAAAAGAAATTTAGGCTATGAGCTTGGAGAACTAAGAAAACTCTTCACTTAAAGAGAACTTGTCAAAACTTGCCCACATGATCATCTGAGTCTAGGAGAAGGAGAACTCATTGATGTCCAGACAGCAATTCACATTATAGCTGGATTCTTGAGTAGGCAGATAAAGAGGTAATAAATTTTATTTTATTTTCATAGCCTACACACACACATACATATATATATATATATAAGTATGGAAAAAATCCCACCCGAAATACTAGTGTCATAAACATGTTTTAACATTCTTCTCGAGATGGGTTAAAATTGGAGTCTCATGTATGAGAGAGAGATTATTGGATTTATTGTGAAAGGTACTAATAATCAATTATTAAGTGTTTGGAAAGATTGATCCTATGAGTTAGCTTTTGAAATTGAGAAGGCGTAGCATCCAACAATTTATATATATATATATATATATATATATATATATATATATATATATATGAATCATTGTGCTGGGCTGGCCCTAATTTTTTTTTTTATTAGTTTTTTGAAGAACCAATTCATAAATCTAAGAATAAAATAAAACTATTTAGTTAAAGATTAGAAAAGTGAACAAGAAAACATATTATATAAATATGTTTCTTTATGTGGTCATTTTTCAGTTTTTATTTTCAATTTTTAACTATTTATGAAAAAAATTGAAATAGAATTCAAATTAAGATATATATGTATATATATATATAATTATAAAAGCAATAATATAATATTTTTCACAATTTTTCAATTGTCATGTAAAAAAAAGATTTTATTATAAAATAAATTTTGATAGTACAACAATTAATTAAAATAATTATAATAAATTGTATTTTTATTTTTATAATATTTTTATTATATATTATTTGTAATTTTATTTTTTAATTATATATTTAAAATATCAATTGATTTAAAAATAATACATAAATATTATTTTATTAAAAAAATTAAGTTATATTAATTTTCATAAATATTAACCAAACATATTGTCAAATTTTAATTTTTCAACTAGCCCTAAATTAATTGGAGAAAAGAAAAGAATAAAGGGAAGAGAAAAGCCTAAGGATGTGTTCAATGTTTAGAAAATAATTCTCAATTTTTAGATTCTTCTTTTGTAGATTGTAAAAATATCACATTTTTTTTTTTTTTAGTTCTTTAGCATTAATATAAGAGTTAGAATTTTTTATTTTAAAATTTTCAACATAATTATTAATAACCCGAAAAATAAGGTATAAGATCCTAGGATCTTATACATATGACAATACAACTTATAATTACAATGTGCACTCACATTAACTCAAAGCATCAATTAAAACCATACAATTTACTTGTTATTGAAAAACTTTAGTGGATGTGCTCAATTATATTAAAAATAGTACAACAAAATTCAAGAATTGAATAACAAAACTTCCCATTTTGAAAGTAAACCATATGATCTAATTATAATTGCACAATTATATTCAAAAGAGTAGAAGGAAATTCAACAAATTTAGTCAGTGGAGGAAACTTCAACAATTTCTAAGGCAGGAAACATAATGCATTTTACAATGAAACAACAATCCAAAAAAAATAAATAAATATTAAACAACAGTTTGAATGGAAAAAATAAAATATTATCAGCAAAAAATTAAATTCAAATACCCAAATAATGAAATACAAATAAAATATTATCAGCAAAAAAAATAAATTTAAATACCAAAACAATGAAATACAAACCTTAAGAGTAATGTTTGTCCACGAATCTTTTAACACAAATCACAAACTCTTTCTCGAATTATCAAAGCTTTCGATGAAATCAAAATAATGTAAAAATGTAAGCACTGAATATGGAAAACAAAACTTACCCCATCTCCTTATATAATTTTCGATTTGATGAAGCCCGCAACGGTCACCTACTCCGGAGTCTCCCTTCAACGGTCACCTGCTCGGCTCTGCAATAGGTACTCTGTTCGCGCAAGAAAGGAGGAAGAACGGGCGAGGTTATTCTGAGGCAAATCTTGCTACTTGGAGTAGCGAGATTTGCCATGCGTCGAAAGCCGGGTGGAGGTAATTCAAAAGGCAGTTGGCAGAGCATTAATTATCCCAAGAAAATCTCGCTACTTGGAGTAGCAAGATTTACCACGCTTCAAATGGTGGTTGGCAGAGATTTACCACGTGTCGAAAGCCGGCTAGCAGAGCATTAATTCTCCCAATTAAATCTCGCTACTTGGAGTAGCGAGATTTGCCACGTGTTAGCACGAGCCCTTCAGGCAAAAGTAAATCTCGCTACTCCAAGTAGCGAGATTACGTCAGAGTCATTCTGGGAAATTCTTCCTAGAATGAGGTATTATTTAATATATTTTTTTAAAAAAAAGTTAAAACAGGAAAAAACTCGAGTTGGGCCACTTGGAGAACCAGTGAAGAGCTGAACCAGTAAATGGCCGAACCAATTTTTGTTATAGAACCTTTGCGAACCGGTTATATGCTAAAACTTAAAAGGGAGCTTTGCGATGTGAGTGGAAATTTCAAACTATTCTTGTTGTGCATAAAATCCTTTTTCTTTTTTCTTAATTTGGATTTTCAACAAAATGATTTGCCACAATTCCATGCCATGAGCATACAATTATTTCACCAAAAATTGCCCCATATTCCAATTTTTTGTACTTGAAATCAAAATGATATTGCATATAAGCATAAACTATAAGAGATGATGACAAGTCTCATTTCTAACCATAATCTTTTATATTTATGTTTATAGGTAATATCATTTTGATTTCAAGTGCAAACTGCAAATGACTGGAATGGAGTAATATATATATATATATATATATATATATATGTATATATACAAACAATAAGAATAGTTTGAAATTTCCACTCACATTGCAAATTTTCCTTTTAACCATAGTTTTAAAAATTTGACCAGACGAGCCTATGTAATGTACTTTGAATTGAAAATGAACATAATGTACAATAGAGGGTAATCTTATTTTTAGACTTGTGTGTGATTGTGTTTCAAAATGAAACGAAATTCTAGTACTGCATTTGTTGTGAGAGAAATTTTCTCGTGAATTGCAATTAGTATGCTTTAGAGATGAATTACCAACCCCTTTGTCATATATGCACAGGCCTTAACTTTCATTTTACTACGAGCCTTTATTTTCTCTCAAAATTTTCCTTACTTTTGAACAAACATCTAAGTGATTTTTATTATTCGTCGAACTATTTCTTGTAAATCTCAAATGTGACTGTTCAAATTCAAATTATTTTAAGTAAATACAATTTTGGTTTTATAACCATTAAAACTTAAGTATAGTTGTTCAAATGACATAGTCCATAAGGTGACAAAACATAATAGCATTGTTGAAATGAAAATTCGGATACTTAAGAACACAATAAATGATCTAGTAATGTTTTAAATTATCTTTCAAACACGTGGGGGAACACAATTTTATCTACGCATCACAATTTGGATAGTATTCCAAAGGAAACAACCACTAAAAACTCCATATGAGTCATATAAAAGCTTTGCATCTAGCTTAAAATTTTTCAAAGCATAGGAGTGTTTGGCTAATGTAAGAATACCTTAAATTAACGTAGAATCTTGAAATGCTAATTTTTTTTAAAAAAATATTCTTTGTTAGATGTTAAATAAGATTGAAAAACCTTTTGAAAGCTTAAACAATTTCGTTAATGAACTTGACTTAAGGAGAAGTAGGAGATTTAGATAAGAAAAGAGTTCTTGAGACGATCTTATTACAACTCTATCAATAGAAGGGAACCTTAACTAATTTAGAAGTAATATCCTGTTCATAAGTTTTTTTTTTTTTTTTTGACAAACATGTGGCAAACTAAATGTTGCATGTGTAACGTTAATCATAGAATCTTGAAATGTTTAAAAAAAAAAAAATTTGTTGTTAACTACTAAATAAGATTAAAAACCCCTTGGAAATATTTTGTTGAAATTGGCGCTCTTATACCAATTTTTGGTGTCAAATGTGCAGTGGAAACCACACACAATTCGAATCTAAAATAACTAATGCAAACACTTAATGATGAACAATACAAAGCAAGCAAACACTCACAAAGAGATTCAACAAAAGCAATAATCAAAGACACAAGATTTACATGGTTCTGCAATTTGTCTACGTTTACGGGAGCAGCAACTGAATTTTTACTATCATTATAAGAACCCAACCTGAGATATATGGATTGACTAAATAGTGAAAGGGTAAAAAGGTAAATTTTGCAGGCTTCGTCAACGAAGGCCCTTGTACCCTTCGTCACCGAAATTCAGAGTCTCGTCGACAAAAAAATATCGAACATGTTGTAAAATATCGGAATAGGGTTCGTCGCCGAAGGAGCTAGTTCGTCGACGAAATGTATGGATGATTCGTCGACGAGGTTGGTCTGGTCAAAGGGGCTATAAATATTCATTTCTCTTGCTTAGTTGCTAAAAAACCTCAAACTCTCTCTCTCTCTCTCTCTCTGATTCTTCACTGTTTGTCGTCTGATTCGACGATTTGACGTTACTGCGTGAATCAAGGGAGGAATCTTTACGTTTTTAGTGAATCAGATCTTCGTTACGAGGATTTTCGGATTTTGACCCAAAACCGAGGTAAGGGTCCGATTTCAATTTCATTTTGGAATATATGTAGTAGTACGAATTGTAGTGAAGTATAGTTCTTGGATGTTTAGGTTTTGGTGTCTCGATTCGTAGTTTTAGAGTCGTAAAGTTTGTATTTTGGTATTTGGGAAAGGTAAGGGGATTCTATTTATATTAGTTTATTTTTGAAATCAAGATCGGTAAACTTATAGTTTATGATCATATGTATGTTTTGATTACTTATTTGGGAAAATTTATCGAGTGAAAATACGGAAATTTCGGGTTACAGTTTTTGGGAAAATTTGGGGGTTTCAGGTATCATCTCTGTTTTGTTGGAGAAATCGTATGTTGTATTAAAACTATAGTATTGAGATGATCGTACCCATATTTGTATTAAACTGTATTCTTGAACTGAAAACGATATGATTTTCTATATACCAAATAAGTGTGGAATGAACTATTGTATGTAAAATGTTTTAGGGTTTTTGTAAAAATAGTTAGGGGCAGCTAATTACCGTACGCTGATGAGTATAGGGACATGTGTTCCAAAATTGTTCCAGGTTTTGTAAATCGGTTAGGCGCGGTTAATTACCATACGCTGAATCAGCTAGGTGCGGCTAACTATCATTCGCTAACGCCATGTCTTGGCTACTTACCATGGGTGAGAGTGTCCGACTTTATATCCAAGGGTGTGAAATATCGCTTGTTTGTTCCGGCTGGTCACTGAAGGGTGCGAGCTACACCATATTGGGCAATGATATCGCTGTGAGGCTTTGGTTATCGTAGGGTATCGGGTGCTTGAGTGTGACGACACTGACTATATATTTGGTATCGTATATACTGGAACAGATTTGTGGAAAATACTGGAACTGTATTGTACT
This sequence comes from Malania oleifera, assembly GCF_029873635.1. Classification (NCBI taxonomy): domain Eukaryota; kingdom Viridiplantae; phylum Streptophyta; class Magnoliopsida; order Santalales; family Ximeniaceae; genus Malania; species Malania oleifera. The sequence goes on along the minus strand of NC_080429.1, from coordinate 18,176,457 downwards.
GTATTGTATTGTGTTATGTTTTATGTCGAAATAACACTCGTACGCCACACACTAATATAACATGCTTTCTTCCTTACTGAGAGGTATCTCACCCCGAATATACAAATGTTTTTCAGGTCCTTCAGGCAGCCGAAACTAGCATCCTAGCATCTGGAAGCGGGGGTGTTGTTTAGCTATGTTTGGTACCTAAGTAGGTACAAGTTTTGTAACCGGATTGTCAATGTTGGGTTTTGTAGACACCCGGAGTATGTATTGTATTTTGGGATATATATTTCCGGTTATGTATAAACTCCGGTATGGTATGATGTATGCATAGAAAGAACATTTTTGTTGACATATTTGATGAGTATATATATGTATGTGAATGTATATAGGGTTCACGTGTACCCCACGGGGTCGAACCCTCAGTCAGTATTGTATCATGTATGTTTAATGGATACAGAGACAAGTTAGGTTACTATATTCACACCTAAGACCCATCTGCGAATTCGGGGCATGACAACTTGGTATCAAAGCTAAACTAGGTTGTTAGGTCTTGTAGACTTGGTTAGGCATAACTTTGTGTACATACAGAGTATAGGATGTAGGAAATGGGTAGAGTAGGTCGAGGGTTGTTTTTTAGCTAGACGGGGACTCATTGGCAATGTTCTGTGTTTTTCTTGGAATGACAATTTCAGTAAAATCACGGTAAACCATTGATGGCTTCGTGTTAGTGTGGCAGGATAGACCTGAACCCGTAGGAGTAATAGTTGACATAATTAGCTTTTAATGACTGTGTTAACTATGTAGGATATAAGAATTCTAACCGAATCTATCTTATTTTTAGAATGGAGCCCAAGGATAACAATTTGGATAGGAGTTTCGAGGGGACTACGAGTAATGGGTCTCCTTCTGTGTCTCAGGGTTTGATAAGGCAGGTTATACGGGAGATTGGGCGAAGTGTTAGGAGACGTGAGCACTCTCCTACTACTACGGGTTGTACCATGGAGAGGTTCACCCGCATGCACCCTCCAATGTTTATGGGAGGACCCGATCCGATAGTGGCAGAGAATCGGGTGTAGAAGACCGAGAAAATATTGGAAGTTCTGCACTGCACTGACCAGTAAAAGGTTCTCTATTCTACCTTCCAGTTGGCAGGAGAAGTGGAAAGATGGTGGATGGCTGTGAGTCTACTTGAGAAGCAGAGAGTTGGTCCATCTGGTATGACGTGGAGCCGCTTCAAGGAGGTATTTTCGAGAGATACTTCCCGGCTTCCACTCATGATGCGAAAGCTGATGAGTTCTCGAGCCTAACTCGAGGAACCTTGACGGTGTAGAGATATGCTGCTAGATATATCGAGCTATCTCGTTTCGTGCCGTATTTGGTCTCGAATGAGTATGAGAAGGCTCGAAGGTTCAAGAAAGGTTTGAGGAAAGACATCCGCAGGCTTATGGGAATGCTGTAGATTCGAGAGTTTTCGGTTCTGGTGGATAAAGCCACCATAGTTGAGATTGACCTTCAGGGGAATGAGGTGGTACACGAATAGAAGAAGAGGTTGGTTTCTTCTGGTTCTCATACTGGTCTACGATAAGGATAGTGGAAGAAGAAGAAGAACTATAGTTTGGTGTATCATCAGAATACTGAACGACAAAGTTTTCAAGGGGATCTATCCTCCGCACCATGCACCAGATGTCGTAAATGGCACGACGGTGAATGCCAGCCGTTCTAGGGTAACTTCTACAATTGTGGCAAACCAAGCCACATATCCCGGAACTGTCAGGCACTGATGAGCGATATGCCTGCATAGAGCTAGAACAGTGGGAGTAATCAGATGCCTCGGGGAAATTATTGGGAAAACATGGCTCTGGTGAGAGTGTACTCTCTTACTCCAGCAGATGTAGAACACACTAGGAACGTGGTGACAAGTACCATGTTATTACTTTCGAATAGATCTGTTGTTTTATATGATTCGGGAGTCGTTTATATCTGCTAGTTTTGTGAAACTGTGTGGGGTTGAAACCCAGGTGATGGATGAGTGGTTGTCCGTGGCTACATTGATTAGGAGTATAACAATCTGTAGTAAGATGTTGGGAAACCGCCCAGCGATTATTCAAGGAAGACTACTACTGGGGAACTTAGTAGTGTACGACATGTGTGGATTTGACATCATACTGGGGATAGATTGGTTATTCTCTAGTTATGTACTGATCGATTGTCGTAGGAAGGTAGTAGTGTTCAAACCTCTTGGGGAGCACGAGTATGAGTTCGTGGGATTGTGTGTGCATTTGACGCCATATATTCTATCAGTTATACAGACGAGAAGGTTACTCTTGGAGGGTTGTCAGGGGTACCTAACTTACGTGAAGGAACTACCTCGGGATGATTTGAAACTTGAAGATATCCGAGTGGTTAACGAATTTTTGGATGTATTCCTGGAAGATTTACCCGGTTTATCTCCTGATCGTGAGGTGGAGTTCACTATTGATTTGCTGCCAGGTAAGGCGCTAATTACTAAAGCTCCATACCAAATGGCTCCAGCAAAACTTAGAGAGTTGAAGGAGCAATTAAAGGAATTACTGGACAAGGGCTTTATCAGACCTAGTGTTTCACCCTGGGGAACTCCAGTATTGTTTGTGAAGAAGAAGAACAGGTTGATGCGGATGTGCATTGATTACCGTGAGATCAACAAGGTAATAGTGAAGAACCGATACCCGTTGCCTCGTATAGATGATCTATTTGACTAGCTGCAGGGAACACAGGTCTTTTTGAAGATCAATCTACGGTCAGGGTATCATTAGGTGAGGGTTAGGACTAAAGATGTTGCAAAGACTGCTTTCCGAACCAGATATGGTCACTACGAGTTTCTAGTCATGCCTTTCGAATTAACTAACGCCCCAGCAGTATTTATGGACCTAATGAATAGAGTTTTCAATGAATATCTAGACTAGTTCATGGTGGTGTTTATCGATGACATTCTGGTATACTCTAGGAGTTCGGAAGAGCATGACAATCATCTGAGGTTGGTACTTTAGGTACTACGGGAGAATAAGTTGTATGCTAAGCTGAAAAAATACAAGTTCTAGCTGAGTCAAGACGCATTTCTAGGCCATGTCGTGTCGAAGGGTGGTATCTTAGTTGATCCTGGTAAGATAGAAGCAGTGATTGACTGGGTGAAACCGAAGAACGTGCAGGATGTTCAAAGTTTCCTTGGACTAGCTAGGTATTGCCGACGGTTCGTGGAGGGATTCTTTAAGTTATCTGGACCTCTAACACGATTGATAAGGAAGAATGTGAGATTTAATTGGACCGATGAGTACGAATAGAGTTTATAGGAGTTGAAACATCGACTGATCACTACTCCAATTTTGACCATCCCATATAGGGTTGGTGGTTTTGTGATTTACAGCGACACATCGCTGAAGGGGCTGAGATGTGTGCGGATGCAACAGGGGAAAGTAATTGCTTATGCTTCTCAGCAACTCAATAAGTACTAGAAGAATTACCCTACGCAGGATCTGGAGTTGGCGGCAGTAGTATATGCGTTAAAAATCTAGAGACACTCCTTGTATGGTGAATAGTGTGAGATCTTCATGGACCACAAAAGCCTCAGATATTTTTTCACTCAGAAGGAGTTGAACATGAGGTAGAGAAGGTGGTTAAAACTAATCAAGGACTACGATTGCACGATTAGCTATCACCCTGGGAAAACTAATGTGGTAGCTGATGCGTTGAGTCGGAAGTCAGAGCATGCATTAGTATCTGCAGTGGTAGGTTAGCATCATATCAGATGGGATTTAGAGAGTCTTGGCATGGAGTTGGTGGATGGTAATCATCCGGCTTTCATTGCTAGTTTGGTGATCTAGTCGACATTATTGAAGAGGATTAAAGCCGCGCAGGCTAATGATGCGGAGTTAGTCGAGGTAGTAGAGAAAGTGCAGTAAGGGTTGGCTGCAGATTTTAACATCTCTGAGGGAGGTGTGCTGAGGTTTGGGACCAAGCTATGTGTTCTAAATGATGAGGGGATAAGGAGGACGATCCTAGAGGAGGTGTATCATTCTTTGTATACAGTACATCTAAGTAGTACAAAGATGTATCAGAATTTGCGTGAAACTTTCTGGTGGAGTGGCATGGAGAGGGAGATTGCTCGGTTTGTGGAGCAATATCTGACATGTCAATAGGTAAAGGTTGAACATTAGAGGCCGGTAAGGCCTTTGCAGCCATTGAGTATTCCGGAGTGGAAATAGGAGCATATTTCCATGGACTTTGTCACTGGGTTGCCACCAGCACTACACGGATAGAATGCCATCTGGGTAATTGTGGATGGGTTAACTAAATCTGCTCACTTTATACCAACGAAGGTTAGCTACTCTTTGAGTAGGCTAGCAGATTTGTACATGCAGGAGATAGTCAGAATGCACGGGGTATCGATGTCCATTATTTCATATCGAGACTCGAGATTCACTTCTCGATTCTAGAAGAGTTTGCAGGAAGCACTGGGGACAAAACTTACTTTCAGTACAACATTCCACTCCTAGGCTGATGGACAGTCAAATAGGACGATACAGATCTTGGAGGATATGTTACGGGCTTGTGTATTAGACTTTGATGGTTGTTGGATTCAGTTTCTATCATTGGTGGAGTTTGCCTATAACAACAACTTCCAGGCTAGTATTGGGATGGCACCGTTTAAGGCATTGTATGGTCGGAGATGTCAGTCTCCTTTGTATTGGGATGAGGTCGGTGAACAATGGGTATTGGGTCCCGAACTCATACAACAGGCATTTGAGAAGGTCATGTTGATTAGGGATAGGATTAAATCAACTCAGAGTCAGGAAGAGTTACGAGGATGTTCTCATCATGAGTTGGAATTCAAGGTTGGGGGTAAGATATTTCTGAGAATCGCTCTGATAAAAGGAGTGATGAGATTCAGGAAGAAGTGCAAGCTGAGCCCGAGATATATCGGACCATTTGAGGTATTGAAACAAGTGGATCCAATGGCCTACAGGATTGCACTACCCCTAGCGCTCTCGAGGATCCATGATGTGTTCCACGTATCCATGTTGAGAAGGTAGGTGTCGAATCCATCGCATGTGGTTAGTTATGAATCTTTAGAGATTGGGGATGCTTTGACGTATGAGGAGATATCCGTTCAGATTCTGGACCATAAAGTTCAGAAGTTGCATACCAAGGCGATACCGTTAGTGAAGGTATTGTGGCGGAATCATGCGGTTGAGGAGGCTTCTTGGGAGTTAGAGATGGAAATACACTAGAAATATCTGCAGTTGTTCTGAGTAGTAGTTTGGATAGCAAGGTTGGTATGGGTATGTATGCATATATGTAATACTCTGTTATCGTAGTAGTATTTTATGGTTAGTCTCTGGGAGAGTATGTGATGTCGTGAGCTCCCGAGACAATGTATGTATGTAACCATGGTATTCCTCCACCATAAGTGAGGGTATGTATGTGTTTGGGATGGGGCTACTATGTGGGTGATCGTCGGCTCTTCCTAGAGTTGGGTATGCATTTGGGTATGTAGTTTAGCTGGTAAGCGAGAGATTACAAATTTCAAGGACAAAATTTTTGTAAGGAGGGGAGGTTGTAAGAACCCGACCCAAGATATGTGGATTAAGTAAATAGCGAAAGGGTAAAAAGGTATATTTTGTAGGGTTCGTCGACGAAGCCATTGTTCTCGTTGATGAAGGCCCTTGTACCCTTCGTCGCCAAAATTCAGAGTCTCATCAACGAAAAAATACTGAACATGTTGTTAAATATTGGAATAGGGTTCGTTGTCGAAGGAGCCAATTCGTCGACAAATGAATGGATGATTCGTCGACGAAGGCGCCGTCTCGTCGATGAGGTTGGTTGGGTCAAAGAGGCTATAAATATTCATTTCTCTTGCTTAGTTGCTAAGAAACCTCAATCTCTCTCTCTCTCTCTCTCTCTCTCTCTCTCTCTTCAATTCTTCGTTGTTTGTCGCCTGATTGGACGATCTGACGTTACTACGTGAATCAAGGGAGGAATCTCTACGTTTTTAGCGGATCAAATCTTCGTTATGAGGATTTTTGGGTTTTGACCCAAAACTAAGGTAAGGGTCCGATTTCAGTTTCGTTTTGGAATATATGTAGTAGTACGAATTCTAGTTAAGTATAGTTCTTTGATGTTTAGGTTTTGGTGTCTCAGTTCGTAGTTTCAGAGCCGTAGAGTTCATATTTTAGTATTCGGGAAAGGTAAAGGGATTCTGATTATATCATATTATTTTTGAAATCGGGATTAGTAAACCTATAGTTTATGATCGTATGTATATTACTTATTTGGGAAAATCTATCGGGTGAAAATGCAGGATTTTTGGATTATAGTTTTTGGGAAAATTTGGGAGTTTCGGGTATCATCTATGTTTTGTTAAAGAAACCTTATATTATATTAAAACTGCAGTTTTAAGATGATCGTACCTATATTTGTATTAAATTGTATTCTTGAACTAAAAACGATATGATTTGCCGTATACCAAATAAGTGTGGAATGAACTGTTGTATGTAAAATGTTCCTGGTTTTTTGTAAAAATAGTTAGGGAGGCTAATTACTGTACGCTGATGAGTATAGGGACATGAGTTCCAAAATTGTTCTAGGTTTTGCAAATCAGCTAAGGGCGGCAAATTACCATACGCTGACACCATGTCTCGGCTAATTACTATGGGCGAGAGTGTCCAGCTCTATATCCGAGGGTGTGAAATATCGCCTGTTTGTTTCGGCTGGTCAGCGTAGGGTGTGAGCTACACTATACTAGCAACGATATCGTATGTACATGAACAGATTTGTAGAAAATACTAGAACTGTATTGTACTGTATTGTATTAAGTTACGTTTTATGCCGAAATAACACTCGCATGCCACACACTGATATAAACTGTTTTCTTCCTTACTGAGAGGTGTTTCACCCCGAATATACAAATGTTTTTTAGGTCCTTCGGGTAGCCGAAACTAGCATCCTAACATCCGAAAGCGGGGGTGTCGTTTAGCTACATTTGGTACCTGAGTAGGTACGTGTTTTGTAATCAGGTTGTCAATGTTGGGTTTTGTAGACACCCAAAGTATGTATTGTATTTTGGGATGTATATTTCCAATTATGTATAGACTCCGGTATTGTATGATGTTTGTATAGAAAGAACATTTCCGCTGCATATTTGATGAGTATGGATATGTATGTGGATGTGTATGCGATTCACGTGTACCCCATGGGGTCGGACCCCCATTCAGTATTGTATCATGTATGTTTAATTGATACAGAGACAACTTAGATTACTATATTCATACCTGGGACCCATCTGCGGGTTCGGGGCGTGACAATCATGCTATCAAGCTTACATTTAAGAGTTACAAATATTGATTAAATACAAACCGTAAGCATACAGAAACCTTATAACCTATCTAAATCATCCCTGTAGCAATACTTGGAGGAAAATCCTCCAATCCCCCCAATCTATTGATCACTAAATTCAAATTCTGTGACCTACGCTGAACGAAACTGTTGAGGGTTTCAGCCAACTGTCAATGGTTTGATACTGAGAGCAAATCGTCTCTGAAACTGTCAACCAATCCATAGTACAAGTTTGGTCATTTTTTTTTTCTAAAAACTTTTGTTTTCTAAGTCGATAATAAGACCCTAACATTTTTATTTTCATCAATCACCATCACCACCATCGTCTTCTCATCAAAACTTAGGTTCTAAAACCAACTCCTTTTAGAGCAATGCTCTGGGCTTCTTGAAGTTATGTTAGACTGCTCAGACAGTGTTTTTATCACTTGATGACAAAAAGGGGTCTTTTATCTTTTTTTTTTTCCCTTCCTCTTAAAGGCAACACCTACATAAGTGCGATAACCGTTCTGCAAACGATTGTCGTTAGGGGTGCTGAGAGACTAATCGTCACTAAAATGATTGGCTAATAACCTTCACTATGCACAAATATACTCCGACCTCATTATTTGGTTTTTTTAGACCTTTTACAATGTTTCGATTTATTTTGCTTGTGTTTTTTTTTTCTTTTAAAAAGGTAGCGACTCCATTTTAAAATATTTTACCCCCTTTTCCTCAAAATATTTTTTCCTTTTTCATTTTAGGGATCTCCAATCCCTCTTTGTCGGCACCCCAGATAGAATCCAATGTCGACAGCTTGGCGACTTCATTAGGGGATCTTAAAGAGTTGAACCATTTGTATGCTTGTCTTCCTCTTATTGTGTTTGTGTGAATAATTGTTTGATATGTTTGGTAGTTAGCTTCATTCATTTTATATGCTCTGTGATTTTTGTTTGTTTGTTTGTAGCCTCATCTGGAACCATCTACGAGGCAAAGCAGGACAGCTCAACAAACTTTACTGCGTATTACTGAACCATCAAGTGCCTATGGGTCAAATTCAGGTACTCCTCCACCTTAACTTCTATAGTGGTGGCGGGGAAGTATCGGTTGATGAATATCTCCTTAAATCGGCTCCAGGTTATGGCTACTAGTACTAGTCTCTGCTCCTTCGATAATTTCACAGTCATTCACCACCGCTCGGCCTCACCGGTCAACCTGAATGTGGCATAGAGAACTCTCTGTTCATTAGTGCAATGCAACACTGTCAGTATTTTCTTAATCTCCTGGACCCAATTCTATGCCACGAACGGGTCGGCTCTTCCTAAAAATAATGGGGTATTCATACGAATCCCGAGTAAAATGTATGATCATGTTGCCTTGATCAGCTGGTGGGCAGTCCTGTTCTTTAGAATTCCGGACTATTTCTGCCATAACTTGCTGAGCCACACTGCGCAGCACCTGATTAGAGTCACTGCCACCCACACTGAAGGCCCCCACGTCGCCACTACCTCTAGCATTCACGCTATTACCTCCAAGGTCCATCGTAAAATTAGGGCAAAAAATAACCTTAGAATCCTATATCATATCATGATCCATGCACTTATTTAACTAAGAAACCATAAAATATCCCCATTTAAGATTCAGTCCTGCAATTTAGAAACAAAACTCGGCTATAGTTTACCATGATTTTCTTAAAATCATCATTCCAGGAAAATCACAGAAGCCACTATGAAGTTCCTGCCTCTAGGCTGCGAGACAAAACCCTAAATTCTTATCTGAACATCCAACAATGACTTACTGAAATCTCAATCTACCCATTTCCTACCCTCATCAAGATCCATTCCTATACTCTAGTATTGTTTTCCGCCATGCACTAAAGTGTATAGAACCTAGAAATCTAGGCTCTGATACTAAATTGTCATGACCCAAATTTTTTTTTAACAAAATAAACTCTGATACCACAAAATATAAACAAAGTTAACCCAGACCCAAAGTGGAGTACCGGGGATGTGACGACCTGATTAATTTCCATATTATTTTTTCTATAATATAATAAAGTAAAAACTAGTATAACACATCCAACAAATCATAATCAACCTGAACCCGTGGGTACCAGGGATACATAAAAAATACAGTACGGAAGCCTAAGTAGCAGAAAAAATAAAATCGTAAATATCTCATAATGTCATTTACACAACACCAATCATCATAATACCAAAGTTACCACATCCATTGTAATTATATATACAGCCAAAAAGAGTCCTAGGGTCATTTCCCACAAAACCATCGAATCCCTACCAAGAGACTTACCCTTCATAAAGGGCAGACCAGGTGTAACTACTTCAGTGGAGCTTTATCCGCTCTCCTATCAGGGGTTCCTAAAATGTTCATATAATTCGGGATGAGACACCTCTCAGTAAGGGATAATAAACTAATACCAATGTGTGACAACATGAGTTTTCCGTATTATACATAAACCGTACATAACCCTATTTAGTAAACTGTTTGTATCATATATGGGAAAACATATATTATCACAGCATGACAGAACATACTGCATTTTTATAAACATAATTCATCTCATATGGTAGTAATACAAAAACAACCTGGAAGGTTAGCTGGCTGGGGTCATGTATTACCCCCACATGACCGGGTTGTGTGGCCCAAAGGCGAGACTTGACAATGGCTGACCGACCACTGCCAAGTGAAAAGTACAATCTGTAAGTACGATGGGTTTGTCAGACCTAGTCAGTACCCCAAGGGCTCCAACATTTTAATAACCACATTGACTATCCATCCTCATACTGCCCTGTACGACAACGATAACACAAATATCATGATGATCATGAACACATAGCTACAGTACCATGCAAGTGCAAGCCTAAACCAAGCCAATTAGGTTATGATAACATATAGCATATTTCAAATTGTGATACATTGCTATTCCATAATAATAATTGTCAATTTAATATCATTATATCACATTTCATATATAATGTGAAAATCATCGACTCTTACGCCGGCATTTCATATTTTACCATTTACGGTCCGTACGCCGTATTACATATCATATTCATATCTCGGCTCGTACGCTGGCATAACATGTAACAAGCTCGGCCCGTACGCCGGTATATCATATTAAAATTCTTGGCCCGTACACCGGTTTATCATTGTAAAACTCTATATCATTTAGTATTTTCCCAAAAAATAGTACTTCAAAATAAATTCTACTCATGCCACACAAAATGGGTATTACGTATATTTAACACATATCATCGTTTACGGCAATATTTCCCAACATAATGCATATATATATATATATATATATATATATATATATATTCCTGAAAATGCTGTAAAATTATTCATATATTTTTATAAAAACAACTAGTTTAGCTTATCCCCTTACCTGACTCCTAAAAAAACCCCTAAAACAATCACTCCAACACTCACAGGGTTTGTAATAACCCAAAATTTTTTTTAAAAAAAATAAATAATTAATTAATTGGTTAAACAATATTAAATTAATGTATTAAATAAACAAATAAAAATAAATAGTAAAAAAACAATTATTAAAGGTATATATGTAAGCTTAACATATATATATATATATATATATATATATAAGTTAAAGTATAAGTTATCTATATATAAAGTAAAAGTAAAAGATATAAAGTAAAAGTAAAAGTAATATATATATATATATATATATATATATATATATATATATATGTATGTTAAGTTATGTAAGTGAGTAAGTTAAAAAAAAAAAATGAAAAAAGATGAAAGCAGTCGTCTCTCTCTGAATCTCTCTCTGCAACTCACAGGTTCTCCGTCGCCTCTCCGTCTTCGCCCCTCTCTCTTCCCTCATTTTTCGATAAATATTTGACCGATCGGGAAACGGAAGGTGCTGTTGGGTTCCTAGCTTCGCCACCGACATTTTTACTGGAGCGAATTTGTTGTGGGATGACTTAGGCCCTATTCCTGGGGAAAGGTATATTTTTCCTAATTTCTCAATTTCTGGTAAAATCTGCTGTTGAATCGACGATCAGGCACCACCACGGGGTCCTAATCGTCGTTGTCGTCATTTTGACGTAAGTAATTTTTCAATTGGGGTTTTCTAGGCCCTACTCCAAAGTAAGAGTGGGATTTGAGAAATTTGGCATTTAGCTAAATTTAAGGGTATATTTATTTATTTAAGAATTATGATCTTAGGAAATATTTAAATAATATTTTATTAAAAAATAATTCATTGGAATTAGGAATTTAATTTCAGGATCTGGGTGAGCACCGTAGGTATTTTTCGAAGTCCCTATTGGCGTAGTTCAAGAAACCAGGTAAGGGGAAAAATATATATTAAATTAGAATTTTTATGAATTTAATGGAAAAATAAATTGTGTTATATGTACGTGTATATGTTTCAGTATGGGTAAAATGCCAACTGTTTAAATTATATTTTTTTCGAGTTTAGGGCTGTTTATTAGATATGTATATGTGAAAATAAATTGATGAAAGTGAGAAATATTTTTAGGATAATTAAGGAAGAAATGAAAGGTATTTTCAGTATATAAACATTAAATATTGGTTGGCTTATTTTACAGGCAGTGTATGATTTTTACTGTTAAATTGTGTGGCATGAGAATCTATGCAAATATATATTAAATGTAAGAGATGCAGACTAAGTAAGTAAAACAATGAAAATAAAATATGACATGGACAATGTTGCCTGTGTGTGTTAATGTAACCATGTAAACAACTAAAAAATGTTGGGTAAACAGCTGAAATATGCTGGGTAAAACAGCTAAAAGTGGCTGGATAAATGTGAAACAGTTAAAAGTGGCTGAGTAAATGTGAAACAGCTAAAAGTGGCTGGGTAAATGTGTCACAGCTAAAAGTGGCTGGGTAAATGTATGACAGCTTAAAAATCTCTGATAAAACAGCTGAAAGATGCTGGGTATGAAATGAAATGAAATGAAAAGGAAAATGAATGAAATGGAAATGAAATGTGAAATGTGAACAATGTAAAATGGGAAAGAGTCACTTAAAGTGAAATACAATGTACTGTTAAGCCATGAATATGAACATATGTGTATGATTAAATAATGATAGAAAGAATTATGTATTATGATATTAGAAGTATGTATATACATAGAACATGTTACGATTGGGCGAGGCGTACCTTTCGCCTGAGGGCTTGCTGAGTAAGGTGAGTGCACTAGTAGCTTCAGATGTGGCAGTAGCTGCATAACATGCTAGGGCAGAGGGAACTTACTTGTATGGGCGGGTAGAGTTCCCTATCCTTAGGGCCTTTGTCGGTAAACTATTATTGAATGCGTGAGTACAAGATTAATTTATCACTTGAGGGCTTACTGAGTTAGGTGAGTGCCTTAGTACGCTTTAACTGCGACCTTTGGGTTGTCTAAGTATCAGAGCAGAGGGGTGCTACTTGTATGGGCGGGTAATCACCCCTATCCTCGGGTAATCTCGTGGGTTAAACATTTGCATGTGATTGATTAGGTTCAAGGAATGATTTCAAAAATAATGTTAACGATTTTCAAATGTTAAATAATATGTCATATATAAACTCATGTTGGTCACACACTGTTTTAATATATGGTTTCTTCCCTTACTGAGATGTGTCTCACTTGAATATGAATTCATCTTTTTTAGGATTTCTCAGGATCGAGCTTTGAGAGCTCGAGATTTTATAACATTTTTTGGAAGATATGAGAAAAATGGTATATTTTTATGTTAATTTCGATATGTATATTTTATGTTTTATGATTTATGTTTTAAGTTTTATAAGATATGGATGGTTGTGAAACCTACTGGTATTAGTGAATAATGGTTTGGAGACATGCATATATTTGAATACTGGTGGATGATTAATTTATTATGGTTGGTAGTTAGAATTAGTAAACTCTGGTATTATGTTATATGGAGATTATGGTTATGTTTTCCGCTGCATATATTTTGGATTATGGATTATCAGAGATTTTATCAGGTATAACACGCCGAACACGGGTTTAAGGGTTCGGGGCGTTACAGGATTCCCTAGTCAACACCCTGAAAATAACATTCCCAAAACTAAACTTCAGTATTTCATCATATATAACATTTTCTACAACTATGGTAAAGCCAAATTCTGAATAAAAAGCCTTACCTTGAATCTAGGATGAATTTCAAGCTCGTCCCATTGACGATCCACTCTAGCAGATATGCAAAGAACTTTCCCAGGAGTGTCGTGGTGGCTTCGGATCATCGATCTGGCGAAGAATGGACCCAGAAATCAAGAGAGAAGGGATAAAAACTGAAGAGGAGAGAGAAAAAGGGAGTTGTGCGTGAGCTTTTTGCCAAAAATGAAGATTTGACCTATTTATACACTGGCCTTCGTCGACGATCCATGTCACCTCGTCAACGAGGTCTAGAAGGCAGTTCATCAACGAACTCTCACCTTATCGACGAAATTCAGAATTGCCAAAAATATCCTCTTGGTACTTTCTCGTCGACAAGACATGTCCTCATCGACGAGCCCCTCATGTTTTCTCGTCGACGAATCCCTTGTGTTCGTCAACGAGGTCCTGTTACATTTTCCTTTTCCCTATTCTTTTATTATTTAAATACCATAATTTCTCCGAGTCACTACATCCTCCCCTCCTTATAAAATTTCGTCCTCAAAATTTGCTATTCATGTGATTTATCATCCCTTAAAAGCAAAACGGTCTACTTATTTTATTACTTACCCTCACTTATGGCAGAGGAATACCGTGGTTATATTCCAAGTCCTAGGAGATTACATATACAAAAGAAAAGTCCCCCAAAACTAAAATTTACTTACTCACTAAACTATTACATGTACGTGCAAAAGAAATATTACCTAACTACTTACATTTTCTTGATCATGACTGAACCTCGTAGAACAACTGCGGGTATTTCTATCTTATTTGTTCCTCGAGCTCCCAAGAAGCCTCTTCTATCATGTGATTTCTCCACAAAACTTTTACCAGAGGAATCTTTTTGTTACATAATTCTTGCACTTTTCTATCCAGAATCTGTACTAGCACCTTCTCATAAACAAGTGAATCATTGAGCTTTAATTCACCATAACTGATTATATGGGAAGGGTCTGGGATGTATTTCCTTAACACAAAAACGTGGAATACGTCGTGCATCCTAGATAACATAGGTGGTAAAGCTAACCTATAAGCAACCAGCCTCACTTTCTTTAGAATCTCAAATGGACCGATAAACCTAGGGCTAAGTTTACTCTTCTTCCCAAATCACATAATCCCTTTTAACAGAGCTATTTTCAAAAATACATGATCACCAACATCAAATTCCAAACTCCTGCGGCGATTATCAGTGTAACTCTTTTGTCGGCTCTAAGCTGCACTGATTCTATCTCTGATAAGTCAAACGTTATCATGCGCTTGCTGAACAAGCTCTGGTCTCATAACTCGTTGCTCGCTCATCTCATCCCAATATAGAGGAGAACGACATTTCCTACCATACAGTGCTTCAAACGGTGTCATGCCAATGCTGGACCGATAACTGTCATTATATGCAAACTCTACCAGTGGCATGACTGAGTCCAACTACCTCCAAAATCTAACACACATACACGAAGCATATCTTCTAGTATCTATATCATCCTCTCGGTCTGCTCGTCTGACCGAGGATGGAATGTCGTGCTAAAAAACAACTGAGACCCTAGTGCTTCCTGCAAACTCTTCCACAAACGTGACATGAAACGTGGTCTCAATCTGACACAATAGATATTGGCACCCCGTGAGTACAAACTATCTCCCGAATATAAATCTCTGCCAAACAAGTGAGGGAGTAGCCGATCTTGATAGGTAAGAAATGGGCGGTCTTAGTCAAATGGTCAACAATCACCAAAATGACATTTTGACCGTACAATGCCGTCGGCAATCCTGACACACAATCCATAGATATATGATCTCACTTCCACTCTAGGATAAATAACGGCTGCAACTGCCTTGTCGGCCTTTAGTGCTCAACTTTTACCTGCTGGCACGTCAAACACTGAGTTACATTGTAAAGACCCAAAAAATTAAAATGATTGAAATAATAATAAAAAAATAGATAAAATAACAAATAAATAAATAAAAGGAATGACGTGGGAAAAAGAAGAGAAAAAAATTAAAATTAAAGAAATTAAATTAAATTAAGATGAATTAAATAATTAAATAATTATTTATTAAATTAAACATTTTTACATTGGATTAAAAAAAAAAAAAACCAATTGAAATAAGATATGTATGTGTGTGTGTGTGTCTATATATATATATATATAAAGTAAAAGAAGAAAGAAGAAGAAGAACAGAGAAGAGGCAGCCACCCACCCTGAATTTTATTTCCTGCGTGCTCGTCTCCATCTCTCAATTTCTCGACGAGTTTGCGGTGGATCAGGAAACAGAAGGTGTCGTTGGAATCCTGGTTCCACTATCGACATTTCTACTGGAGTAGATTTTTCATGAGAACGGCTTAGGCACTGCTCATAGGGAAAGGTAATTTTTCCCTATTTTCTCAATTTCGCTTTAAATATTAGGTTAAATCAACAATCGGGCACCACCACGTGGTCCTAATCACGATTGTCGTCATTTTGGCGTAGGTAAACTTTCAATTGGGGTTTTTTAGGCCCTACTCCAAAGCAAGAGTGGGATTTGGGGAATTTGGAAAAATGGTTATATTTGCTGGTATTATTATTTATTTGGAAATTATGATCCTAGGAAATATTTAAATAAGTATTTTATTTAGGATTAATTTAATGGAACTAGGGTTTTTGAACCAGGGTCCGAGTGAGTGCCGCAAGTATTTTTCGGAGTCCCCGTTGTTGTAGTTCAAGAAATCAGATAAGGGGAAAAATATAAATTAAATCAAAATTTTTATGAATTAAATGAAAAATAAATTGTGTTATATGTACGTGTAAATTTTTCAGTATGGGTTTAAAATGCCAACCATTTAAATTATGTTTTTCGAATTTCGGATTGTTTATTAGATACGTATATGTGAAATTGAACTGATGGAAGTGAAATATTTTTCAGAATAATTATGCAAGAAATTAAAAGTATTTTTCTAGTATATGAATGTTAATTGTGGGTTGGCTTATTTTCAGACAATGTATGAATTTTACTGTTAAATAGTGTGGCATGAGTAAATAGGAATGTTGTGTGGAAATATGTTATATGTATGAGATGCATGATATATAGGGAATGAACTGAGTATGAAAATGTTAAATGAAATATGCTGCTTGTGTGTGTTGATGCAACCATGTAAACAGCTAAAATATGCTGGGTAAACAGCTGAAATATGTTGGGTAAAACAGTTAAAATATGTTGGGTAAAATAGCTGAAATATGCTGGGTAAAACAGCTAAAAGTGGCTGGGTAAATGTATGACAGCTGAAATATGCTGGGTAAAACAGTTGGAAGTGGCTGGGTAAATGTGTAACATCTGAAAAATGTTGGGTAAAACAGCTGAAAGTGGCTGGGTAAATGTATGATAGCTGAAAAATGTTGGGTAAATGTATGACAATTGAAATATGCTGGGTAAAACAGCTGAAAGATACTGGATATGAAATGAAATGAAATGAAAAGGGAAATGAATGAAATGGAAATGAAATGTGAAATGTGAACAATGTAAAATGGGAAAGAGTCAATTAAAGTGAAATGCAATGCAATGTTAAGCCATGAATATGAATAGATGTGTATAATTGAATAATGATAGAAAAAATGATGTATTATGATATTAGAAGTATGTATGTACGTAGAACATGTTATGATTAGGCGAGGCGTACCTTTCACCTGAGGGCTTGCTGAGTAAGGCGAGTGCACTAGTAGCTACAGATGTGGCTTTAGTCGCATAACATACTAGGACAGAGGGAACCTGTTTGTATGGGCGGGTAGATTTCCCTATCCTTAGGGCCTTTGCCGATAAACTTTTGTATGAACTGTGTGAGTACGAGATCAATTTATCACTTGAGGGCTTACTGAGTAAGGTGAGTGCCCTGGTATGCTTTACCTGCAACCTTTGGGTTGCCTAAATATCAGAGTAGACGGGTGCTACTTGTATGGGCGGGTAATCACCCCTCTCCTCGGGTAATCTTGTGGGTTAATCATTTGCATGTGTTTGATTAGGTTCAGGGAATGATTTCAAAAATTATATTAACGATTTTCAAATATTAAATAATATGTCATTTATAAACTCATGTTGGTCACACACTGGTTTAATATATTGTTTATTCCCTTACTGAGATATGTCTCACCCGAATATGAACTATTTTGTTTTCAGGACCCCCACGAGATTGAGCGTTGAGAGCTCGAGGTTTTTATAGCATTATTGGGAATTAGGAAAAGAAAAGGGTATATTTCTATGTTAATTTTGGAGAATGTAAATATTTATGTTTTATGTCTTTATGTTTCAAGGCTATTGAGTAAGGAATGATTGTGAAATACAGAATTGTTTTAGGGGTTATGTAGATTTATGGAAATGCAAGTGATTTATGAATTATAGTTAGAATTAGTAAACTCTGGTATGTTATGTGAAGATTATATTTATGTTTTCCGCTGCGTATATGTTATGGATTATGATTATCAGGATATTATCAATTGTAACGCACCGGACCTAGGTTTAAGGGTTCGGAGCGTAACAAATGGTATTAGAGCCAACACCCAACCGGAAGTGTGATGAGATTAACATCGCCTGGGTTTGGAAATGTGGGTTCGCAACGAGGACGTTACGTTCTATAAATGGGGCAGAATGTGATACCCCATGGATGAAAGACTTAAAAAGGATTAGATGTTACTACCCATATCAACAAGGTGCACCTTTCTTTTCGAGAGCTTTCCCATAATAACTCCATAGTTAAGCGTGCTTGGCTTGGAACAATCTTGAGATGGGTGACCACCTCAGAAGTTTTCTCAACAAGTGTGTGAGTAAGGATAAAACATACTGAAAAGAACATGTGTTGGTTTATGGGGCTAGTTATTAGTCTGATAAGGCCCGCTCCCTTGTTGTCTGGTCTAGGTGGAGGAGGAGAGACGCAGTGCTCCCTGGCAGACCCAGGTTGGGGCGTGACATACATACTCGGCGATCTCTTTCTTCATACCACTCCACTAGTACGACTCTTACAGATCCTTATACATTTTTGTACTTTTGGGATGAACTGTGTACAAAGATCTATGAGCCTCTTCTAAAATAATCTCTTGGATATCAGCATCGGTAGGAACACATAATCTAGAACAGAACCGCAAAGCTCCATCATTTGCAATACTGAAATTCCTCCCCCTGACCACTCTGCACTTTGTCTATCATCTCTGCTAACTTTATGTCTTCCTTCTGAGCAGCTTTAATCCTTTCCTGCAGAGTAGGTTACACTACCAAACTGGTGATAAATACCTGAGGATCACTCTCAACTAATTTGATGCCGAGTCTTCTCAGATCCATCACGATCGAATACTGGATATCCATAGCCACCAATGCTGATTCCCTAGATTTCCTGCTCAACACATCAGCTACCATATTTGCTTTCCCTGGGTGATAATTGATGGTACAATTAAAATCTTTAATAAGCTCCAACCACCTTCTCTAACTCATATTCAGTTCCTTCCAAGTGAAAAAGTACTTTAAAATTTTATGGTCGGAGAAAATCTCACACCGCTCGCTATAAAGGTAATGCCTCCAAATCTTCCATGTGTGTACCACTGCAGCCAATTCAAGATCATGGATAGGGTAGTTCTTTTTTGTACTTTTTCAACTACCTGGAAGCATACGCTACCACCCTGCCATGCTACATCAATAAACAGTCAAGCCATTTCAAGGATGCATCACTGTAAATAACATAACCCTCATCCCTAGACGGTATGATCAATACTGGTGTCATGACAAGTCTCTGCTTCAGTTCCTGAAATCTCTACTCACAGTTGTCATCCCATTCAATTCTGACATTTTTTCTAGTCAGTCGTGTCAGAGGCCCTGATAACACTGAGAATCCCTCAACGAAATGACGGTAATACCTAACTAGCCCCAAGAAACTCCTAATCTCTTGGACATTCCTCGGTCCCCAATTCACCACCACCTTAATTTTACTAGGATTCACAGAAATACCATCTCTAAAGATAACATGCCCCAAAAACATGACCTTCTCAAGTCAAAATTTACATTTACTGAACTTAGCATACAACTTCTTTTTCTGAAGTGTCTATAAAACTTGCCTCAAATGCATCTCATGCTCCTCATAACTCCTCGAATAGACCAGTACATCATCAATAAAAACAACAACGAACTGGTCTAAGTATTGGTGGAAGACTCTATTCATCAAGTCCATAAATACTGTAAGAGCATTCGTCAAACCAAACGGCATAACAAGAAATTCGTAATGCCCATACCTGGTCCTGAAGGTTGTCTTCAAGACTTCTTCCCTTTTCACTTTCACCTGATGATAGCCTGATCTGAGGTTAATCTTAGAATACACCCGTGTACCCTGGAACTAGTCAAACAAATCATCTATACGGGGTCAAGGATACTTGTTCTTAATTGTCACTTTATTAATCTCCCTGTAATCTATACACATCCTCATCATCCCATCTAGACCTGGCAAAGCGGATCGGGTCGGTTTATCCGTGACGGATAAGGCGGATTATCGGGTGAAAAAATCATAATCCATATTCGACTCGTTTAAGTGGCGGATTAGGCGGTTTCGGGTTAGATAATTCATGGCGGATGGGCGGATAATCCACCATTCTCAAATATAATTTTATTAATAATTTATTTTTGTCATAATAATTTAAATTGTATATGATAACTTGCAATTAGTTTGTGTATTAACTTTTTTAGTAACTATATCAATCATTCAATCATTTATACTAATTAACAATTCCTAATTCATGCAAATAAAACTATAAGCAATAAAACATAATAAATTAATCTCAATCCAACTTAAAATAAAAACTCAAACTGTGTGACTCGTGTGAGTCTAAAATGTAAACATTATAATTGTTCTTACAGCATGTCAGCATGTGTGTTTCTTTAAATACAACTATTGTCAAATCGTGTGAATCTCCCAAAATAAAACAATCAACAAACTAAAAAAAAATCTCAATCTATCCTTCAAATAACTTCAAAATCATTTGAATGCCTTGAATTAATTGAAATGCTTTCATTTGTGACATCAAAGCTTTCATCTTCTTCTCCTCGTGTGCCTATTATGAAAGAATTCAAAATATAATTTAAGTTATGAATCAAATAACATAAATTGAACTTATTAATTAGCATCTCAAAAGTTACAAGTTATCAAATTGGGAAAAAAATTTACAAATAATTTATTCAACACTACAAGTTAAAATAACAAACAAACAATAATTTATTGACTACATAATTTTCAAAGATAAATAAAAGCACTAGCTGCACAGCCTGTGCTAGTGTAGTAATATTTAAATAAAGTCAAACAGAGCAAGATGATACACTAGATGAGGTACGACCTGCTTTTTCAGCTTTAGCAATATCTTTAGCAAGTTCTTCCTTATCTACAAAATCTTCAACTGCATTCAAATTTCAAAATATAAATAAATAAATAAATATTGCATAATACATAGTAATTATAATATAATTAAATAAGCATACCTCCTCAATTATACAACCAATCACGAGTTAAAATAATAGTTTCAGCATTATTAGGTGTAAGAGAACTACGTGACATATTTATCACTTTTCCTCCAATACTAAATGCTGATTCCGATGCAACAGTTGATATTGGAATTGATAAGATATCTCTTGCCATTCGAGAAAGAATTTAATACCTATATTCATGACTCCTCGAAAAGTCCAAAATATCCAATTTTTTATCACAATCTACCATCCTCTCTCTAAAAAACATTTCTAGTTTTGACATTGGAGCTTCTTCATCTTCTTTAGCAAAAGCTTTAAAACCCTAAAAACTAGTATATAACAATAGAAATATAAAAATTCTATAGATGTATAATAAAAGTAAAATAAAATTTGTACTTAAAAAAAAATCTTACTTTTAGTGTCATATCAACTGATGTTGCAATAGGTGTCATATGACCACGATCATGACTAATAGTTGCTTCAAAGGAAGACATTTTCTTAGAAGTTGAAGGGGAGTGGTGCTTCACATACTCATCAAAAAGTAAATGCATCTCACGCTGGATGTCGTTTACTCGATCTTTCCAAGACATTGGTTGCACTTCTTTTAAACAAAAAGATACAAATTGTATCTTGAAACAAGGATCCAAAATAACAGTCATTGCCAAAATTTTACTATAATCTGACCAATATTTGTCAAATTTCGTTTGCATTTGAGTAGCCACATTCCTTAAAAAGACATCATCACCCAATGCCGCATTAAGTAAAGTTACTTGTACCTTCCATACTCCTTGAAAGTATAAATTTGCAGTTGGATAAGATGTCCCAGAAAAAAGATTTGTCAAGTCATAAAAAACCTTCAAGAAACTAGCAATTTTCTCAATTTCCTTCCATTCATCATCGTTTGATCAAAACTTGAAATTCTCCTCACTAAACCTGAATTGGCAAATAGCATTTCTATAGTATAAAGCACTTTCAAGCATCATATAAGTAGAATTCCACCTAGTAGGACAATCTTGGCGAAATCCTCTCACACGTGGCACTCTCACCTTTTCACAACATTCATGAAATCTAAACTTTCGATGTTGTGAATGCTTCACATATTTGACATAATCTCGTATTTTGTTCACAGCGAAATGAGATAATTTTAGGCCATCTTGGACAATGAGATTCAATATGTGAGTGCAACAGCGAACATGAAAAAATTTTCCTTCCCTTACCAAAGCATTTTTCAAGTTCAGATTAGACTTTAAATACTCTACAAAACAATCATTGAATGTAGCATTGTCTAATGTTATGGAAAATAGCTTCTTGTCTATACCCCAATTCACCAATAAGTCCATGACTTTGTTACTAAGTGCTAGACCAGTGTGTGGAGGAGGCATGCTTGAAAAACTCAATACTTTCTTCTGAAGCTTCCAATTTTTATCCACAAAATGTGCAGTTAAACATAAATAGCCATCAGTATTTAACGAAGTCCATAAGTCCGAAGTAAGGGA
The DNA here is from genome assembly GCF_029873635.1 of Malania oleifera. Taxonomy (NCBI): domain Eukaryota; kingdom Viridiplantae; phylum Streptophyta; class Magnoliopsida; order Santalales; family Ximeniaceae; genus Malania; species Malania oleifera. The sequence continues at coordinate 18,154,004 of NC_080429.1, read as the reverse complement.
AATTCTACTAGAATTATTCAATAAAAGCTCACGAATGTGCTCTTTTTCCTTGAAAAAAACCCTTATAACATCAGCTTTTGCAGTATTTCGTGTCACAAATTTTGTCTCTGGATTTAATTCTAAAGCCCATTCATGAATTCCTTCATACTCAACAAAAGAAAATGGCAAATTGTGTCTCACAATTGCCATTGTCAACTTCCTACGTTGTACAACTTGATCAAGTTTTCGTGTATGCAGAGACAACTTTCCATCACCTTAACTCATTAGCATTTGTTTCAGATCATTATTTTTCTTTCTCATGCATTTTTTTGTATGACAATGTAAGTTTGATGTCCCAAAGTTCTTACTATGGTAGAAATATTTCTTAGGACAATACTTACATTGGGCATATTGTTTATCTCCACTTTCAATCAACTCAAAATCTGTCCAAATACTAGATGTTTTTTTCCTAACTCTTTTTACCTGTGGAGTTGTTTCTTTTGTAGGTTCTGTGTTTGATGAATCTGGCAACTGAACTTCTTCTTAACTCATTTCATCATTTTGATCAATTGAATTCGCTATTGACTAAGACATTTTTTTCCCAAATCCTTGTAATGCACTACAAAAAATTATGAAGTGAGATTAAATGTTTTAGTTGACACTAAAACTTTTCAGTTAAGAAATAATGCTAAACTTTTAATGAAATTAACCATGCACTTGGTACAAAAATTTTTGGACAAAATTACCTTTAGATGTCAATTAATCAAAGTTGGTAAGCTTGCCCTTTCATAAATATATAAATTAAGTTTCTAACAAACTCAAATCTTCGTAGATATGTCAACTATCCAACAATCAATTTTTTTTTTTTAAAAAGAAAAGATTAGACTTTAATAAATCTTTAAAAAAATGTGCCAATTAAATTCCCAAGAATTTATCTTACGTTTGAGACTATGAGTTTCGGGTCTTAGATTTGAATTTGTGTAAACTTAAACAAAATATAATGCAAATTGTATTAAATTTCTTACAAATCAACACAAATTCAAACTCAAGCCTAGAAATATATGCTCCCAAAAACTATTGATATCTAAAATTATATTCACTTATTCAACCCTTGGGGTTTATTATTAACGCATTTTAACTTGGATTTGTTTTAAGAAAGAAAAGAAAACATGATTTTTAACTCATTAACTTGATCTCAAAAACTCTTATAAGGCACTTGTTGTTTATTTCACCCTTACCTGCTAAAATTCAAATAAGTATATTTTTCCATCTAAAGGTCACTAATTGATAATTGCCTATATGACATATAAATGCAATTCATATATATTTTTCCACTTATTAGTTGAGACATTTAAGACACCCAAACAGCTCATAAGGTGAAATCTCTTTTTCCCATCTGCCAAACAGGGGATTTAATAGTTTAACTTTGCTGGCCTCGACTGGGAAAAGATTCATCCTTTCACGCTTAGGCATAATTTTCTCAAGAAAGATATTAATCTTTAGTGCCATAACTTTTAATAAAAAATGCTCAGAACCTGCAAGCCGCAAAGGGGACGACTAGGCGAGGCCTGCAAGTGCAAGTGCAAAGGAAGACTGGGCGAGGGGCAGGGCCGAGGCCGAGTGGCTGGCGAGAGACGAAGATGACTGGGCGAAACTGCAAGCCGCAAAGGAAGACTGGACGTCGGTGAGGCCGCGAGGGAATGGTGGCTCGTGAGTCATGGCCATGGCTGTGGGTGGCAGTCAGCGACGGCAATGGGAATCACTGTCTACTCGACGTCGTGGGATCACCGATTACTGAGATGTGGCTGCCGGCTGTGTAGCTGGAAAGGATGAAAATAAAACCCTAATCAGGTGAGGATTTGAGACTTGAGAGGGGGGCAGGGGCTGCTTGTGGCCGTGTGGTGTGGCGTGTGGGCTTCTGCCACTTCTCCGTGTGTGTCTGGTGAGCGTGGGCTGTGTGAGCAGTGGATAGTGGGCACCGCTTTTATGGGTTGCTGGGCTTGAGGCCTTAAGCTTTTATGAGTTAATAATTAGTTATGAAATTTTAAACGGTTTGGTGGATATCCGTCGGATAAAATCGACCCGACCCGCTAAGGAGGCGGATATGAAAATTAAAAACCATATTCGACTCATTTAGTAAGCGGTTGATGATAAGTCGGTTAAAACGGATCGGATGCGGGTCGGATTAACAGATTTTTATCCATTTTGCCAGGTCTAATCCCATCTTTCTTCTTCACAAATAAAACTGGAGCTCCCCACGGAGATACACTAGGTTGTATAAAGTCATTATCAAGCAAATCTTGCAACTGATTCTTTAATTCTGCCAATTATGCTGGCGCTATTCGGTAAGGTACTTTAGAAATCGGCGCTGTCATTGGAAGCAGATCAATAGGAAAATCTACCTCATGATCAGGTGGCAAACCTGGTAACTCATCTAGAAATACATTCATAAATTCCTTTACTACAAGCATGCTAGAGTTTCAATTCATTCTGTGTCATTTCCTTCACAAATGCCACGAACCCCTAACAACTACTCAACAGTAGTCTCCTCGCCTGAATAGTTGAAACTAACTGAGGCGAAGATTGCATTCCCGACCCTACGAACCTGAATTCTGCTATTCCTGGAGGTATGAATATCACTTCTTATGAATGACAATTTATATTGGCAAAATTAGCTGCTAGACAATTCATGTCGAAGATTACATCAAACCCATGCATGTCTAGCACTATCAGATCAGCAGATAAAATTTTCCCTTGAATATCAACTGGGCAACCTTGGAGTACCCTATTACACCTCATTGCTAACCTGACCGGTGTAGACTCTAACAATTCAGTAATTAACAACTGTGTTTCAGCCCCGCACAAATTAACACACCCCACAGATACAAACGAATGTGTTGCTCGTGAATCAAACAGTGCAATAACTTTAAAAGAAAGCATACTAATCATACCTGTCACCACATCACCGGCTGTCTCAACATCACCCGACGTCAGAGCAAAAACTTTAGCTGGAGCCATATTCCTCTGTTTGCCTCCACATGGCGCCTAATAAGCTCCCCGGTACGGTCTAGGAGCAGAAGCTGCATCTGGTGGTGTGGGACAATCTCGCATTAGATGACCCTATCTACTACAGCGATAACATACAGCTCCACCTACTTGACACTCTCCCCAGTGTCTCCTCCCACAAGTCTGACAGACAGGTGGACTTTGCACTGCCTGAACCTCACGACCCCCAGTCTCCTGCCTCCATCCTCTGCCATGGTTTCCTCTCCTTCACTGACTCTGTCTAGGACCCTGTTGGTAACCCGAAGATGGAGATCTCTTCTTTTGTCCTTGATCCTCTGCATCTATACGCTCACCAACCTTTGCCAAGGCAGCTCTGTCGACTAGCTTAGCAAAGTCCTAAATCTTTAGCACTACCACATGCTTGAATATGCTTCACCTTAAACCTCTTTCAAATTGTCTCGCCTTTTTCATCTCATCAGAAACAATATACGAAGTGAAGTGAGAGAGCTCTATAATCGCACCATGTACTGCTAAACAAATAAACGTCCCTGCTTCAGACTCAGGAACTTTTCCACTTTAACCTCCCTAACAATAGCTGGAAAATATCAATCGAATAACAACTATTTAAATCGATCCCAAGTCATGGCTATCGGCATTGTCCTCTGTTGCCCCAGAAGTCTCACAGTAGTCCATGACCTCTCGGCCTCTCCTATCAGTTTATAGGTGGTGAAGAGGACCCTCTCTTCTTCCGTAGATTACAACACGAATAAGACTTTCTTGATCTCCTGCATCCAATTCTTGGCGGCTGTAGGATATACTCCTCCTAAAATTTCTAGAGGATTCATTTTTGTAAACTTCTCTATGGTACACCCATGACCAGCATATGGACCACCCTGCTCTCTAGAGCTCCTAGCGATCTCAGCCATAACCTACTAAGCCACGCTACGTAATACTGCGTCAGAATCGGTCTCGGCTGTGCTCGAGGGCGCTGCTCCATTACTGCCACTCGCATGGGCACTACCTCCTCCTAGATCCATCCTAAAAGACAACAAACGTAACTTAGAAATCCTATCCTTATAATTTACCCACCTAACCTAACCTCTCATCTTAACATTCTCAGCTTATTCCTAACCCCAATACTACATTCTAGGAACATAACCTGATAATAGTTTACTATGGTTTTCCTGAAATCGTCATCCCATGAAAAACATAGAAACAACCACGGAAGTCCTGCCTCTAGACTCTAGTACAAAATCTCAAATTCTTCTCCTATACTCTGGTATCGTTTCCGCTGCATTCTAAAGTCTACAGAACCTAGCAACCTAGGGCTCTGATACCAAACTGTGACGACCTACTTAATTTTCATATTATTTTTTTCTATAATATGATAAAGTAAAAACCAGTATAACACATCCAGCAGATCATAATCAACCTGAACCCATGGATACCAGGGATACATAAAAAATACAGTACGGAAGCCTAAGGAGCAGAAAACATAAAATCGTAAAAATCTCATAATGCCATTTACACAACACCAACCATCACAATACCAAAGTTACTACATCCTTTGTAATTATATATACAACCCAAAATAGTCTTAGGGTCATTTCCCACAAAACCATCTAATCCCTACCAAAAGACTTACGCTTTAGAAAGGGTAGACTAGTTGTAACTACCTCAGTGGAGCTTTATCCGCTCTCCTATCAAGGGCTTCTGAAATATTCATATAATTCGGGGTGAGACACCTCTCAGTAAAGGATATTAAACTAATACCAATGTGTGGCAACATGAGTTTTCCATATTATACATAAACCATACATAACCATATTTAGTAAAGTATTTGTATCATATTTGGGAAAACATATATTATCATAGCATGACAAAACATACTGCATTTTCTTAAACATAATTCATATCATATGGTAATAATACAAAAACAACCCTGGAAGGTTAGCTGGCTGGTGTCATGTATTACCCCCACATAACTGGGTTGTGTGGCCCGAAGACGGGACCTGACAATGATTGGCCAACCACTACCAAGTCAAAAGTACATTATGTAAGTACGATGGGTCTGTCAGACCTGGTCCGTACACTAGGGGCCCCAACACTTCAATAACCACATCGACTATCCATCCTCATGTTGCCCCGTATGACAGCGATAACACAAATATCATGATGATCACGAACACATAGCTACGGTACCGTGCAGTTCAAGCCTAAACCAAGTCAACCAGGTTTGGGGTTGTACATGGTTCGATGCGGTTCGGTTTTGGCCAAAATCAAAAACCAAATCGAATTTTTTGGTTTTGGGATTTTCGAACCGAAATCGAGATAGAACCGAAAATATGCTCCAATTGAAAATCGAAAATATGGCGATTTGGTTGCAGTTTTTCGGTTTTAAACTGATTTTTTTTACAAAAAACTTACAGTTACACTGTTACAGCAGCTAGCACTCAGCACGCAGATGGTGCTCTCAGCTCTAAACTCTGAAGAACTGAAGAGTGAAAACTAGGGACGAGACTATAGGAGCCGAGAGGGAGGTAGAGTCGGACGAGTGATGACGGACGCACGACAGAACTGAGTCACAGAGAGCCGAGAAGAGAAGAAGAAAAATGAGGAAGGAGAAGGCAGAGGCGGGAGGCACGCAGCCACGCACGACGGACGGCACACAACAGTCAACAGACTGAACAGAGTCACAAATTCACAGGCTCACAACGAGAGCTGAGAGGAGAAGAAGAAAAATGAGGAAGGAGGAGGCCGAGGCGGGAGGAACACTGGCCACTGCGCATGCACGACGCTCAATCGCTCACAGAGACACGTTGAACTGTTGAAGTTCCCTGTAGAGTGTAGAACTATGGTCTGGAGAGACATGACTCATGAGGAACAGCCGAATAGAGTAAAGGAACCGAGGCTTGAGGAAGAAGGAAGAGAAGGAGGCTGGAGGGGAAACTTGGGAACTGGGAACTAGGAAGGGTCGAAGCCCGAAGGCGGCATGAAATTGATTGAAAAGTTAAAAGGTGAAAATTGAAAATAAATAATAGAAAAGTTAAAACTTAAAAGTTAAAACCCTAAACACTGTATATATATATATATGAAAAGTTAAAACTTAAAAGTTAAAACCCTAAACACTGTATATATATATATATATATATCTCTTATATAATTTGGTTTTTTGATTTTTTTGGTTCGATTCCAACAAAAACCAAAACTGACACCGAAATCGAATATTTTTATTGTTGTAAACTGAAACCAAAATTGAAAATTGAAAAGCCAAACCGTTTATGGTTTTGGTCTGGTTTCGGTTCGGTTTTTAGTTTTTCGGTAATTTTTGTGCACCCCTAACCAGGTTACGATAACATATAGCATATTTCAAATTGTGATACATTACTATTCCATAATAATAATTGTCAATTTAATATCATCATATCACATTTCATATATAAAGTGAAAATCATCGGCCTATACGCCGACATTTCATATTTTACCATTTACGGGCCGTACGCTGTGTTACACATCATATCATAGCTCGGCCTGTACACTGGCATATCATATAAATGGCTTGGCCCGTACGCCGGCATATCATGTAAATACATCATTGACCCGTACGCTGGTATATCATATTAAAATTCTCGGTCTGTACGCCAGTTTATCATTGTAAAATGCTGTATAATTTAGCATTTCCCAGAAAATAGTATTTCATAATAAATTCTACTCATGCCACACAAAATGGGTATTACGTATATTTATTTTCGCAATATTTCCCAACATAATGCATACATATATATATATATATATATATATATTCCTGAAAATGCTGTAAAATTATTCAAATATTTTCATAAAAACAACTAGTTTAGTTTATTCCCTTACCTGATTCTTGAAAAAAATCCTAAAAAAATCACTCCAACACTCATAGGGCTCCCCGGTCAACACCCTGAAAATAACATTTCCCATAACTAAACTTCAGTATTTCATCGTATATAACATTTCCTACAACTATGGTAAAGCCGAATTCAGAATAAAAAGCCTTACCTTGAATATTGGATGAATTTCAAGCTCGTCCCACCGACGATCCACTCCAGTAGATATGCAGAGAACTTTCCCAGGAGTGTCATGGTGGCTTGGGATCATCGATCCGACAAAGAACGAACCAAAAAATCAAGAGAGAAGAGATAAAAACCGAAGAGGAGAGAGAAAAAGGGAGTTATGAGTGAGTTTTCGGCCAAAAATGAAGATTTGGCCTATTTATACATTGGCCTTCATCGACGAGCCACGTCACCTCATCGATGAGGTCTAGAATGCAGTTTGTTAACGAACTCTCCCCTCATCGATGAAATTCATAATTGCCAAAAACATCCTCTCGGTACTTTCTTGTTGATGAGACACATCCCCGTCGACGAGCCCCTCATGTTCTCTCGTCGATGAATACCCTGTGTTCGTCGACGAGGTCCTATTATATTTTCCTTTTCCCCCTTCTTTTATTATTTAAATACCATAATTTCTTCGGTCACTATAGGGAATATGCTGGTGAAGACCTGCTTTCTCCAATATGGTGAATTTTATGTATTTCTCACTTTTATGAAATATTTCTCAAATTCAAACATATACTTGGGCTTTAGCCGCCTTAACATGGTTATATAGGAAGATGTGTCAACCATCTAAGTAAGGTGTAAAGGAAATTGTCAGCCCACTTGTACTATTACAAGCTTGAGCATAGGTTAGATGTCACTATCTTACACCACGACACCTTAATGATGATGACTAAACTCATGGTCCACTAGCCATGCAATATAAAAAAATAATTATTCATTATTATGAAATTTTGACAATCAAATACTATTAATACAAAGAATGAACTAATCAAATTTAGAGTCGTTATGCTGGTGAAGACCTGCTTTCTCCATCACATATGCCAACACATGTTTTGTCTTGGCACAAATATCATATAGATCTATTAAAAAATGAAATGTTAGTATCTCATCCACTTTCGAGAACTCTCCCCCAACCGAGTTAGCCGATAATCACAAGTTCTACCCTTTGAGAATCCAAGTACAATGCTACCTCTTCTTCTCTCTTAGATGCTCATATGGCAGAACCAAGCTTTCCTCTCTTCTTCTCATTGGGAAGTCGTGCTCCCCCTGGCTACTCTCTCTTTCTTCTTGGGCTGTTATGATTCCCTTCCTCTCTCTTAGTTAGCATGTTGATAACAACTTGATTAGATATATTCTACTAATCAAATTACTTTCACCTTATGCTTACAATTCATTTGGCAACTGTAGACAAAAGAATTACTCAACAGGCTTCTTGACCATTGCATGCAAGTGTTGGGAGTTGCAATTTAGCAATTGGTAATATAAATGATATGTGTTTATGTTGTTGAGTTTCATCAACGTGGTTATGTACCGAGACAGTTCGGGATGAACCAGTGCGTCCCAATAGAGATTGAATTCTTTTAAGAACCATGACATCAACCTACAACATAGGATTGACAGAGATTAGTCGGTGTATCATAGGTGGTGGGTAGATATGTGGGAGGATAGAAGTAGCCACATGATTACTACATACCTAACTAACGAGGGACTTTCTTACCACAGTGATTGTACGAAATAGTATTGAACGAATACACGCCAATTTTTTAAGAGGTTATAGTATGATAATTTAATTACTATTTTAGTTCCAATAATTAATAACATTAATTTTATTTATCAATTAACTTTCCTTAGATGTCATGTAGTGATCCCAAAAGAAAAACAAATAAATAAATAAATAAAATGAAATTAAAATTTTTTTAAAAAAATTAAATTATAATTATAAATATTTAAATTATATAATATAAGAATATATATATATATATATATAATTAAGTAACTTCGTGAAGCTAAAAGCTTCAGGAAGAAGAAGGAAGAAGAATTAAAAAAAAAAAAAACAAAGAAAACCTGCGCCCCACCGTCTCCCCTTCATCTTCGTCTCTCTCTTTCCTCATTTCTCGGTTGATATTCGGCCGATTAGGAAACGGAAGATACCGTTGGGTTCCTACTTCTACCACCGACATTTCTACCGAATCGGATTTATCGTGGGAGTGGCGTAGGCACCATTCTTAGGGTAAGATAATTTTTCTCTATTTTCTCAATTTATCCTTAAATTTGCCGCTAAATCGACGATCGGACACTACTACGGGGTCCTAGTCACGATCGTCGTCATTTTGATTGGAGTAAATTTCCAATTTAGGTTTCCTAAACCCCACTCCAAAGCAAGAGTGAGATTTGGGGAATTAAGTAAATTGGTTATATTTGAGGGTATAATTATTTATTTAAAATTTATGAGTCTAAGAAATATTAAAATAGTATTTTATTTATGGTTGATTTAATGGAACAAAGATTATTATTTCAAGGCTTGGGTGAGCACTGTAGGTCTCTTTTCGGGGTCCTTGTTGGCGTAGTTCAAGAAATCAGGTAAGGGGGAATATATATATATATATATATATATATATATATATATATAACCAGATTTTTATGAAATTAATTGGGAAATGAAATTTGTTATGAATATATGTGTATATGTTTTTGTATGAGTTTAAAATACCAATCGTTTAAATTATGCTTTCTGAGCTTATAGTTGTTTTATTAGATACGTATATGTGAAATTGAACTGATGAAAGTGAAATATATTTTCAAAATAATTATGTAAGAAATGAAAGGTATATTTTCAGCATATAAATGTTAAATGTAGGTTGACTTATTTTACAAGAAATATATATGAATTTTATTGTTAAATAGTTTGGCATGAGTAAATAAGAATAATGTGTGGAAATATGTTATATGTATGAGATGCAGGATATACAAGAAATGAACTGAGTATGAAAATATTATATGAAATATACTGCATGTGAGTGTTAATGCAACCATCTAAAACAGATGAAAGATGCTGGGTAAAACATCTAAAATATGCTGGGCAAAACAATTGAAAGGTGTTGGGTAAAATAGCTAAAAAAATGTTGGGTAAAATAGATGAAAGATGTTGGGTAAAACAGCTGAAAAATGATGGATAAAATAGCTGAAAGATGCTGGGTAAAAAATCTAAAAGATGCTGGGTAAAACAACTAAAAAATGCTGGGTAAACAACTGAAAGATGCTGGGAAAAACAGCTGAAAGAAGCTGAGTAAAGCAGCTAAAAGATGCTAGGTATATTATGAAATGAAATGAAAATGGAAATGAATGAAACGGAAATGAAATGTTAAATGGTAACAACGTAAAATGGGAAAGAGCCTCATAAAGTGAAATGCTACGAAATGACAAAACTTAGAACATGAACAGATGTGAATTATAGAATAACGACAGACATGATAACGTATTATGGTATTATCAATATTTAGGCTAGTAGAACATGTCATGTTTGGGTGAGACAAACTCTTCGTCCAAGGGCTTGCTGAGAAAGGTGAGTGTCCTAGTTGTATCAGGTATATCAGTAGGCTGCATAACGTGCTAAGGCATAGGAAAACTACTTGTACGGACTGGTAGATTTCCCTATTCTTGGGAGCCTTCGCCGGTAAACTTTTGTATGAACTGTGTGAATACGAGATTAATTTATCACTTGAGGGCATTTGTAATGACCTGATTTATTTATTTATTTATTTATTTATTTATTTATTATTATTTTATTTCTATAAATATATATACTATGAAATATCATTGCTCTGATACCTTTTAATATAGATCAAACCCTCATCACGATCCAAATGGAACCTATGGAATCTAAGACATAACAGACAACCTAAGCAGCGAGAAGCTGAATTCATAAAACCATAACCATATATCTACAATACAATACCAGAGTGTCTGAACAATTCCTAACACATACATACACAACTATTCCCAGAAATACCCTCAACTGAAACTAGGGCTATATAGAAATAAACTCCCAAAATTACTCACCCTACTGCTAGGGCAGTACTGAAGCCCCTTCTATCTGCGAGTCTGATCTGCTTACCTAACTTGATCACCTGAAAAATATTAAATTACTGGGATCAGACAACACTCAATAAGACGAAATATGCTATTGCTAGTGTGTGGCAAATGAGTTACATATATGTAAAATCTGATTTAGAAATACCATAGATGTCTAAATTTGAGAAAACATGTATAATAACGTACTGTATAGCTTATACCTATATTACTTAACATAATTGTCTTTATGAATTTTTTATTCATAATACTTCTAATATTCATAGATTCATCTACTATTTTTGTAGATCTGAATATACATATAATAACTGAGAAAATCCCTCTAGATGGATAACTGTATGTTATGATTTAACCCCTCATGACAAGGTTGTGCGGCCCGTAGGCGGGACCTATCACTGGCTGGCCTACCAGGATAAGTCACTATACTTCGAAAGTCAAATCGACCTCCTCAACCCTAATTGATGGGGAGCTTGTCCACAACATAGGCACGATTGACTGCTGTAAATCCACATACTATCTGAGTTATGTGGTTGCACTCTGAACTGTAAATAGTTACAGTGCTGTACTCTGTAAACTTATCGGTAATGGTCCATTAGGGTCTGATACTATATAATACATTTCTATATAAAATCTATCTGTTTTACCATGATTTCCAATCAATTGTATTAACCATGATTCTGTAAAACTCTGTATGAACCATGACGCTATAATAAATTATATTTTTGTATGTCATGGTTCTATGATCTGTATATCATTGTTTTGTAAAACAGTATAATCATGGTACTATGAAAACTGTAAAAACATCTTCCTGTCTGTATATACTGTAAAAACATCTTTCTGTACTATAATTGTGAATCATGAAACTATAGAGACTGTATTTCTGAATAAAATTGTATACCTATATAAACTGTGTATCTGAATACCTATAATTCTATAATTTAAAACTGTTTATTCTATGAAAAATAATTCTATAAATCTGTATACTCGTAATTCTGCAAAAGCTGCATAGAGCACTGTACTATACTAGTATTTCTCATGTCACACAAGTAAATAATACTCATTAACCATAATCAATAAAACTGTATAATTCCTGCTCTAGAAGACCCATAAAAAAATACTATATTTTTCTGGTGAAAATAACTGATTTACTAGCATAACATATTTCCCTTACCTAATTACTGGAAAGCCCCTAATATGACTAGTCCTACACCCGCAGGGTTCCTTAATCAATACCCTGAAAACAATATCCCCTAGAACAAAACTTCAGTATTTCTTTGTCTACTATAATTTCCATAACTATAAGTAAGCCAAATACTGAAGTAAAAGTCTTACCCTAAATTTGGGATGAAATTTAAGATAACCCCACCAACAATCCACTCCAATAGACTTGAAGAGAACTTTCCTAGGAGTGTCGTGGTGGTTTTGGATCGTTGAACCGACAAGAATACGACCTAGAAACTTAGAGAGAAGGGGGTAAGGACGAAGAGGAGAGAGAGAGAGAGAGAGTTTTTGCATGAAATTTCTGCTGCAAAATCAAGTTTAAGCTATTTATACACTGGCTTTCGTCGACGAGACACGTCACCTCGTCGACGAGGTCACGAAGGAAGTTCATTGACGATGCTTATTCTTCGTCGATGAAATTAAGGGTTGAGAAATAGCCTCTCGGTATTTTCTCGTTGACAAAACGCGCCCCCATCGACGAACCCAAATAGCCACTTCATCGATGAAGGCACTGCACTCGTCAACGAGGTCTCTGTTGAATTTCATTTACAATTTCTTTTCTCTTCTCCCTCCATTATTAAAATACTATAATTCTTTTGGTCATTACATTAATGAGTACGGTGAGTGCCCTAGTATGCTTTAGTTGTGACCTTTGGGTTGCCTAATGTATCAGAGCAGAGGGATGCTACTTGTATGGGCGGGTAATCATCCCTATCCTTAGGTAATCTCATGGGTAAAATACCTTACATGTGTTTGAATAGGATCAGAATAATGATTTCATAAATTATGATAATGATTTGCAAATGATGAATAATATATTATATACAAGTCTCATGTTGGCCACATATTGTTTTAATATATTGTTTCTTCCCTTACTGGGATGTGTCTTTCCCAAATATGAATTTATTTTTTTCAGGACCTCCACGAGATCGAGCTTAGAAAGCTCGAGCTGTTATAGCATTTTGGAGAAAAAGGGCATAATTTTGATGATATTTTGGGATGTATATATTTTATATTTTATGTTTTATGTTTTATGTTTTAAGTCTTATGAGAAAAGGATGGTTGTGAATACTTGAAGTTGTAGATTATGTTTTGGAGAGATGTATATATGTGAATATAGGTGGATGCATGGTTTATTATAGTATGTAGATAGAAGTATAAAACTTTGGTATTATATTTATTAGAAGATTATAATTATGTTTTCTGCTGCATAAATGACATTAGAATGTCGGTTAGTAGGTAAATGAATGAATTAGTAGCACTCAGGGCCCACTTAGAGGGTCGAGACTTTACACGTCAAACTTTGAAAGTATATTTGGATTGGCAAGGTACCCGACAACTATTATAACTAATGATGATGTGGGTCGTATTCAAATGTTATGCATTGATAAACTAAGGGTTGTAAAATAATCAAAAATAATTTATTCTGTTTAGCAAGAGTTGACCACTTGCATTACTGATACTACTGCATGGCTTTCTAGACCTCTTTCAGATAGGTGTTGAAGAAGGACTACATCATGCATTCAAGTGTAATGTGACAATGATGACGACAATGATCATGATTGCAATCCATCTATAGTTGCATACGCCACTTAACCATTCATTGAGTTTTTTTCATCTCCACCATATAGGCCTACTTTCGATTTCATGTCCACCCAACTAGCTCGTAAATCAGATTATGCAGGTCTTAGTATTTCTTCACAAGTAAAGGAGTCTTATAATGAATACATGTAAGTGCCAAAATCGTATAAACCCGCTATATATAGTCCTATAATTGCTGAAACATAATCAACCTACTCTAATATATGACTTCCCCAAGTCTTCTAACCATCACCATTTATACATCTAAGTGGATCGAAATGACCTTACTATATAGGAGGAAGGACACAAGACTATGATGAAGCGATACAACATTATGATACCAGTTATAGGATATCAACTATTGGTAGAAATGAGGATATGAGTGAGAGGATACAACATATAGCAGCTAAGCCAAGTGAAGTCGTGGAACCCCCGGAACCACAACAACATAAACGGTGCCAACAACTATTTCATACTCGAAGGCGACCTCCTTGTGGGAGTTAAAAAAAAAAAGTATTTATTTTATAGCAATGAACACCTTAGTTTTGTGCATATTATTTCCTTTACAGGCAAATATCATTCATTATATTATTATAGTTTCACTATTGTATTAGATCTTAGATACAATGATTATTTATATTTAACAAAAAAAAATTGTGATATTGTTAACATCTTAAACAATACACAAAATTATTAAACATCCTAAACATTTTTTTTTTACTAAATCAGCCAAGTAAAGTGATAATGCACTGGCTAAATTATTTTGTAACAACCTAATACATAATAAAAATGGAATCATAAATCATCTACTTTCATTTGGACCGAATTAACTATCACACTGCTCTACTCCACAGGCACTACATCTTTGTTTTCTTCTTGTCTCTCACTAGTCCATTTCATTTATTAATCGTGTCGATCTTGGACAACCCTTTGCATGCACTAGTCGAGGATTGAGATAGTGTTGGGACTGTAGGTTCATACCAATGACCTTTATGTGGAATTGGTTGAAATTATAGTTGATAACATTCATATTGTTCTGCTAACTTGTAACACAGGTGAACATATTGACCCCAGTCAACAACAACCTTTTCACAAGCAGCTATCAAATGTGAACATGGTAACTTATATGATTGTCATTTGTTACAAGCGGCACATATACTCGCTAAGGCTGATAATTTGAATGTTATTCCATTTATTCATGTTTATAGATCGAAGTGCTATCTTTACATGAAATACACTTGGTGCACGATCGAACCTAATGACTTTATGAGCACTTGCACTCTTTTGCCAATGTTGTCAAAGCCTTGTGGCATAGGCTGTCCACCTGCTCCTTCCCTGTATAGCAGCTTCAGTAATGTTACGCTAATGATCAAAGTAGTGCATACGTCAGTAGAATGTCAACTAAGCTAATGCCATGATCGAGAGTTGGCGAGCACCTTTAAGAACATTATTAAATGATTCAACGATGTTGGTAGTCATTATATTTTATCTGCGCTCGCCATCGTGACATATCATGTACATGTCTAATGGAATCCTGTTCAACCATCATAATGCATCTACATTGACATTACCATTTTCTCCATAATTTTGTTAAATTTTGGCAATTGAGCAGTAAAACTT
The DNA here is from genome assembly GCF_029873635.1 of Malania oleifera. Lineage (NCBI taxonomy): Eukaryota > Viridiplantae > Streptophyta > Magnoliopsida > Santalales > Ximeniaceae > Malania > Malania oleifera. The sequence goes on along the minus strand of NC_080429.1, from coordinate 18,138,636 downwards.
ACTTTAACTACCAATTTCTTAAGTTTGGTATTATGGAATGTAGTGTTGAAATTGCTTGCGACATGTCAAACACAAAAGCGATAGTATACATTCAAAGGATGCCAATCATAAACATGTGGATTATTGACTGCTGATATTATGCCTTCATGTTGATTCAATATCAAACATACGTCAAGCTTGGCGAGTCATATGCTCTTGAGTGCACAACAAAAACCAACCTCAATTGTTCCTCGACTCTTTCTTCACAATTGCAAAGGCCAACAGGAATATTTGTTATTTGCTATCAACTCCATTGGCAATCAATACCTTACTGTTGTACTTCCCATATAAATGTGTCGCATCAATATAATAACGAGCCTAAAATGTTTAAACCTTACCATAGATTGGCGAAAAGCCTAGAAGACGCGATCAAATATGGTTGATCTAGTATCAACTATATCCTATGACCTTATGACCCACAAATTTGGATTGGAATCAGCGATGACCTGTATCCACTTTGGCAACAACTCGTATGATTTCTCTCAATTTCCTAACACATTTTCAGCAACAATCTATTTACCTAACCACATATTCTTATATGAAGGACAATAATTAAAACATTTTTTTACCACAATAATTAAAGTTGCGATGGTGATGTTGTCAATTGTGGATACCTAATAATGATCTTCAACATATATTAAGAAGGATTTGCTGATAATGAACTATATGATTTTTGACAAATTTTTTGAAATCTTTTATGTCGGTAGACTCACATTGTTTTGGCTAATGGACAATCATACTTCTAGTCCATTTACTCTAAATTAACATTTTCCATTAAAGTAACATAACATGTTTACTTTATTATCTGCCATTGTTATAATCTAGTTAAAAAAATGACAATAAAATAATAATAATAATAATAATAATAATAATAATAGTTATAGTAATAGTAATAGTAATAGTAATAGTAATAGTAATAGTAATACTAATAATAATAATAATAATAATAATAATAATAATAAGAAGAAGAAGAAGAAGAAGACAAAGAAGAAGAAGAAAGCAACACAACAACAACAACAACAACAACAATAATAATAATAATAGTAATAATAAGTGTTATAACAAAAAAAGTAATACGAACATAAAAGCATACACACATGTGCGTGCACACACACACACACACACACTTAAGTACACATGCATAGTAATAGACATGTGAATATGTAATAATACGTGTTTATAATACAAAAACATAATATATTATATCATTGTAATAATACATATGTTAGACCTAGTGGCTAAGGGCTTTCATTATAGCCTTATTTTGATGACAACAACCAGTTAGCAGTTCTTTAGGGTTACTAACAGTTTTCCTCTAGTCCAATCCAAATACACAGGACAGTTTCAAAGCAAGCATAAGAGCTAAACAAGTCTCAAACCAGCAAAGAGCAGATGACCATCAACAAAGTCCAACATATGACAAATCTGGAACTTAGTCACTCAACCAAAGCATTTATGGATCTTGCATAACAAGCACAAGCTATGGGTTGTGTGTGTGAGTAAGGGAGATTGATATTGTAATCCCTTGTGTATGGTGCGGTTCAAAAATAGCGAGCAAGAGATGGGCAAATTGCATGTGCATTTTAGTTCACGATAGACTATAACATAGGCACTAGTCTCACACATACATAACAAGTCAAGTAAACTGCACAAGATGTCTATAACCTTCGAACATATTTTATTAAACCCAAGACATCTTAAAATTGATTAAAGATTATTTCTAAAACAAAGATGAAAACCTTTTACTTGAACACAAAGCAAAGTTTGAACAAATTTAGAAGGATAAGTAAAGGGTTCGTCAACGAATATTGGGGGTTTGTCGACAAATACTGGGGATTCTTCGATGAGCACAACACATCACCTCGTCGACATACACAGGGTACTTGTCAACGAGAATATACCGAGACCACCAAAAAGTTCAGAGCACCTTCGTCGACGAATACAGGGGATTCGACAACAAAGTCTATGCAAAGGTTCGTCGACGTACATAGGGTACTCATCGACGAGAATATAACAAGATCACCTAAAAGTTCAGAGCACCTTCATCGAGGAATATAGGGGTTTTAGTGACAAAGTCTATACAGTGTTTCGTCAATGTACACAGGGTACTCGTCGACGAAAAGAAACCGAGACCCATTTAAATTCAGAACCTATGGTTCGTCGACGAACACAGGGCTTCGTTGACGAAGGGATTCATGGGACTCGTCAACAAAGTCGTGACCTCGTTGACAAACGTCGGATTACACACAACATTAAATGCGCCAAAACGGCTAGTTTTCAATTCGTTTTATGTCCATAAATTCCCAACGACTCTCCAGCACTCAGCTCATCCCTTTGGCCTTTAAAATAGGTCTTATGTATTTATTTCAAACTAGTCAAGCGTGTTGATTATTAAGAACAGTTATTGTGCATTCATACTAGGGTTTCACTTTGTGCCATCTTGCCCTCTTGCTCTTACTTTTACTTACTTGTAACGACCTCAACCCGCCATGTGGGCCTGAAGTGCTACTTTAGTGACGTAAGTGTACCTGATACCTTATTCATCAAATATAAAACACACATACGCAGCGAAAATAAAATATAAAATCTTCAAATTACATTACCAGAGTTCTAACTATTTTTATAGGCAAATGTATCTATTTTCACATAATTACATCCCATAAAACTAAACAAAAATAAAATCTATAACTACACACTACCTTCATAACATTCACACCACTAGCTTGGTTCCTCTAGCTTGCTAAACCCGATCTCTAGGATTCCTTGAAAAGACAGTTTATAAAGTAGGGGTGAGACACAACTCAGTAAGGGAAAGATTAAGTTAATGTCAGTGTGTGGCTAGCATGCATTTAGTGTACAAAAAATAACCAGTTCACTAAGCAGATAAACATATTTATGAAAACATTCTTATTTTATACTCAAACACACAATTAGCCGAGGATATGGAAGATTAACTACCCATACAAGTAACTTCCCTCTATTTTAGTACCATTATTGCTACTAGGGCACTCACCTTTCTTAGTAAGTTCTCAAAAATATCTTATTAATTAATTGTATTAACATAAATTAACAGATATGCATATAAGACACTCCCTGTGACAGACACGCCATTTACTTCCCTATGACACAGGTTGTGCGGCCCGAAGGCTGGACTATTGTCCTGGGGGATCCACCCAGGCAGTAGTCATCTATACTATTCGCTAACATACTCTGTGGGTACACGCAGCTCCAACTGCTGGTCCGATTGCCCTCACCCAGGGGGTGCATTTCACCTTACGTAGGCAAATCAGACAAGGCCACCCTACACCTCTCAGCATAGGTGTGGGCATACACGCCCACATAACAAATCCCTAGCAACGGTACCATGCTCACACTACACTGGTCCCCAGTGTTTCTAAATCATATCATGTAATTTAAATAATAGAAAATATCATTTAAAACATCATTTCACAAATATTTCTTGTTGTTCCAAAACCTAGCCCCCGACCAAAAATACAATCCGGCATATAGTCATCAATTAAAACTTGCCCCTCGGCCGTCAAATAATAATCCTGGCCCTTGGCCAATCAAACAATACTCGGCCATTAACCGTTAGTTTAAACCCCTACATTTCATAAACAGTTCCAGTATTTTTACAAGCATTTCTAGTATTTTTCACAACAATTTCAGTATTTCAAAATCCCAAATCCAGATATACAATAATCTATACAAATTAAATCATCTGCCACACAATTTTTCACATTTTAACATATCCATATAAATAAATAAGTTTTCCACCGTTCATTTTATTCAAAAATATCATACCATATATCCTACGTTTGTAAAACTCATTTCGAACGGTTGGTTTTCAAAATAGCATTTAAATTCCCAAATGAATAAATAATTAAATAAATAAATGAATAAATAAATAAATAAATAAATTAACTAATTTAATCGGTTCAAATTAAATGAAATTCCTAACTTAACTTAATCCCCTTACCTGATTCTTGAAAAAACCTGATAACACCCCGACTTATGCCCAAAGCGTTCAGAAACCCCTGAAACCCTAAAATTCAAACTTCACTACATTACTCATCATGATCCCTAGAGTAACTTTTCCTAAAATTTTCCTAAGTTTTGAATACCCTAAATAGCCTAATAAAAGCCTAAATTATTAAACGTACCCTCGATTTAGGATTGGTACCCCGAAGCTCCAATTTGAAAACTCGCTCCAGCTAAATTGTAGAGAATCTCCCCACGAATCTCCTAATAATTTCGTTCGTTAATTAGGCTTATGGTTTAAAAGAAATTAAGATAAGTTTGAGATTTGACCTTACCCCAGGAGATATGCCTACACCGCTCCTACGACAGATCTGCTCCAGTAAAAGTGTCGGTGGTGGCGAGTAGAGCCCAACGGTATTTTTGGATTTTTGATCGGCCGAATATCGGAAATGTAGTGGAAGAGAGTGGGAGAGAGGAGACGAGGGAGATAGAGGAGCTGCTGTCTCTATTTCCTGCTTCCTGAAGGATCCTCCTTCGGGTTATAACATGTAATATATATATATATATATATATATATAATATTTTATTATAATATTATATTATTATTACATTATATTATTCAATTAATAATAATTAATTAATTTTTAAAAACTAATTTTTAATTTTAATTATTTTTTTAATAATAAATTTTTTATTTATTTTTTATTTTTATTTTTATCACTACACACTCCATTGACAAAGAGGCAATAGCGTGAGGTTTGTATTGAGATATTCAGTTCAAAGAGGAGCATTTTACATTGTATCTACTTGCTTTCAAATTTCTTGTATTGGAAGGCTCTTTGTGAGCTATTGTAAGATAACTCTAGGTGAGCACCATTGTAAGAGCTCGTTGTGAGCAGTTGGTTGTATAGGCTTCTCCGTTGGGAAGGAGGATTACATAGTGGATTTGGGGAATCCTTGAGTTGGTCTCAAGGCTTGGACATAGGCTCGGTGCCGAACCACGTTAACATCACTGTGTTAAGTTTCTCTTATCCCTTCTCTCATGTGTTGCTCACTTATTGTTATTTACTTTATATATATACTGTGATATACTATTATTGTTCAATAAATCTTTGTGATTGTAGAAAAACTTGTATATCCGCGAAAGACGTCTATTCACCCCCCTCTAGACGCATATTCGGGCCAACAACACACACATATAAATTGTTCACACATATGCACACACACAAAATATAGCAAGTTAGTGTCAGGGGCGGCTCTGCCTTTAGGCCATTGAGGCACCCGCCTAAGGCCCCTAAATTTTTGGTGCCCCTTAATTTTTTTTTAATATAATAATATACTTTTTGGGCCCCAAATTTTTTTAATTAAATAATATTAATATTATTTATTATACTCTATTCCCATAATTGACTTCTCAACTAACAAATAAATGAAATTATATTTTAAAATATAAAATAAATACAATTTAATTCTTTTTTTTCAAGTCTTATACTTTCCAACTAACAATTTTATTGTATTTTAAATTATCTATTACTCCCATCTCTCTCTCTTAGTCTCTCTAAAATTTTTTTTTCATCTCTCACACTCTCTCACTCTCATCTCTTGGTTTCTCTATGATTTTTGCTCCAACTATTGTGTTCATCATTTTCGGGCCTCTGATTCTCTGTAATTTTCTTCAACTCTAATTTTGATTTCAATTTTGTATATTATTTTTCTATTATTTTCACTTTGAAATTTTTTTTTTCTATTTTTTCTTAAATTTTGGAAGCTTTGAGGTTAGAGTGCTGTATCTGGTAAGAATCCGATATCTTTAAAGTCTCGCTCACCGATCGATTTGTAATAATAATAATAATTAGGTTATATTATTTCAATCTACTATTTCTATAGATTTATTAAATTTATTTTTATTTGTTTACATAATTTGTCAATTTATAGTGTTAATTTTGAAATTTAACTATGTCAACGAGAAAATATGAATCCGGATATGAAAAATGAAGAAAAAAAAAAATAGAAGAATTAGTGTCATCTCAAAAGGGAGCTCTTGATAAATTTATTTTTAATTCTAAACAAAATATAAATGAGCCTGCTCCAGTCCCCTTACGAAACTATGTCACAAAAAAGATTAAATGGATTGGCTGTGTTATCAATAGTAAAAGAAATACTTAAAAATCTTGAATATAAACTTTAATTAGTGATTTTGCATCTCAAAAAGTTAGAAAAATTAATTTTAAATAAAAAAAAATTAAAAGTTCTTGATTAAATCATTCGCCTAGGGCCCCATATTGTAAAGAGTCGGCCCTGGTTAGTGTCATCGATAAGAATAAAAATAAATATAATAAGTCAGTGAAAGTGGGTCAGCGGGTTGGTAGTGCCAGTAGTGTGAGAAAATAATGTGTATACATATGTATGTATGCATGTATATAATAATAATAATAATAATAATAATATAGCACTATAATAATATATATATACACATACAAACACACATAATACATAACGAGTTAGTATCATCCATAAGAATAAGAATGATAAGTTAGTGAGCTAGTGGATCAACAACGTTATTGCTTACTAATAATAATTAGCAGTGATTAGCGAGTTAGTAGTGTGAGTGATAATGTATATGTATATGTATGCATGTATTTATAGATGTATTTATAATAATAATAATTTGTATCTAATAATTATTATGTACATATAACAATAACAATAACAATAAATTGTTCATATATAACAATTATAGATATGAATATGAGTACGTATGATACATATATATTATAATTACATATAATATACAGTATGTTATTAATAATTATATAATAGTAACAATTAAAATAATTGCCCTAATTGGTACAAAAAATTAAATAATTTAAATAAGAAAGTTGAAAGAAAATTTGGGAGAAAGATAAAGAGTTTGGGTAACTTAATTGTTGGGGTGAAGTTGAGAGTGACAAACCTTCAGATTTTTTAGAGGAAGTGAAAGAAAATTTTTTATTTATTAATATATTTATTAGGTTCTTTGGGTGATATATATATATATATATATATATATATTTTGTTGATGAATAGAATTTTCCTATATATTTTTCTCCTGAACATGCCGATCGAACCCGGTACATCACTCCCGCCAAACACACGCTCAAAACGCACGGTGGGATTAAGCCCGCCAGTTGAACAGGTGCTAAAACCCTAATTCTGTCTGTGCTCCGCATCCACTCTCTTCATTCTCTGCAACTCCATTTTCTCCACTACCCTCGATTATCTCTCGTCGAAACCCTAGATAGCGGATATGAGCTTCGCAGCATACAAGATGATGCACTGGCCGACGGGGATAGAGAACTGTGCGTCAGGGTACATCACGCATTGCCGTGCTGACCATGCGCAACAGATCCCTCCTATGCAGTCTGACGACCTCGATTCCGACTGGCCGGCGCAGCGTGGAATTGGGCCCTTTCCGAACCTCGTCATCACGGCGGCTAATATTCTTGAGCTTTACGTTGTTAGGGTTCAAGAAGAAGATAGTAGGGAGTCGAGAGCTTCGGCCGAAGTTAAGCGCGGCGGTATCATGGCTGGTGTTCTAGGTGCCTCGCTTGAGCTCGTTTGCCATCATAGGTGTGGTCTAAAGGGCACTTTATGTTCCCAAATGCTCAGGAATTGAATAATTTGGTTAGTTTTGAAAATCAAACAAATTGAGCAGGAAATGAACATTTGCAAGTATTGAAAATGACTTAACGCAAACAGAGGTGCAATGATTTTGCCAAGAACTGAAAAACATGAAGGAAATGAAAGGAAAATATGAATGAATTTCACATTTTATTGTTTAGCTAAAGAAGGAAGTAAAGCATATTGTAATCCAATCAAAAGGTTTTTTTTTTTATTCTAAAGGCCACCAGCCTTTGATTTTTTTGTTAATTTTCAGCCATATATTAATGAATTTTAATTCTTAAAAGTATTTGGACAGATAATAAAATAGAAAAATAATTTTCTTATTTATATCAAATCCTTAACTCAATCAGAGTATAAGCGAAGGCCATAGACTTGGAATTAAGAAGTGTATGTGCCATATAGATTTTTTTGACTCAATTAGTTAGGACAATCGTAAAACATAGGAAATCTTAATAGAGAATCAGTTATGCGGTGTTTATGTAACATCATATTGGTATCCAACTTATAAGCTGATGACTCATGACAGGTAGTGATTAAATTAATTTGGTTTGTTGTTTGTGAGAAGCAAGATTTAATGGCTCCAAGACTATGGTCAAGGTGCACGGATTTATGAGAAAATTGGGCTAACATGCACAGTTTCATATTTAACTAATTGAAGGGTACTGGTTATAGTATAATCATCAAATGCTATACATGTTTTCTATTAGCTAATCTTCGCATTGTTCCTGTCTACATATCTCTCGAGATAATGAAGCTATTATTTGCTGATTACATGGCTTGACTAGAGTGTTGTATTATAACATGCTTCTCATCTGACCAGTATATTGATTTCTTGGTCTTGATGACTTATTTTCTGACATCCAGTGCATTTCTTTTGTATGTATTTTATTTGTAAGCATTTATAAGCAGTAGCACAACCTTCTAAAATTGTGTTGCAGGTTGCATGGTAATGTTGAAACAATGGCAGTATTGTCCATAAGCAGTGGTGATGGTTCTAGGAGAAGAGATTCTATTATATTAGCATTTCAAGATGCAAAAATTTCAGTTCTAGAGTTTGATGATTCAATCCATGGACTTCGTACGAGGTGAGATGGAGGTACTAAAGGGAGATATGTAATCTAGTATCTTACAAATGTATCATACTTTTGTTGAATGGCTAATGATGTTTGACAGCGAATCATGTACAAACTCATTCTTCTATCATTAAAAATGACTTGTAAACATATAAGCCAAACATGTACATTTAAATGGATGATCTGGCTAATGGCCTGTTTATGGGATGTACAACTTTGTTTCTATTTGCAATAATTATTTATCAGTTGTATGTATTTGAAGTTGGAATGAAAGGTTTGACGCTGTAATGAGCCTGTTTTTGTCAAATGCAGAATGCTTTAGGTTATGTCAAACTTGTCTAATTTCATGCTATCAAATTTGAAAATTTGATCCCTCAGTGGCTAAAGTTGGAAAAATGTATCTAGATACCAACAAGTGGAATTGTGCTTAGATTCTTTAATAAAGTGTTGCCTTAGTACATATAGGCCCATTGACATGGCATGCTCATAAAAAGCTAGATTCAAGCCCAGTTGTGATATGAGGATAATTATTATGTTACTGTTCTTTATATTTCTTGTCCTTTGTTGTTGTGTGTTGGGCGGCCTGATGGCTGTGTACGACACAAAATTTCATATTTAAATATTTAGAAGTGCCTTGGTGCCATTTGGCATGTCAAAGCGTCGCTTTTAAAAAACAAAACATATCTCTCATCATTGTTCGTTAACTAAGTTCGGCTTATAACTTTTTGTTGATTACAACTATTAAATTATGAAGTTTATGCTCCTTTGTGGACATTGAATACTGTTTATTGTTTTAAAGGTGAAGGCCTTGCATTTGGTTGAGGCTCTTTTTACCGTAGTATGATTTGGTTTAATATGTAGATCCATAATTTGTTTATATGTGGCATGTAATGAAGTTTCAACTTGTCGCGATCTTTTGGGAATCCTATAACTTTTTGGATTGGTAAAATTTTGGGACCATAGCTTGGGGTGATTGTCCGGTGCCATTTGGGAGGAAATGTGTGGATGGCAAGGGTTTTGATTCTTTTGGTTAGCCTTGTTTATGGCAGAGATAAAGAATTTCCAAAGACGTTTATCAAGTAAGATTTTTCTTTAAGTGCTTTTTGATTTCTTTTGGTAAAGAAGAAAGCATAGCAGCCGGATCTTTTGTTACAGCATGAGAAAGATTAGAGATTTGTCATGCCACTTGGGTATTCAGTTGTCTAGGGTGCATACAAGAACAACAACAGCAAATCAAGCTTTAAGTTTCACTAGGTGGGGTCGGCTACATGGATCCTTTTTTGTTAATTTATGCAATCATGGATAATTTTATTCAATAAATTCAGGGCTGTTAAATCCTTACTATCTCATTCAAAGTTATTTTAGGTCTACCCTCACCCTTTCTACTGTCCTTCACAGAAACTAACTCACTCTTCCTCACTGGCGCACTATGTGGCCTACGTTACAAGTGTCTAAACCATCTGAGTTGTCCTTCCCTTATTTTATCTTCTACAGGAGTTATGCCTAACTTATTGTGAATATGTTCATTTCTTAATTTGTCTTTTAACATTATACCACTCATCCATTTTAGCATTCATCTTAGCAACTTTTACTTTTTGGATATGTTGTTTCTTTGTCGCCCAATATTATGATCCATATAACATTGTTGGTCTTACAACCGTCTTATAAAACTTCCCTTTTAATTTTAAGGGTATTCTACGATCACAAAGCACACTCGAAGCACTTCTCTATTTTATCCAACTTGCTTTAATTCTATGCATTATATCTTCTTCATTTTTTCCTTCAGCTTGCATAATAGATCTAAGGCATCGAAAATTACTAGTGCTATTAACTTTTTCATCATCAAGTTTAACTTTGTCTCCAATGTTCCTCCTACTATGACTGAAATTACATTTCATAAATTTTGCCTTATTTTTACTTGTCTAGGGTGGATGCTTAGGTAAATTTTATGCCCTCAGTGGTCTACTTATTTTGAATAAGGCTTGTACAAATTTCTTTCTCGTTGAGTAGGTGCTTGTGTGGTTCATGGCCTGTCTTGTCCTATATTCTACCTTGTAGAATTGTTGATATATATTATATATATTTATTTATCCATATTTGTTTGATTTTTATTTTTTGTCCTTTCTTCTCCATTTATTTGCTTATGAAATTGACCTTACAAAAAATCTATAGCTATATCTCGTGATTTATGTTTCTGCAGTTTCTATAGAGTTTTTTGCTTTGTTGTGTGCATATTTGTTTATGGTCTTAGGGAGTTTGTTTTAAGGACTTCCGATAGAATTTGTAAGGTTTTGTCGGGCTGATGACTTTATTTGTTGTGGGCATATTTGTCTAATAGGTTGATTTTCATTTTTGGGCTGGCGTGGAGTTAAATAGATATGTGGGCTTTTGAGGGTATGGAACTAATAGCTAATAGAGTTTGAGGAAATTTGGATCAAGATAGTTGGGGGGTGTTGCAAGTAGATATTGTGAGGCTTTTTGGGGAGTTCATCATAATTGGGTGGTGGGAAATGGTGTGGAGTCAACCTTTATAGCACTTATTCCTAAGGAGAGTTCAAGGAGGGTGAGTGACTTTAGGCCTATTAGTTGGTGACTAGTATTACAAAGTTTTAACTAAGGTCTTGTGTCCTGGAGACTTAGGGTGGTTTTGGGGGATATGGCAATGATGGCTGCTTTTATTAAAGACAAACAAATTTTAGATGAAGTTATGGTGGCAAATGGGGTGGTTGAGGATGTGAGAAGGAGGGGCTAACAAGGATGTGGATTTTGAATTGGATTTTGTAAATACATATGACATGGTGAATTGGGGATTTCTAGATAATGCAATGTGTAAAAAGGGTTTTGAGGTAGTGTGGAAGAATTGGATAAAAGGGTGTCTTATGTAACTGATATGTCTGTGATGGTAAATAGAAAACCTAGGGATAGGTTTGTTCTTCTTGGAGGTTAATGCAGAGGACTCCCTAGTCACTGTTTTTGTGTGCTCTGGTGTTTATGGGTTGTGTAGGTTGATTTCACATGATTAGGGTTCAGGGGTGATCAGGGGGTTGTCGATCGGTGGGGAGGAGGAAATGGTGTCTCATCTTCAGTTTGCAGACGACGCCTAGAAATTTCGTAAGGTCTTTATTTTGTTCTTAATTTTTTAGAAGATTTCGGGGTTAAAAATTCAAATCGTCCAAAAGTGGGCTGGCTGGCATTAATTTGGGTAATGATAACTTTGAGGGTTTTAGGACTCTAGCTGGTTGTGATTCATTGGCTTGGCATTTAACATATAGTCTTCCTTTAGGGTGTAACCCTGCACATGCAGCCTTTTGGAATCCAGTGTTTGAGAGAGTGGAGAGGAGATTGGAAGGTTGGAATAGGGCTTATTTATGCTGTGGGGTTGGATAACTTGGATTACTCTTATTAGTGCTTTCATCTCTAAATTCCCTGTTTATTTATTTATTTTTATCCCTTTTTAGGGTTCCCATGAGTGTGGTAGGGACTTTGGAGAGAATTATAAGAGATTTCCTTTGGTCTTGTGCTTAGGAGAATAAGAGGGATCATCTCTGTTAATTGGGATGGGGGTTGGGGGGGGGGGGTTGATCATCTCCGTTAATTGGGATGGGGGTTTTGGGGGGGGGGGGGGTTGATCATCTCCGTTAATTGGGATGGAGGTTGGGGTGGGGTTGATCATCTCCGTTAATTGGGATGGGGGTTGAGGGGGGGTTTGGTAACGTGGTATCTAAAAACATCTCCTCAACTGGAAAAGGGCTATGGAAGGTTCCGTGTAGAGGTTAATTCCTTGTGGCACCAACTTAGTAGAAGTTAATATGGAATTCATCTAAATGGATGGGATACTCAAGGAAGTGGCAGTGTTTCTTATGCAACTCCATAAAAGCTTGTTTCCCAGATTGTTTGTCTGTTTTTTCCTCTTACTTGTTCCAACGTGGTGATGGTAATTTATTTTTGATCAGTAAAAAAGTATATATTAATAGGGCATCAAGGGGATGCCAAACCGAAGTATAAGAAATCAACCACTTTGTAGTGTGTCACAAAAATAAAAAAAATACATTAAACTCATTACTAAGAATTCACTATGCCAACTAGTAACCACAGCAAACCACTGCTCTTTGCTGAACCGAAGCGTTGAGATTGAATTTTTGAAAATTCTTATGTTCCTCTCTTTCCATACGGACCAAAAAATTGTGTGAGGAATGAGAGACAAAACCTTCATCTTTTCCTTTGTTTCCTGAATCCCTCTCGAGGCCTAGAGCTCCCGTCCAACAGATATAGTGGTAACCCACTGTTGTCTGATTAGAGTCAAAGACACATTCCAAATATTTCTAGTCCAGGTGGAGAAGGATATGGCCTACTGATTCAGCCTCAGCCATGCAAAGGGCACATCTGTCGGCAATTGAGAACCCCCTTCTCTGCAAGTTTTCTAGGGTCAAGATCTTACCATGAGCTGCTTCCTAGGTAAAAAAGACAACCTTATTAGGGGCAGCTGTCTTCCTTTATTGAGACAAAGAGAGTGAATGTTGTTTGACTCCCGGATAAAAAGTTTCCTGTAAAAGGATCTGACAATGAAGGCCCCCTCGTTCTTGAAGGACCAAACAGTAAGGTCATGAGTGTTTTCAGGCTGCATCTTGTAAACATGACTGTAGAAATCGGTGAGCTGGTGAAGTTCCCAATTGTCCACATTCCCATGATAGGGGATATTCCAGGAAAATCCTTGAATTGATGCTTGAAGGTGCTGACTAATGCAAGCATCTTTATCGCAAGCTATGTTGTAAGTGGCCCGAAATGAGACACCGAGAGCCTCCGGATAACTCCACACATCATGCCAAAAATAAATGTTGTCTCCATCCCCCACTTGAAATCTAATAAAGGGGAAAAAGCCATTCCAGCCTTTTCCTAATGTATTTCCACACCCATGCGTTGTGTGGTCCTCTGCCATCCAGGGAGATCCACCCATTGTGCTCAAGCCCATATTTCATTCAACAAATTTTCTGCTGAAGGTGTTCCTTCTCAGTCGTGAATCTCCAAAACCATTTTTCAAGAAGGGCTTTATTGAAGATGTGAAGGGACTTTAAAACCAAGCCTCCTGAGCTGATTATCTGTTTCACCAGGCCCCATTTAATCAGGTGGAATTTGAATTCTGTCCCCAAGTTCCCCCAAATGAACCTCCTTTGAATCCCGTCCAATTTTTTGGAAGGAACTAGGTTTTGGTAATAGAATTAAGTTTTGAGAGGATATTTGGATGGGAGAGATTCAGTTGGAGCTGTTGGTGCCTCACCTTTTAAGATTATCTATTGTTCATAATGCATCAATTTGAGGTTTTTCCTCTTCAAAGGGGCTCTATTTCTTGGTGTCCATTTCTTTAGGAGTCGTCGTGGAAGAGAGGTTGATGAGCTTGCTTATTTACTGAGCATGTTGGACTTTTTTTGCTCTTAATATGAAGGAAGGTGCTTGGATTTGTCTAGGGTATTTTTTTGGGGTCCTTTATTTTCAAATCTTTCTTTATTCATCTTCTCAAACCTTCACCTCGTAGCCCTTTTCCTCTGTGTCAAGTCGTTTGGAAGGCGAAGATTCCTTATAAAACATGTGGGCTTTCACCTAGGTTCTAACTCTCAACTAGGATTAACATGAATGACTTGTTACATGTAAAGACACCCTATAAGGCCCCCAGCCTAGTATTTGTAGGATGTGCCGTCATTCAAATGAGACTAATGCACAGCTTTTCCGTCAATATTAGGTTGTGAGATATCTTTGGAATGCTCTTTTTTCATATTTTGGTGAAGCATGGGTGGCTCTGCAAAATGTGTATGATTTCTTGCTAGTGAGATTTGGGAGAAGTAGACGGGGTACTTTGTGAATTTGTGCGTATGCTTTTGCTGAATTCTATGGCTTGAGACTTCTCATTTTTGCTTTTGGGTAGAACTAGTTTTCTTGCTTTTTTATGGGTACACTCTCTTGGGATTCTTAGGGGAACATCTCTGTCTGGTCTTCAAAGGGGTTGGAAGGTGGCAGTGGCACTACTGTCATTAGTTGATTTGTGGAGGATATCTTATCCTCCATCATTTGTACTTCTATTTATTCTTTAGTAGATTTTTTGTTATTGAAAAAGGTGTTGTACTTTTGGATCAATGAGCATTATTTTTGTGAGTAGCCAAACTGCCACTGATTTCATAGATTTTTTTTTGTTCCTGTACGTTCTTGTAGTTTCTTGTCTTTTGAATCTGAGTTGGCACCCCCTTGGTTCCCAGTATTACACTTTTCTTTGCTTATCAAAGAAGAAAAAAAAGGAAACTACAGTCAGCCCTAATGATCATAGATTTTGATAATGGACAATGTTAAAGAAGGAATAGAAGTGCAAAGTGGTATAGGTGGACAGAAGTGAAGATATGTGTGGTGTCAAGGGAAAACTTGTTTCTTTGTATATATTAAACTTGTTTCTCTATATATATTTATTTATGTTTTCTTGAAGGATGGAAATACTTGCAGGTGCGGAATGTGTAGGTGATTTTGAACTTCTGGGAGAACAATATTTGGGACTTAGCTTGCCACGAATAATAAAATAGAAGCATAAAAAAGGAGAGAAGTAGAAGGAAATTGAAGAGAGAAAGAGGAGACCCTTTTCCTAGAATCACGGCAGTAGTTGCTGGTGAATTGAAGGAGTCGTTACTTATCTCTAGAGTTCAGAACTCAAATTTTGCAACAATGCAATACAAGCATCTTAATAAATTATCAAAAACTATGAAATACTTGCATGTCCAAATATGTTGACGGCGATAACTTATAAGAGAAAAATATTTCTGATTTAGCTTGTCACAAATAATAAAATAAAAAGCATAAAAAGGAGAGCGGTAGAAGGAAATTGAAGAGAGAGAAAACAAACTCATTTCCTAGAATCATGCTAGTATGCGGGTGAATTGAAGGAGCCATTACTTATCCAGAGAGTTCAGAACTCAAATTTGCAGCAATCTTCATTAATTATCAAAATCCGTGTTGTGGTAAAATTTTTTTCTATACTGGCATTGCCTTTACTGTATTTCTGATTGGTTTTGCATCCTAAATTTGGAACATAAACATTCATGTTGATCCTGAAATATGTTGCACAATGATGCACATGTGTTTCTGGTCAAAATTTCAAACCCAAAATCATAGTAATGATGTTAAATAAATTGCTTCAAACAAATCCCACAATTCTGGTAGAAGTCAAGTTTAGACCTTCAGAAGTCTACCCCTTAGATACTCGAGCTATTCTAATTGTCTTGACCTATTTTATTGTACTTAAGATGTGGTTGATGTCGTCATCATGGAACTAAGGCCTACTTCATATTTGTCTTGCAAAAATAACACCTGAGAGATTTTTGAGATGAGAAATGGGATCTGCCCTATCAGCTACCTTGGGTTACCTCTTGGAGCCGAATTCAAAGATAAAGGATTGTGGGACCCCATTATCGAGAAGTTCGAAAAAAGGTTAGTAGGATGGAAAAGGAATTTTTTGTCAAAAGGTTGCAGATTCACTCCTAATAAAAGCACCTTGACAAGTTGATGTCACTCCTCCCACTCCTGGCGTTTGTTGCCTAGAGATTGGAAGGAATTCAAAGGAGGTTTCTTTGGGGGAGCTTGGGGGTCGAATTCAAGTTTCACCTGGTCAAATGGGGCATGGTGAAACAACCTATTTGTTTAGGAGGCTTGGGCTTAAAGTCCCTTCATATCTTCAATAAAGCCCTTCTTGGGAAATGGTTGTGGAGATTCATGATTGAGAAAGATCACCTTTGGTAGGAAATCATTGCCATGAAATATGGGCTTGATCATAATGCGTGGATCTCCCGAGCCGGTAGAGGACCGCATGGTGTAGGGGTGTGGAAATACATCAAGAGAGATGGAATGTTCCCCCCCCCCCCCCCCCTTTTTTATTCAATTCCAAGTGGGGAATGGTGCAACATATTTTTTTGGGCATAATGTGTGGAGTGATCAGGAGTCTCTTAGTTCCTTATTTCCAGTCATTTTCAACTTGGCTTGTGATAAAGATGCCCGCATAAGTCAACACCTTTAAACATCAAATCAGGGGTTTTTATGGAACATTCGCTTCCATATTCGATAGAAATGTGGCAGATTGGGAACTCCATGGCTCATCAATTTCTACAGTAATCTTTACAAGTTTCAGAATCATAACACCTAAATCTTCCTATTTGGACCTTGGACAAGAAGGGGGTCTTCACTGTCAGATCCTTCTACATGACTCTTTCCTCCGGTGTCAAAACAATAGGCAGTACTCACTCCCCTTGGTTTCAGATATGGTAGACAGCTGCTGCCCCTACAAAGGTTGCCTTCTTTACCAAGGAATCAACTCATGGTAAGATCTTGACCCTGGATAACTTATAGTGAAGGCTGTTCTCCATCGCCAGAAGATGGCTCTTTGCATGGCTGAGGAAGAATCAGTAGATTACATCCTTCTCCATTGCCCCTGGACCAGAAATCTTTGGAATTTGGCTCTGACCTTGATTGGTCATTGGTTGGTCAATGCCAGCTCTATGGGAGGGGAGCTCTGGGCATGGAGATTGGAGAGAGATTCAGGCAGTAAAGGAAAGGATAAGGCTTTGTCTCTCATTCCTCTCGCAATTTTATGGTGTGTTTGGAAAGAGAGGAACAGGACAGGAGAGTTTTTTAAAAATTCAATCTCATTGCTTCAGTTCATCAAAGAGAAGTGGTTTATTGCAGTTACTAGCTGGCATAGGGAGTTGTAGCAAATGATTTCGGTTTAATTTTGATTTTTGTGACACCCTTCAGGGTTGTTGATTCCTGTGCCTTGGGCTGGCTTCCCCTTGATCCCCTTTTATATACTATCCTTTACTGATAAAAAAAAAAAAAGCTTGAGACTGATTTAGTGTTGCTGATGTTGTTGCAACTTGGACAAGGCAACTTGAGCTTAATGCAAGTCTTGGCAGGCTTTGGAAAGAGTTCCCAAAATTGAAGTTGGGTCGACTTGGGAATCCTCAATCCGATGCTAGTTTCTGTTGGGCCTAAGCAGAGTTTTTGTCAATCCAACTTAACCCAGACTTGATTATTATAATTTATAGCATGCATGCACACATTTTTGTGTGCACAGGCATGTGAGTGGTGCACATGCACTTGGTGAAATTTCTCATGCTGCTTATATCTTAAAAGTGCCATGAGAGCATCATGATTCTTTTCAATACCAAAAGAACCAAACCTCAGCCAACCAAGACAATTCAAATGTTATTGGAGCTTAACCAGGAGTTCTTGTTGGATGTTGGGTAAGGTTGTGGCATGGGCGTAGAGTTTAATGTGTTGTGTTGTGCTTAGCTTGGCATAAAGCTTGGTCCTATCTTCCCAAGATACAGCACTAGTTGAGTTGCTATCCACATTTGGGTTGGGTGTTGGGAGTGCGCGTTTGAGCAGGGGACAAGTAAGGTGTGAAGGCCTTTAATTGCCCAAGCGCCATGCATCCCATGCTTGGCTCTCAATTAAGTGGGGTGCTGGTTTAAATGGAATAATAATTATTTTACACAAACAATCGACTATTCCTGAATCAGTGAAAGATATAAATTTTTATAAAATAAAGACTGTCATTCAAAAAAAAAAGTTTCATGTGCATACTGCCATGAGCAGAAAATCTTTAGATTCTCTAAGTCTAAGACGCCTTTGTTTCTTCACAGATGATGTTGTTTTAGGCCTAACCATAGCTTCACGAAAATAATTATTTATTTATTTATTTTATTCTATTTGTTTTATTTTATTTTTTGTTTTTAATTTTCTTAATGGTCTCATGCTTTGACAGGGTTGCCCCCAAACCCCTTCACTTGAAAACGACTATAGTAGCTCACAGGAAAGTGAAGTTAAAAATAATTAAACTACTAAAATGTTAATGATGGAGCAACTTGCTCCCCTGGTGCCTGAGGCTAGCTGATTCTCTTGGCAAGCCCCACACCCAGGTGAAGTAATTTGGCTGTACCTCACCTTGGCTCAGTTCCTATGTAAACTAAGAGGTTGCCTTTAACCACACTGGGGCTTAAGGTTGAACTCAAAAATGTTGGTTCCTAAATGGTTGAACCCAAGTTCAAATTTAATTATAGGTTTCAGTGTTGAATTAAATTTGAATCTGACAATTGTGTGAAATGTGTTTGCCTATGTTCTAAATTAACTTAGGTTGTGTTTGGTAGCATGGATTTCAGACCTTACATTTAGATTTGGATTTATGTGGATTTAATACGAAATTCATTACAATTTTGTACATGTTTTGTTCGAATCCACACAAATTTAAACTCGAAGTCTGAAATTCATGCTCTGAAACACTTCAGTTAAATTGTTATTATTATTTGTTATGTTAGGAGAATGCATAGATGCATATTCTTCAGTGAAAATAGTGGAATATGTGAACACATGTCTCAAGAAGTGGCTAATTAAGCTCAGCAAGTGGTAAATTGGATCTAGCAATCCAGAGAGGCAGGGTCATCTCCTCTATTGTTTCTAGGGTGCTCCCAATAAGAAGTTGTAAAGCAGAAATAAGTGATTTCCTAGTCCATGTGGCTGAGCAAGAGTTTTGGCTTCCTTTTTAATTTTAATTAGTTTGGCCTCCAGGTTCCTCAATCTGTTGTTTATTTGTTAATTCATTGCCGTGTATCTAAATGTTCTTTGTGCAAGAAGTTTTGTTTTAGTTGATTTAATGGTCTACTTCTAGCAGCTATATGCACAAAAATTCTCTGTGCAATTTTTCTGCTTGCTAAACTGTTCGTTCTTTGAAACATTTAAAGAGAAGACAATTCTTTTGCACTCAAGATTTACTTAATTGTCAAATTTCATAGTGCATCATCATGAATGGCAAATTAGCATCTTTTCTTTGGGTAAAAACAAACTGACATTGTTGAAGACCTACAGAATAGAGCTAACATTCAAAAATATATATTTTTTTGGGGTTTACAAGTGGAAGAATATTCACTTATTCTTTGGTTCATTAAAACCTTGATATCAAAATATTGAGTAGATATGTTTTAAACTCAACAGCAAATCCATTTAACTCATGCAACATAAATTTGTGGCTTTCACATTCGAGCAGACAGTTTGCATGCATTTGGATTTAGTGAAAGAAACAAATTTAAGGCTATTTTGCTAGAGGGGAAAATTATTAGAACCAGGAGGGGCGACCAATGTGATTGCAGCTGTATGCAATGGGGACGGTTATTCTAGCATTCCTTGATATTGAGGAGGGATGGATTGTTTTTTAGACTGTGGGAGACTTTGGCGCTTCCTTTCCCTATATAATTTAAGAGTCAGCTTCTCATAGAAACGGGTGCTGATGATGTTGTCTGCCAATTGGACTCAGATTTGGTATAGGAGACCAGGTGAAGGATAGAAAGAGAATTGGCTTGGGAACACTGGGTAAGGAAGTGTACAGGTGGTGGATAGGGGATGTAAGAGGTGGATTTTGGAGAGCGGGGGGTCATTTTATGGGATTTAGGAACCTGCTTTTGGTTTAGTGGACAGCAGTTTCTGGCGCTTCACACTTACATTTTCTTAATTCTTGGATTTGCAAATGATGCCAGTTGTATTTCTGGGTTGGTGCTGGATTGGCACCTTAATTGATTCTTCGTTCCTGGGCAAAAGAGAAAAAAAGCAACGTAAATAATCAAGATCAGAATTTTAAGAAACTGATGCTATGTGAAAATAAATGAAATGATGTAGGAAAAAAGCCGGAACATGGGTAAAGAGACTAATTTGGAAGAATTGGGTCAAGGGATTGTTGGGTTTAGTTAATTCTTTATTGTGTGCTTAGTTTAACTTGTATATGATTATGTGTATTTGGGGGTTTGCTTGTAATCTCATGTGTTTTAAGGGTTTATGTGCAATTCTTGTAATTTATACTGGTGTGAAAACAATGTAAGAGTTAGGTTATTGCTGAATCTGAATTGAGACGTGAAGGTGTGATTCTCCACCTTGTATTACTTCGTTCTCTTCCTTCTTTTTCTTCTTCGTCTCTCCTGTCCCCTCTTTCCCCCAAATTATGTTTTGGCCGTAGTTCCATGATGCTGTCTTGCGTCATTTGGTATCAGAGCCCAAATTTGGTCTCTGTTTTTCCATTTCAGTCCCCCATTTTTCTCTCTCTTTCCAATTCTCTCCCCTAATTCTCTTTCTTTTTCTCACCATTTCTAATTTCTGCAGAATCCTCAGGAGAACACTTCTTCCTTTCCTTCTCCTTTTCTTCTTTCTATTTACCTCCAAATTTAGCACCTACCCACCCCCCCCCCCCCCGGCGGCGTCCCCAGGGAGGGTTACTATACTTCTTTTCTATTCTGTTCTGGTTCTGTGACTTTTTTCTTGCTGTCTCCCTTCTTTTATCCTTTCCTTTTTTTCTTTTCTTGATCAGTAAAGATAGTATATATTAAGAGGTATCAAGGGGATGCCAACCCAAAGTATAGGAAATCAACCACCCTGAAGGGTGTCACAAAAATAAAAAATTACATTGAACTCATTTGCTACAAGTCCACTATGCCCACTAGTGACCGCAGTATACCACTGCTCTTTGCTGAACTGAAGTGTTGAGGTTGAATTTTGAAAACTCTTCTGTTCCTCTCTTTCCAATCACACCAGAAAATTGTGAGAGGAATGAAAGACAAAGCCTTTCTCTTTTCCTTTGTTGCCTGAATACCTCTCCAGGCCTAGAGCTCCTCTCCTATAGATCTGGTAACCCACCATTGTCCTATAAGAGTCGGAGCCACACTCCAAAGATTTGATTCCAGGGGTAATGGAGAAGGATATGATCTACTGATTCTGCCTCAGCCATGCAAAGGATACATCTGTTGGCAGTGGAGAACCTCCTTCTCTGCAAGTTGTCCAGGGTCAGGATCTTACCATGAGCTGCTTCCCAGGTGAAAAAAGCAACCTTAGTAGGGGCAGCTGTTTTCTCTTCTACATTCTATACCTCTCCCTATTTATTCATACTCCTTGCTGCATGTCAGAAATCGTATCACTTCAGCACTGTTTATTGCCCAAACAAACTTAAATTACAGCTGTTGCCCTCAAATTTTAGACACCGCTTTCCAAGTGTGATTCCACGACACAACTATCACCAAACAGAAAAGAATCTCTTGAGAGGCCCTCACCAAAATTTCATCACCTTCCAGCCAGCCCGAGAGTCTGTGACCCCATGCACTGGAGAAATTCCCCTCTGTCACTGGCCCTTTGAAATCCCTAAGTTCTTGGAATTATTTCTGCACACTGCCATCACTATTGGACTAAGCATCCCTTGATCTATCGCCACCCAAAAGTTCATCGCTGGAGGACAAATTGACACTCGTGAGGAAGGCTGCCAGTCTCTCTTGATTTTTCAGTTTCACGACAAATTGCTCCAGCTATGAGATTTTGGGGTCTTCCATGATATTTTGATCCACAGTTTGATATATTGATTGTGGAAATGATATTTTGCAAGCAAGTGTGATAATTTGATAGGAAAAAGCTAGTGATTGTCACTGCCAGCATCAAGAATCAGGTTTGTTGCTGCATTTTGTGAATTTTCTAAGTGAATCTGTTTCATTTCTGCATGATACATTACGGGTAGAATTATAGTTGTAATTCAGGATTTTATTGTTGGTTTGGTGGGGAAATTCAGCTGGTAAGGGAGAAAATCCAGATAATTTGAGGAGTCAAAGGTTTATGTTCGCTGTAAGGAAGTGTGAATGGGTTTTGAAATGAGGAAACATTGTGAAGAAAAGGGAGATTTGCTTGGTGAGAAAACAAAAAAAAAAAAATCTTAAGAGAGATTCAAAAGGTGTTTAAAGTATAGTGGAGGAGCCAATTGGTGAGAGGGCTAATACTTGTAAGGATTGTAAGAGATGGTGGGGGGGGGGGGGGGGGGTGGATGATGATAACGTTGGTAGTGATTTTGATTGTGACAGAGGGCTTACTTTTGGATCAAATTTGGGATCAGCGTGGACTTTCTTCCAACTATTCTTCTGGTCACCTTGTGGACTTATCTTACATGCTGCCTCCGCCTCTAGAAGGTTTAGATGGAATTAGCATGTTCGAGGATGATGTTCCTAATGAAGAGCAAAAGGTAGAATTCTACCCACTCTAATCCAATAAATTTATGGGAAAGACATTCAAGCTTAGAGTTTCGTGGATAACTTGGGCCTCAATTTGTCTAATCATGGAGGCGATGAAGCTAGACTTGATGGTGGTAAATATAAGGTGAAGAAGGGTCATAAGGAATTAGCTAATTTAAAGTGTCCGGTGAACTATGATGGGAAGGGCCTAAAGAAGGGTTTTTTCGGCAGATTTTAATTTTTTTCTTTTTTTCTTTTTCATTTTGTTTTTCCATATTCTTTTTGAGGATATATTGTCCTTGCTCTGATTGTTTGTATGTGTGTGCGTGTGTATACATATTTGCAGCTTGGTGCACAAAGCCTTCGCATATGTGGGGTTTGGGGAAGGGGTGGACTACGATGGCTCTATTGTATGCAGCCTTACCTTGCATTTTTGCAGGAGGCTGTTTCCACACCTCGAACCCGTGACCTCACACGACGAAAACTTTACCGTTGCGCATAGGCTCCCCTTCTCTGATTGTAAATTGTCTTTCTTATTTTATATATGTGTGTTTTTATATATATATATATATATATATGATCAAGAAAGAATGTTTTGCATGACACTCAAGTTCAAAGGTGAATTGAAGATAGTTCTTGAAAATTGGTAGTTAGATTTGTAGTTCTATATGAGTATGTTAGAGATTTTGATTAAAATGAATGGCCTAACTTGAAGATAGGTCTCTCCCTCTATTTATAATACAAATTAAATACATTCTAATGACAATAATACCCTTACTATCTCTCACTAATTAATATACTAACACATTTAATAATAATAATACTAAAAGACATAAATAACCTCTAACACTCCCCCTCAAGCTGGAGCATAAATGTCATATGCTCCTAGCTTATTACAAATAAATTTAACACGAGCACCCTCCAAAGCTTTGGTAAAAAAATCAGTAAGTTGCATATCAGACTTCACATAAGCGGTAGTAATGAGCTTCTACACAAGTTTCTCCCAAACAAAGTGGCAATCAACTTCAATGTGCTTCGTCCGCTCATGAAAGACCGAGTTAGAGGCAATATGAAGAGCAACTTGATTATCACACATCAACTTCATAGGTTGAGAATGTGAAAGGCCCAATTCTTCCAACATGTTCTTCAACCAGACAAGTTCACAAGTAGTGTGAGCGATTATTCTATATTCTGATTCATCACTTGACCTAACCATTACAGTTTGTTTCTTACTCGTCCAAGAAACCAAATTACCACCAACCAAGATACAGTTCCTGGTTGTGGATCTCGGTTAGAAGGCGGCCCATCCCAATCTGCATTTGTATATCCATGGATAAGTGTGACCCTGATCATGATATAAAAGACCTCTCCCTGGTGCACCTTTTAGATATTTCAAGATGTGAATTACTGCGTCCCAATGACTTGTCCTCGAAGAATCTATAGAAATTGACTCACAACACTTGTTGCAAAAGATATATCTGATCGAGTGATCGTGAGATAATTCAACTTTCTAACGAGTCTCCGATATTGTCTAGGATTTGGTAGCAAATCACCCATGTTTGACACTAACTTGCTGTTAGGATCCATGGGTGTATTAGATCCCAACATTCTAGTTTCATCCAACAGATCAACAACATACTTCCTTTGTGACAAAATAGTTCCCATACGAAATTTAGATACTTCCATGCCCAATAAGCATTTCAATGTAATCTTTGGTTTAAAACTGAGTCTGTAGAAAAAGTTTGAGACTTTGAATAACTTTATCATCATCACTTGTAATAGCAATATTATCCATATAAACAACAAGAAGAATCCTACTCAGTGAAGTATGACGAGAAAACACAAATCGATCCATTGCACACTGTCAAAGACCAAACTTATGTACTACAATACTAAAACGACCAAACCATGCTCTGGGAGACTGTTTAAAACCATACAGTGCCTTCTTGAACTGACACACTAAGCCTGACTCCTCCTGAGCAACAAACCTAGGTGGTTGCTCCATATAGATGCCCTTCTCAGGGTCACCATGTAAGAAGGCATTCTTCACATCTAGCTGATGCATAGGCCAGTAACAAGTAGTAGCTAAAGAGATGAACAAACGTATTGATGTAAGTTTGGCAATTGGAGAAAAAGTGTTAGAATAATCCAAACCATACACTTGAGTGTACCCCTTAGCAAAAAGACGGGCCTTTAGATGAGCCGCATAACCATTAGGGTTGACTTTCATGGTGTAAACCTAGCGACAACCAACCCAGACTTGTCAGGGAGAAGAGATACTAAGTCCCAAGTGCCATTGTCCTATAAAGCATTCATTTCTTCAACCATAGCATTCCTCCACCCAGAGTGGGCTAAGGCTTTCGAAACAGATTTAGGAAGGGTAGTAGATGATAGAGCAGTAACAAAACAATAATAGGATGGTGATAAGAAGTCATAACAAACAAAGTTGGAAATGGGATGTTGAGTACATGTGCGTTTACCTTTTTGAATAACAATGGGAGTATCAACATCATGGGAACTATAATCATTAGACGAGGAAACCAAAGGCGTGGTAGTAGAAGCTAGAGGGGACTCTCTTCCTTGGAGCTGCCGTCGTGAATACACCTGCAAATTAGGATGATCAAGACGATGAGTAGGACTCGAATTAGATGGAGACTCAAATGGTTGGTTGGGCGAGGACAACAAAGTAGAATCTGGAAGATTAGGCAGAGGAAGAGACTCATTGAGCTCAGAATTACTCAGGGACTGGGTGTAGTAAGGTGTAGACTCAAAGAAGGTAACATCGATAGAAACAAAGAAGTGATGCAACACAAGACTATAACAACAATATCCCTTTTGAGTATATGAGTAGCCGAGAAAGACACATTTTATAGTATGAGGATCCAACTTATCCATCCCAGGAGTTAGTTGATGAACAAAGGACATACACCTGAATATACGAGGAGGAAGAGAGAATAAAGTGAATTAGGAAAGAGAATGGAGTATGGAATTTTACCATTAAGATTAGAGGATGACATCTTGTTGATTAGATAGCAAGTAGTAAGTACAACATCACTCTAGAACACTTTAGGTACATGCATTCTATAAAGTAAGGTGCGAATGATTTCAAGGATATATCTATTTTTCCTCTCTGCAACCCCATTTTGTTGAGGAGTGTGGGCACATGATGATTGATGGACAATACCAAATTGAGTCATATACGTAGTGAATTGTGCACTAAAATACTATTTAACATTATCACTGTGAAGTATTCAAACTGGCAAACCAAATTGAGTTTTATTTCAGAACAAAATGCACAAAATACATGAAATAAATTTAAAAGATCTTTTATTGAATATAACCAAGTCATTCTTGAGTAATCATCCACAAAGGTTACAGAGTACTGGAAATCCAACTTGGACAGCACCTTACTAGGACCCCAAACATCAAAATGAACTATCATTAAAGGGCTTGCAGCTCGTATATTGTCTTGGGAAGCGAATGGGACATGATGGTGCTTTCCTAACTTACAAGACTCACAATCAAGACTAGACACATAACTCAAATAAGGAACAAGACGTTTTAACTTTTCTAGTGAAGGATGACCAAGACGACAATGAATTTGGAGAGGTGTAGTAGCAGTCGTGCAGGCAGTAGAAGAAGATAGCAGCTCAAAGTGATAAAGTCCACTAGCTTCATGTCTTCCGCCAATCATCTTCCTTGTCTTCTAATCCCAAATAACCGTAGAATCAGGGAAGAATGTCACAAAAAAATTCATGGATTTAGTAATCTTGCTAACGTACATAAGATTGAAAGGAAATTTGGGAATATATAAAATCGAAGGAAGAGAAATAGAAGAAGTGGGATTTATAGTCCAAATTTCCTTGACTATAGTGGTGGATCCACCAGCAAGAGTAACCCAAGGTTAATTTGTAGGATATTGAAGAGTGGAGAAGAAGTTAGGTATACCTGAGATCTGATCAGTGGTAGCGGAGTCTATGACCCAAGGACTAGGATGCGAAGAATTGGATGATATACATACTGTGGGATTACTTGTTTGGGCAAGGGATGCAATCGGAAGACAAGCTTGTTGTGACGCTTGATACTGTTGGAACTTGGAATACTCTTCCTTTGACATGGATACAGTACATTGCACCCCACTCGCCCCAAAGGTGTGGAGTTAGTGGTGGCTGCATTGGCTGCCACCAAAGGTGTGAAGTCGGTGGTGGTTGCATTGGCAGCACGTGAAGGTTGATTGTGGAGATCCTAATTACTCCATCCACAATGAGTGCGGTTGTGAGGAGTGCCTTATACCTCGTTCGTCTCTACCACCACAACCACTCAAACCACGTTGATAACTTTGCAGTTATTTGATAAAGAACTAGAATCACCCTATGTAACAAAGGCTGTCCTCTCAGAGCTAGATGCAAGAGATGGAGAATGTGTGCTAAAGGAAGCACGAAGGACATGAGAATAAACATTGGCAAATGATGGCAGCTTGACACTATTAAGTATCTGGGACTGGACTAACTCAAACTCCGGTCTCAAGCCTGTGAGAACCTGAAGGACAGTCATATGTTCCCTCTACTTCTGCATCTCGTGAACATCAGTAGTTATAGGTTGCACAGTCTTCGTGAATATGCTTCATCTCTCTAAAATAATCTGCAATGCTCCTGTCTGCTTGTTGTAACTGAAAGTACTCCTGGGATAAATCATACATATGTGTAATATTACTAGAGTATAGAACCTTGGCATAATCCCAAATCTCCTTGCATGTATCTAGATGCATACGCATCTGTGCAATTTGTGGCTCCATCGAATTCCATGAGAGGGAAAAAACAAGACATCTTCTTGAATGCGCACTTCTTTTCTCTTCTCGTAAGAAGGATCAGAATGGATCAAGTGGTCAGATTTTCTTAATCTTGCTAACTAAACCTGAACAACTTTAGACCATTGAACATGGTTCTTTCCATCCAACTTTTGAGTTGTTATCTGTGGCAGCAATGTAGGAAACATATTTTTTGGGATTCATAGACTCCATCCCAACACTCACAAACTTGCAGTCACACCCATGTCAAACAAGAACAATCAAAAATTAATATGGACAACTATGTGCGCACCGGCACAACCATGGACGAGGTGAACGAATTCACCTACTGATATAACACTGCCACAGCCTCACAAATAGACTTACGAACACTGCCGCTACTCCAAGAAACTCACAAAGAAGCCTTTACAAACACTGAACAGAAATTAATGGATTACCATGAGTGCATGGTCGAAAAAATTGGATTTTGAGAAAAAAAAAAAAAACATGCCCAACAGCTTGATAGTATTGTCTAGAGAAGGAATCAGAACATGGAAGAGGGAAAAAAAGGAGAAAAAGGTGGCTGGAAACTCTCATGCACCAGCACGTGGGGTTGGAACTGCTGGCATTTGGCTGGCCTGTGGCGGCGTTTAGGGCCTTTTCCGACGATGGGATTTTGTGGGGGTAGGCTTAAGAGGGTTCTGTTTTTTGCTATATGGTTGGTTTTGTGAAATAATGAAGGGTGGAGGTGGATTTGAGAAGGGCAGTGACGGGAATGTGTATTAATAGTGTTTAGGTTGGATCATGCTCTGATACCATGTTGAGATTTTATTTAAAATGAATGACCTAACTTGAAGATAGGTCTCTCCTTCTATTTATAGTACAAATTAAATACATTCTGATGACAAATGCCCTTACTAACTCTCACTAATTAACATACTAACACACTTCATAATAATAATACTAAGAGACTTAAATAACCTCTAATAGAGTAGATTGCGAATTGTGGGCGAATTGTGTTAAGGACTTTTACATAGTTGCAGTATATATATGTATAAAAGCAGCAACATGGTGACAAATTATTGGAAAATAGAATTCCATTTGTCAAACTTTGGGCACAATTTCAAGATTTTTCATGCTTTTCTCAGATGTAGAGAAAATGTTTGCAATATCATCATTGATGGAAGATGCTGTCTGAATGTGGTTTCTATAAATAGGGTCACTTGTATGCAACTTCATTTGGAACCTCACCTAGTGCCTTATGAGATATCTTGGATTAATAACACTACTTTACATGTTTGTGAGAGATGTTTGGTTCCTATTCAAATGGGTGACTATTTTGATATTGTTTGGTGTTGATATCATGCCCATGAATATTGGCTATGTAATCCTTGGTTCTCCTTGGTTAGATGACTTTGGTGCGACTCAAGGATGTGTGAGCACATGTATCTTTCACTATAATGATAAGAAGATCATTTTGAAGCCTGCTTTACCAACCGACCAAGAAAAAGAATCTAACATTATTGATCATGTCAAAGTTACTCAACTTGAAGACATCCAGAGTCTTTCTAACATTCCTTTTGTTGAGTTTGTCATTTCTGATGTTTTCATTGATGCCAATTCTTAATTCAAGTCTATGGTGTTGCCAATAGAATGTGGTTTCTTGCATCACTCAAGCGTAGGATTTTGAAGAGTCCAAGTTTGCTTTTTTTTTTTGTTTTGATGACAGAAATTCATTTGATAGTATAGGAATGTACAAGCAGGAGAGTAAGGTATCTCCTTTCAAAACTCTGGGTTACCTAGAAAAATAAAAAAATCAAAAACCAAAAAGAACACTAGAAACAACTTGAAATAATAAGCAGCCCCTATCAATTCAACAAGGAAAGCCAATCAAGCGGAATATCTGAAAAGCGCATCCCCCTGAAGTTCCAATTATCCACACACCAAAGAGAGGCCAAATGGTGAATCTTCTCCCATACCAGCAAAGTAAATGACTTCTTCCCTGCAAAAATGCGCGCGTTTCGTTCCATCCGCAAACTCCAATATACAGCAAATAAGGTGCAATTCCATAACTCCTTACCCTTAATTTTCCTACCAAAACCAACAAATGAATTGCCAACAACTCCTCCACTGTCTTTGGACAAACCCAGCATTCCCCAAAATAATTAAATAGCTTGTTCCAACTCCTCTGGGCAAAATCACAATGTAAAGAAAAGATGTGGAGCAGTTTCAGAGCAATTAAAACAAATCACACATGTCTGGATAGGGAACCTTTAACAGTATTTAATCTGTAACAAGTTATTGGTGTTGATCTTATTGAGCACAACCAGCAAGAGAAAAGCTTTGATTTTATAGGGGACTTTGGCCTACCAGATAGTTTTATAGAGAGGAAAAGAAAGACCAGAGCTAGTCAAGAACTCGCAAAAAGATTTGCAGGAACCAAGTTTGCTTCTTATTTATGATCCTTTAGCATTTCAAAATTCGAGGCCAAATTTGATGTATGATAGGAAGCTGGACTGGGGTAAAGTGATTAATTCAGAAGAATCTGGTCAAGGGGTTGTCGGGTTTAGTTAATAGTTTAGTGTATGTTTAGCTAAATTAGTAAAGGATTATGTGTATTTGGCTGTTTGTTTGTAATATTTCTGTACTAGGGTTTTGTTTGTAATTTCATGTATTTTTAGGGGTTTATGAGTAATTATATTAATTTATGCTTTCATATATGAAATCCATGTAAGAATTAGCTTATTGTTAAATTTGAATCGAGATGTGAAAGTGTGATTCCACCCGCCCCCAATCTCCTTCCTCCTCTCCTTCCTCCTTCCTCCTCCTTTTTCCTCCCCTCTTCTCTCCTCTTTCTCTCCCAAATTATGTGTTGGTTGTAATTCCTTGATGCTGTCCTGAATCATGAAAGGCTTGAATTTTGTGTTGTCATGGAAACTGTTAAACTGCAGAGTGATTATAACACGCAAGCTAGTATCCATTTATGATATGATACTGTTTTTTTTGAGGAACTTTATATGTTTCGAGGTTACTCGCACAGCATAACTAATTAACAAAAAAAAAAAAAAGACTTGCAATACGTTTGCTGTATCTTACTGTACGTGAGATGATTTGATAATTGATATTCATGGAACACTCTTGATTAAGAAAATTTGTGTCTGTTAAGTGTTAAACATTTCTTTTTTATTTCTTTATCATCATTATCTTTTCTTCTTCTTCTTCTTCTTCTTTCATACATGAACTTGGAAGCAATATTTTCAAAACTTCAAAAGATTTATTCTATGGAATATTGAAGTTGTAGTTGTAATTGTGTGCGTCACATGTTTTTCTTGATCTTTGTTTTTTATTGAATAAAAAAGAATAATATTAATAAAGGAAGGACATACAAGATTGGAGAATAAGAATCCTCCTAAAATAGCTGAAGAACAAAATTGAAAAACTAAAAGAATTAATACAAAACAGCAAACCAATCATACTGAATATCCTGAAAAAACTCGTTTGTAATTATGTGTTCTTTTTTAATAGATAAAAAAAAAAAATCCTGAAAAGAGAATCTCTTGAAACAGCCAGCAGCAACAGCCTAATGAATCCAAATAATGGTTCTTATCCCAAACCAAAGACCAAGAAGTCTTCTTTCCCTTGAAAATCCGAGTGTTTCTTTCCATCAGAACACCCCAGAATGCAGCACACAATTCACATCTCCAAAGGGCAGATCTATCTTTACTCCTGAACTTTGAAAAAGTAATAGTGAAGATATCCTCCACCAACCCTAGACAAGCCCAACTTCCCCCAAAAACACCAAAGAGTCTGTTTTCCTAATTCTCCAGGAGAAAGAGCAATGAAAAAACAATGAGAGGCAAATTTAGAACTATGAAAGCAGAGAACATGCACATTTGGGGTAAGGCCTTAGTAGGCCTCCTGCTCTGCTACTGGTCATTAGCGCCAACTCTATTACGAGCAACCAACCAAATAAAATCCTTAGTTTTAGAGGGAATTTTGGTCTTCCAAATACTATGACATAGGGAGAAGACAAGTCTTTTCGGATAAAAAAACCCAAAAGAAAGATCTCCAGGAAAAAATCCCCCGACGATTCCAACCTCCACTTCCTTAATTAACATCCCTCCAACAACCTCAACAAAGACGCTAGCACAACCACCTCTTGATCATTCAGAGCTATACGAAAACGGAAATTGCAAGAAGAATTCTCCCCATTAGAAATCAAAAAAGAAGAAACATCCCCATTGTGTAACGAAGAATGACAATATAAACAAGGAAACGACACCAAAAGAGCTGAATCATTGATTCAAGGGTCTTCCCAAAAATGAATGTGTAGCCCACAAACCGCCCCAAATTTGGTATTAGAAATAAAATGTGGATAATTCTGAGATATACATCTCCAAGGACTGTCAAAAGAAGAACTAAAACCTGCATTAGTAGCCCACCCATTTTCTCCTAAGCCAAATGTACTTTTAATTATTTTATACGAAAGAGAGTTCTTCTCTAAAGGAAACTTCAATCATTTACTCATCAAGGCAATGTTTTTAGAACTAAATTCCCTAGATGCAGTCCTCCCTCCTTTCTATTTCTACAAACCTCCTTCTAGCTAACCAAATAATCTTTCTTCTCCCCCATCTGACTACCACCATAGGAAATTTAAAAATGGACAAAAAATAAAGCAGAATACTAGAAAGACAAGATTGAATAAGTGTGACACAACCACCTAAAGAAAAAAGAGTACCTTTTCATCCATCTAGACGCATAGCCACCTTTTCTACCGTAGGAGTACAAAATCTTACAGCCCTAGGATTACCACCCAATGGAACCTCTAAATATGTCAAAGGCAAATCTAAAGTAGCACGCCTGTTAAAGAAGCCGGTTCCAAAGATCCATCTGCACCTAAATGGTAAGCACATATGAAAAGACTCCCTATGATCCCCTAAGAAAAAGATAGTGTCATCAGCGAATTTAAGATGAGACACTATGAGTCTATGACCTTCTCATTACCCTCCCCAATACCTTTCACAGACCCCCTATCAATTTCCCTATCTTTTATTAAGTTTTCCCTGGTCTTGCATAAACCAAATTAAATTTTTTTCTTAATAACTATTGCATTTAATGTGTCAGTAATTTCTATTTTTACGTGAGTTCCTGAAGGTAAAGGGGATCTGTTAGACACAAGTTAGGATTTAGTTTGGGAGAGTTAGAATTTTGCAATAGAGGTCAATGCAAGATGTTTTGTGCCTCTTTTTCCCTTTATTTTTCTTTGTTTAATTGCATAAATATGTAGAAAAAGAGTGCTGTTAGGAAGAGAATGATCCTCAGTGGAATATGTGCATAATGATGCGACGAAGTTAAGATTGAAGTAGTGATATGGTTAGCAAAAGTTGTCTTTCTTTTCAGTCTTTGAGCTGATTAAAGAAATACTCTGTAATGCGGAATTAAACTCTTCTAAAATTAGATACTATGTGCAAGTCCTTCCGTGGCATTTTTAACTCTTAAAACTTTTTTAACGGCCATAAAATGGTTTATTTGTCACATCATGCGTCCTTTTTATGCTGCATATATAATATATCTTTTTCAAAAATCATTTAATATTAATGAGTTTCCCTTCTTTTTGAAGAAACTTGCTGTTCTTGTTATGATATGATATGCAATATAGAAAATTAAAATGAATGCCATACATGATTTCACCACTATTATCACATACTGTCAATAATGTACCAAACATACATATAATGTTTAAATATATCCTAACCATATTTATGTGCGGTTTATACTTATCATGTGTAAGGTCTGATAGTATTTTATTTAGTATTGGATGAAGTTGATGCCATGCTACTCGTGCATTTGTAATTAATCATGTTTATTTGAATTTAGAATTATCGTTTGACAAGTTCAAGACTGTTTGACAAGATCAAGACCCACTAAGGAAATGTGGACCCTTAAAGGATATCTTGAGTAGGTACTGGAAAACGCCCATACTAAGGACTGGCTAAATCGATGCCTTCTGTGGTATCAAAATTTTGGGGTAATGAATCTCAGAAGTATTGTTCGTGTTATCAGAAATTCTGTGATTTCTTTCTTTCTAAATTATCCAAAAAGGTGAAGTCATCTACTTCAACATCTTATCACTTCTAGCCTAGGATTTGGGTGTCATGAGTTGAGTATCAATTAGAATAATGAATGCAACCGATTCCTGCTTGAATCAAAGTTCCAAACAATGAAATCTCATAGCTCTAGCAAAAAAGAGATGTTTGAGAAAGTCATCAGTTGAATAAAGAGTGGTTGGCTTTATCTGTAACTTGTTGGAAATGATGCAAGTCTACTCCTAGGCGCAGATTTGCTATTTAAGTAGTCTTGAGTCTGTTGTATGATGCAAATAACGATTTTAATTGACTGGTTTGTATGATAGTGTCAACTCCAGTTAATATACAAGTCATTTGATAAGTATTACATACAGCTCTATATTTGAAACTGTTTTAAGTCTTTTTTTCCCTGTAGTGAATTTGATGTCATTGGTAAGTTAAACAATGCTCAAGCTGTGATACGAAACTCCTATTTTCATATGCATTCTATATTTTTTAGTGGGTACTCTTCCCATTTAATTTATAGTAGTTGTTCTACTGAGTTTGGGATGATGCTTATTGTTACATGTTTGTGTACTGTATTATTTTTTTCCTCCTTTTCAGCTCTATGCACTGTTTTGAGGGCCCGGCATGGCTTCATTTGAAAAGAGGTAGAGAGTCTTTTGCAAGAGGTCCAACAGTGAAGGTTGACCCTCAGGGAAGGTGTGGCGGTGTTCTTGTTTTTGGTCTGCAAATGATAATACTTAAATCTTCCCAGGTTTCTTTTTCCTTTGACGCTGCTGTCTTTTTTTTCTTTTTTGCATTTTTAATTAATTAATTTATTTATTAGGATTAACATAAGGTAAATATGTGCACACCTAACACTTCATGCACGTAGAATCTTCCTAAGCAGAGTAAAACCCTGACCTCCCCAATGGGAAGTTTGGAGATTAGCCACTTAGCCATTAGTCCATGACTCCATGCCTAACAAAATGAAAGGCCAAGTATTTAATCTAATTAATGCAGGGATTACTAAAAAAATCCCATAAAGAAGGTTTGTAATACTAAAGCTTAGGAAACATTTGTGCATTGATTACACTCTTATGCAGACATCCTGTATCCAAAATGCTTTTTCTTGAAACTGTTATTCTGTCATGTTTTCAGAACTTTTGTGCTGGACCAAGAACCTTCCATTACTAATTGGTAATTTTCAGGGATTTGCCAGTGACACAGGTGCCATAATCTGGTCTTTACCACTGGGGTTGGGCTTCCTTAACTGGATGAGATGTTCTTACTCTCTAACTTGATTTGTTTGAGGCAGCATGCTATTTGAAACACATACAATTTCTCAAATTGATAAGTTTGCAGCGAGAAGAGAGGCTGAATTGAATGTTAAGGGTGTTTTATGGAGTCCAGGAGAAGCCAAGAATGTTGGTGTGAAATCGGGTTTTGTTTAGACCAAGCTGACCATTGTACAGTTGCAACTACCAAAACTATGGGGTGTTTGGTGGTTTGATGCACTGAAACCTGCAGTGAAACTGTTCCTTTGATTAAAAATTTCCCCCGTTTAGGTTTGCATTTGCCATCGGGGTCATTCATACGTTTTGGTTTGCATTACACTGGACTTACTCAAATTTCTAAAAGTAAAAGTGTTTAAAAGGGTTTTCTACATTTATGCAGTTTTTTTTCTTCTTTTAATTTCAAAATTTAAATTATGGTTGTTAGGCTGGTTCTGGGTTGGTTGGGGAAGATGATTCTTTTGGTTCTGGAGGTGCGGTCTCTGCCCGTATTGAGTCCTCATACATCATCAATCTTCGAGATTTGGACATGAAGCATGTGAAAGATTTCATATTTGTCCATGGTGAGACCTTGTGATCTTTTCGATTGTAGTTACTTTTGAACTTGTTATTTGTATAACAGTTTTCTGTCAAACCTCTAGCCAATCTCTCTCCTTGCCAATGATTCCTTTTGCAAGTTCTACCTGATGTATATTAGTTTCTTTTCATGTTTCAGACTGTATTTGCCTTTTGTACTAATATTTGTTTGTTTTTTTTTTTTTTGCTGGAATTACTTATCTTGCAAATGAAATCATTGGTAACATGCACTGGCATGGAGATTCTAATAAGCCTGCTTCTGTTGTGCCAGAAAATAATTAATGGTGACTTTGGCTTTATTGGAATGGGTTTATTATTTTCTTCTAGTAGCCAATAATATAATTCAATATATGCAATCAAATTCCAATAATATAACTCAGTATCTGCAGGCAGATCTGATGCTGTGTTTAGTTAATCAGTTTATAAATATGTTTTGGGTTTGCCAGCTTGGCTCGGTCTGATGAAGCATTTTATACTAATTATTTATTTACTAAATTGGATTGTGGGGTTTTTGAGACTTACTTGAGGTTTTAAAAATCATTTGAACAATGGTCAAAACTCCCATTGTTAAGTGGGTTGATGAATTTAATGTTTTGGATCAGCGGTGATCCAATGGCAAAAATCATCTATAATCAATCATATTTATTTCAAGGTGGTTCAAGTATACCTGACTAATACTTTTTCAGATTACATTGTTCTAACTAACCAAGCTATTCTAGATGGGTGTAATTGATCATAATTGATGTTGATCCAGTTGATCAATATCTTCTGAGTGCAAAAATGGTGCTGTCAAAGTTAAGAGCAAGTCAGTTAAAAAATGCCCAAACCGAGATGCTAAATAGTCCAATCCATGGCTACCCCTGCACTAAGCCATTTAAAGCCTATGCATGTGCCATTGCGTCCTCAACCACAAGAAGATGTTGAGAGCAGTAATCCTAGAACAAGATTCTGTTAAGGTGGGTCGGTGGCACACAATTTTTCTCAAGGTATTGGAAAAACTGCTGCGAAAATGGAAAACTTATCTTTAATCAAAATAGACAGTTTTCTGTATCGAGTGAATACTCTGGATTTTCTATTGTATGAGAGAGCATATGTGAATTAAGATCTTATCTGGCTTTTTTCCCACATGCCAATGATTTCTATTTTAAATTATCATTTAAGTGAAATATTTTCAAGTGACTAAAGAGTTTCTTTGATCTAGATGCAACCTCAAAAAAGCAGTGATTATAATTTGTTATGATAAAGGATGATATAGTCATGCACATAATGGCAAGCATTAACTATTCAAAGATATATGCAGAGGACTGATGCGGCATGATGATGAACAAATATATATGTAACTTATTGATATTATAATGTTATTATTAACAGTATAATTTTGTGTAATGAATTTGTAGCTTTATTATTGGCAAGCTGATATTCAAATGTATCATGTGGCAGCACTGTAGGAGTTGGTGATAAAAAAAGAAAAAAAGGATGTGAAGTAACTATTTATCAAGAAGTAAGTGAAGAAGCTAATAGATAACCAATTCCCAAAGTGGAAACATTAGTTAGTATTTTCTTTATATTCCATCATATTTTAACGAGAAAGTTGACCTTTTGCAGGGTTTTGGTTAGAATATTACCCACTTTTGCCTTAAACTTAAGTTTGAACTGTCGATCTTCTCTTCATTCTGTTCCTAATGAAATGACAATTACAAAAGGTAGCTAGCTTCTTGTTTGTCACCATGCCCCTAATATTAAATTATAAAATTCTTATCGTTTGTTTGAAAGTTAAAAAGTTCAGTACGAACTTTTGCAATGAATTTTGCACATTTCTTCATTGCTATGATGCATGGGCTAATGAGTTGTAAATTTTAATTGTGACGAGATGAACAAACTCTATTTATTGTAACTTTACTGTTTTGACTCTGTGACATACTGTTTCCTTCTGTTGGTCATTGCATCAGATGCTTTGAATTTTCACCTAGAAATAATATTCTTTGTTTCGCCTTTCTTGTATTTGCGGGAGTATCATTTTGAGATATTTGTATGACTAAAGTCAAAATTTGAAGACTTGGCTCTGCTCTGTGCATAAGTGTGGTTTTGAGAATTTTTCTGCTGCTTTGGATGTTGTTGATGATCTTGATTGTTGATGGAATGTGATTTAAATATTGTATAGGTTACATTGAGCCCGTGATGGTAATCCTTCATGAACGGGAGCTTACTTGGGCTGGCCGTGTTTCATGGAAGCATCATACTTGCATGATTTCTGCGCTTAGCATTAGTACAAGTTTGAAGCAGCATCCCCTCATATGGTCCGCAGTTGTAAGTTTTAAGCTCTATTTTAACAGTAATGTAAATCTGGATATCAGCCAAACAATTTGTTTAAAAGTCTGTGGGTTATTTGTGGATCTCATTAAGGGACACTATGGGGCATGGTTTTTGTCTCATTTAGTGGGGGTTTATATCCTGTTTGCACTTGATTTTGTACAGTATTGCATGAATGATGCTTGGTGTGAATCAATCAATGTTTGAAAATTTGCAGCAAATAGGAATTACATTGGTGGTCAAACCAGCATTTCTTTCCTCTGACTCAATCATTGACCTCAATGTTGAAATTCCCCTAATTTCCCTTGAGTTTCTGTACTTCTAAATCCTCAAAATTTATCTGAAATCAAAATTTAAAACCTTGTTTGTAACCTAATGCTTTCTGGATTTACATTTTTGATTTAGGTGCTAAAAATATGTTTAGTGCCCAAGCTGTCATTTTTTCATGAGTTGGCATGCCAGGTCAATTGGGCAGTATCTTTTAGATTGGACGTTAGCTTCTAGAATTACCACCCATAGAACTTTGATACATGTTTTGAGGTGATCAATGTAATGGGTTTTGTTATCGATGTTTACTGTTTACATTGTCCTTTTGTTACTTGCTGAATCGATGGTATACTGGTGAACAATTGCTTTGAATTATTAAAACTGTCATATGATTTAAATCATTGGCCTCAGATTGAAGGAAAGACCTTCGATCAGATTGCACAAGGTGGGGGAGACCCCTTTCCTGTTTGTGTTCGAGAACAACATTTCTTGCAATAAGTGGGTTAGATTCTTCAAGCTTTCATTTGATTTGCTGACAGTTTGTCAACTTTAGGTAGTGGGAAGGGTTCTAGAAATGTTCATCCAGGAAATATGCAGTATTGGATGTTGATTAGGTGGACAAAGGTGGGGAAGTTTCTAGAGATAGGACTGGGTTGGAAGGTTAAACATTTTCAGTATTCGTCCCTGGTGGTGCAAAAGGTGATGGATGAAGATTTGTGATTGATTTTTGTGAGATGGAAATTCGTCTTGAATCTGGAGGCAAAGGTGAAGCCTGTCTTTTGGATCCCACAGAAGTGAAGAATGGCCAAGGTCAAGGTTGTAAAATTTGTGTTTAGACATGGAGTCAGGGTGTGGTGTATGGGAAAGACCAGATTTGTTTCTGGTGTGGGGATGAGTTGCAAATGAAGGAACCTGGGATTTCATTACTGGAAGCTGCAGTGCAGCTGCTCGATCAGAGCTGAACTCCCATACAGTCAAGATGGCTAGGGATATGGAAGGGGCTGCGGAGTTAGCAAAGGCGAATAGGGTTGCTCTTGAGAGGATGAAGTAAAGAATATTGAGCCAAGGTGTTTGGTTTTCATTTTGGACCTGGGCAAGGTAATTGAAATAGGAGTTTCTTTCTTAACTGAGCTGGGTCAGTTAATTGAACAGGCCCATACTCATGGTAAAAATGATTTGGGGCATTCTTTGGAAATAAAAGGCGATTTTTTTTTCTTCCCATATGTGCCATTCTTTCAAAGGGGCCCATAGTTTGAATAATGCTGACAGAGCCCAAGAGGCTGGCGCAGAAGTTCACAAAGCTGTTTAGATCTCAAATAAGGCCCACGAGGATTCTTGGTGTGATGTTTCTAAAGACCAGGGATGTTTGGCTGGGAGTGATGGATTAAGAAGAGAACATTTAGGAGAAGATGTGAGGGAAGGCAGTTCTCAACCGGAGCAGCTGATAATATCAATTGGAGGCCAAGTTTAGGGAGTTCAAGGGATGCTTGTAATTGATAATGCCCAGAATTCTCCCATTAGCTGTTGTAGGCAACCAAGGGACTCAGTAGGTATGTTGTCTTCGAAGCAGATTCCAGGCACAAACCCTAGCTTGCAATGCTCATTCTCACTCATGATGGCCAAGAGGCTATTCTATCTTCCTTAGAAAGAAACAACAGTACTGGAAGGTCTAGAAGGAAGGAGGCGACAAAGGATAGCCTTGTGTCTATTCTTTTAGTGGGACAAGAGATGCCAGTAGTAGATTGGACCTTCAGTGGGCTTTCTAAAGTGGTTGAAAAAGGAGGGGTTCTATAAAGAATTAAAGATACGGAATTTTTGTGAGGTTGAGAGTCAGGGGAATAATGTTGTTTTGGGTGAAAATCAAATGGTGAAGAAGAAAATTCTGAGTTCAGGGTTCAAAAGGTTTATGCTTGGCAAGAGGCAGTGCATATGGCTGTTTCAATGAAGAAAAATTTTGGAGAAAAAAAGTGAGTTACGTCTGATGAGATAACAAAAAAAAGTTCTAAGGGGAGATGTAGGAGGTAACATAAGTATATTGGAAGAACTAATTGTTCAGAAGGGTGTTACTAGCAAGAGGATTAATAGTTTTAAGGAGAAAAAGATTTTTTTTTTGGGGGGGGGGGGTTGTATTTTGGTTAATGATATTGAGGATCTTGATAATTTTGATAGGGGTTTTCTTTTGGTAAAAATGTAGAAACATGGATAACTTTGAAAAGTATAATGAGGTGAGAAAAGATGCAAAAAAGGCCGTTAGTGAAGCTAAGAATAGATCATTTAATAATTTTTATGATAGATTGGATACAAAAGAAGGGGAAAGAGATGTATCAAAACTTTGCTAGAGTTAGAGAAAGAAAGAATAAGGACTTAGGTAATGTAAAATGTATAAAAAGTGAGGATGATATTCTTTTGGTTAAGGAAGAAGACATAAAAGAAAATGGTGAAGTTACTATAGTAAGCTGTTTAATGAGAACCAAATAGAAGGCTTAAACTCAGAGTTGACAAATGAGGAAAAGACAAAATATGAGATTTATTTGCAAAATTAGAGTTAACGAAGTTAAGTTTGCACTAAAAAAATGAAAAATGGAAAAGTTATAGGACTGGATAACATCCCAATTGAAGTTTAGAAATGCTTAGATGATAATGGAATTATATGGTTAACTAATTTATTTAACGCAATTATAAGAACCAAGAAAATTCCAGATGAATGGAGGAAAAGCACAAAAATAAAGGATATATTGAAAATTGTAATAACTATCGTGGAATTAAACTTATGAGTCATACGATGAAACTGTGTTAAACGGTAGTTGAACAAAGATTAAGGCTAGAGACAAAGGTCTTAGAAAATCAATTTGGTTTTATGCTTGGGAGATTTACTACAGAAGTTATATATCTGTTAAGAAGATCAATGGAAAAGTTTAGGGAAAAGAAGAGAGACTTGCATATGACTTGGAGAAAGCATATGATAGGATACCTAGGGAAGTTCTATGGCGGGTTTTAGAAAAAAAGGGGTATACACAGTAGGTATATTGATGCCATTAAGGATATGTACGATGAAGTATTTATTAGTGTAAGGACTATTGATGAAGATACTAGAGAATTTCAATCACCATAGGTGAACATCAAGGATCTGTTTTGAGCCCTTATCTTTTTGCATTAGTGATGGATCAACTGACTAAGAGTATCCAAAAAGTGAGGTTCCATGGTGTATGTTGTTTGCAGATGATATTGTATTGACTGATGAAACTAGGGGCGGAGTAGAGACTAAGTTAGAATTATGGAGAGAAGCTTTGGAATCTAGAGGTTTTAGGATAAGTAGAAATAAGACGGAATATATGAAATGTTATTTCCTTAATAGTAGGAGGAATATTGGAGACAAAGTTAAATAACACTTGTAGATTTTGATAAGACTAGTAGGAGAATTATATGAGGAATATTGAAGAAATACACAACACTTGTAGATTTCGATACCTTGGATCTATTATGCAAGTTGAAGGAGAAATTGAAGAGGGTGTAATGCATAGAGTGAAAGCGAGTTGGGTATAATGTAGAAGTGCTTAAAGTGTGCTTTGTGATCGTAGAATACCCTTAAAATTAAAAGAGAAGTCTTATAAGACAAATATAGGACTAGCTATGCTATATGGATTAGAATGTTGAGCGACGAAGAAACAAAATATCAAAAAAGTAAAAGTTGCCGAGATGAGAATGCTTAGCTGGATAAGTGGTATAATATTGAAAGATAAATTAAGAAATGAACATATTCACGGTAAGTTGCTCCTGCAGAAGATAAGATAAGGGAGGGACGACTCAGATGGTTTGGACACTTGCAACATAGGTCACATAATGTGCTAGTGAGGAAGAGTGAGTTAGTTACTGTGAGGGGCAGTAGAAGGAGTAGGGGTCGACCTAAAATAATTTGGAATGAAATAGTAAGGATTTAATAGCCTTGAATTTGTCAAAAGAAATGGTCTATGATCCGCATAAATTGGCGGAAAAGGATTCATATAGCCGACCCCACCTAGTGGGACTTAAGGCTTGGTTTTTTTGTTGTTGGGTGTTTTCTTTTCGTCTTGGATGAGATTCGGGAACAATATGGTTATGTTTCTGGTTCATCCGATTTGCTTTGGGATTTAACATATTTGCTGCCTCCATTGGAAGGATAGGAGGGAATTTGCATTTTTTGAAAATGATGGTATGACTTTGTCCAACTGGTAAGGATGTAATTTTAGGAGTTTTCTGGGAAGAATATTCAAGCTCAGCATTTGTTGGATGAATTGGGCTTAAGTGCTCGGTGAATTGTGGTGGGAAGGGTTTAAAGAGTTAATTTCTTGGTTCATTTTATGTAGTTCTATTTTTATTTTATTTATACTTATATATATATATATTTTTTTTTTGTTTTTCTGCTTTGGTTTTTTAGGGATTTTGTATCCTCGCCTAGGTTTGTAATTTCTCTCCCTTAATAATTTTTTTTTAAAATAAAAAAATATTGTGTAAATCTGAAAGTTTGAAATTATTAGGCTATGATATAATGGAAATTAATGTGATCCTGGTTGTATTGCTCTTAACTATGGCAATTTGTATGGAAGGTGTTAATTTGTGCAACAACTCTAAAAAATAGCCAAAGATTGTTTTGTCGCATATGTTCTAATCATAATTTTGGTCATGGATGGAAGTTTGAATAAGAAAGTTTGGACTAGTGTTTTAAGGAAAACTTGAAGAAGTGTGTGAATTGCACAATTCTAAATTTCGTTGGTTATATAGTGTGTTCTGTTCAGGGCGAAGCTGTCCTTAGTAGCCTTTATCTTTGAATTTTTTTTTTCAAAACGGAAGCATTTTTTTGTTAAATTGCATTTTGTCTTTTCTTTAATCTTGTCAGAATCTTCCACACGATGCTTACAAGCTTCTTGCGGTGCCATCCCCAATTGGTGGAGTTCTTGTGATTAGTGCAAATGCTATTCATTATCACAGCCAGGTACTTTTAATTGCTATCCTTTGATTGTTTGCAACATCCTCTTCACTTGCGCTTGGGTGTGCACATGTGCAAATGTAGTTGCCTGAAGTATAAAAATTCTTGTATATTACTTACGAGTTTTATGTTGGAGCAGTCTGCATCATGTGCATTGGCTTTGAACAACTTTTCTGTTTCAGTCGATAGCAGGTAACAATCTCAACTCTCTCTCTCTCTCTCTTTCTCTCTCTGTCTTTCTTTCTCTCTCTGTGTATTTCTCTCAATGAGTGCATGTGCCGTGTGCATTCTCATGCAGGAGTCTGCTTATGTTCAAGTCAATTTCTTTGGTTACTTCTATTTTTTTTTTCACATCAAGTAGCCCTTTGATAAATTAAGGTTTAAGTTCTGAACTCTTAATGAAGTTCTAAAATATTGAACTGAATTGATCATTGTATGCATAAATTAGCTTTGAGCATCTC
Organism: Malania oleifera; assembly: GCF_029873635.1. NCBI lineage: Eukaryota > Viridiplantae > Streptophyta > Magnoliopsida > Santalales > Ximeniaceae > Malania > Malania oleifera. The sequence continues at coordinate 18,095,106 of NC_080429.1, read as the reverse complement.
TTTTTACTTGATCGAGAATAATTCCTAATGTTGGGAGCATATTTTTGTTTGTTTCCTGTTCAGTCAGGAGGTGCCAAGATCTAGTTTCAGCCTGGAACTTGATGCTGCCAGGGCAACTTGGTTGTCAAATGATGTGGCCATTCTGTCAACAAAAACAGGGGAACTACTTTTGTTGACACTTGTGTATGATGGGCGGTAGGCGTTTGCATTGTCTTTGTGGTTGTGCTATCATGTCTGTTTCATTGTGATTTGTTTGTTCATCACTTCTTTTTCTTTCCATTTCAGGGTTGTGCAAAGACTTGATCTTTCAAAGTCTAAAGCTTCAGTACTTACTTCGGTTAGCTATATTTGTTGAGTTCTTTGTTCTTTTTAACTTCTGGCTGAACCTCCATAGCTTTTAACACTTGACCAGGGCTGAATTTATTAATACTGCTAATTTTCTTCTAGGGAATCACAACAATTGGAAACTCCTTGTTTTTTCTTGGTAGTCGGCTGGGAGATAGTTTGCTTGTGCAATATACTTGTGGAACGGGAGCATCAATCTTAACCTCTGGTTTGAAGGAGGAGGTTTGTGTTGGGAATTATCTTTATTGCTCCAACAGCATTGAAGTTTAAAAATAAATTAGTGAAAGTTAACTCATCTTGCTTGACTTACGGTGTTCTGTTGCTTCAGTTTTTTTTTAAATAGAACATTCCAAAAATTGAAAATGCTGATGCATGTAAACAAGTCCATTGCATTGCCATCTTCAACTGCTTTTTCCCCTTACAGTTTTCAAGAATGAAATAAAAATTTACAATCCCATGACAATATTAACCAAATATTCTTCTGCCGCCTTCTTTTTCGCAGGTTGGAGATATTGAAGGTGATGCTCCTTCAGCAAAACGATTGTGCCGGTCATCTTCTGATGCTTTGCAAGATATGACCAGTGGTGAGGAGCTCTCCTTATATGGTTCAGCTTCAAATAATGCAGAGTCAGCGCAGGTTGTGTATCATTCTGTATCATTCCATCCACCCCCACCCCCTCGACCCCCTGCCCCTCCACCAAATAACTTTTATGGAATTAGAAAGAGGGAGCAAGAGGGTTGGCCTTGGATCAACAGTTAGGTTGCTCCTCTGTGATTGGTTATTCACGGGTTCAGGTCCAAGGAAACAGCCTCTCTGCATAAAAGCAGGGGTAAGGCTGCATACACTGACGACCCTCCTCCTACCCTCACAAAGCGCGGGGCCTTATGGGCCGGGTATGCCTTTTTTTTCTAGAAAGAGGGAGCCAGAACACTGTCAAAATGGGGAGTAATGGGGGAAGATAGAAGATAAGTTATAGTTTGACCTCCCTTGCAATCAAAGCTATCATTGCATAGCAACAGAATGCTACATCTTTGAAACGAGGTTTTTTTGGGTAAGATGTCTTGATTTCTCCTCCACTCTGAGGAAAGGGCTTTTAAAGATCTGCCTGTTTATGTTGTTTTAAAATCTGCCAGAGCCTAGAGGACAGCTAAAGTTTTTAATTTGGAAATAATTCTTCTCACAGAAGCTTTCTAAAACAGAAAGGAAAAGGTCCAGAGAGTGTAAAGCATGGAGGAAATGATGACAGTTACCTATGTCATACTTGTGTAGTTGTATTATTCCCATATTCACTGTTAGAATCTAGAAAATAGAAGTGCATGTGAGAATGACACGCGTGCAACCTTCTACTGTTGATGTGACATCTTGAATAAGAGGAAATCAAAGCTCCAGTTGAATAGAGCTTGCCATGTTTTGTAGTTTTTTTTTTTAATTTGAATATTGTTTTTATGTATGTGCTCATGTATTTCTTGTGTTTGGGCCTACTACTATGTGGTCAACTTTATCCTATGACTGTGCTTCTACAAAGCCATAGTTTGTTCCCTTGCCATCCATCGTAGTTTTATGATTTTTATTTGTTATTGTATCAGTCTTCTATTATTGTGTCAGCTGCATGTGTGATAAAAAGAATGGACCCACTTTTTTGTTCACTTTTAATTTCTTAAAATATCCATATATAAATATTGGTTGAATAGTAAAGATAATGCCAATATAGAAAAATATTAGATGGCCATAATTAACCAATAACTACAACTCATTTTTTTGGTCTCTATTTTTTAAATTTCTAAAATATCCCTATACCAATTCCAAATTAAAAAAAAATACTAGTAATTGATCATATTTCCCCAGCAACTTGCAAGAATTGGGCTGGAGAGTAAGTATTAGAAACATTTGAAAAATAATTCAATTAAATTATAAAATCAGACAATAATTAAGGGCCTGTTTGGTATTTGTTGTTTTTTGTTTTTGTTTCTGCATAAGATTATAAAAATGCATTTGTTTATGATGTTAGTTTTCAGCTATTTGCGAAAAAATCAAAAACAAGTTTTTATGGTTTTCAGTTGTTTTGGCAATCTGTTGCTAGAAATTTTAATTTCTAGATGTAGTTCTTTTGGATTAAATAATTCATTTTACATACTTTTAAATTGAAATTAAAATAAAATGATCATATGAATTTTAATATAATTAAAATAAAAATATAATAAATTTCAAAAACTAATAATGACAAAGCCAATTACAAAATATTTTACTATTTTTTAATTGTCATGTCCTATAAAAATTTTATAGAAATGTAAAATTTGAAAGTATAACAATTAAGTAAAATGATTATAATAATTTTTATTTTTATTATAGTATTTTTTTTAATGTGTATTATTTTGCAGTTTCATTATCTTAATCATATTTTTGTAATATTATTTGATTTAAAGATGAAAATGAGCATTTTTTATTAAGTTTTTTAATTTGTTTTAATTTTATAAATACTAACCAAACAGGTTGCTGGATTATGGTTTTTGGTTTTCATTTTTGTAATTTTTGATAGTGATACTGGCCCCTAAGAAATAGAGAATTAATGAATTTATTAAAAATTTAATGAATGGATTTTACACATGTATCGTGCGTTTCTGATGGTGTGTGTGTTTTTGTAGAAAATTAATGTAAGGAATTTTTCTTACCACCTTGATTGATGTAAATCCCCAGCTCTACATTGTGCTGTGTGCTCCTACAAATTAGATGCAACCGTGTTTCAACTGTATAGCACCTTCAGCTATTGAAGCATTGATAGTAGCCCTTGCACATTACCAAACCATATTCAACAACTTTTCCTTGTCAGCACTTTTAATATCTCCCAAATGCATCCATTTTTACTCTATATTTTTGTCTATTCATGGCTGGGGTTGCATGAGATATGGGAATGATGAAGGATACTGTTAGGAAGGCAGTTTGGTAGCAATAACTCAAAGTGGATGCTGCAGAAGTGGAGAAGAGGAAAAATTATGGTTTGGCTATTTCTTTTTCAAATGCAGCTGGTCTTTTTCCTTAAATTTCTATTAAAAATCAGACTGATAGAACACTAAGAGTTGGGGCCAAATAATCTATCAAGGCTGATTGACCGGGTATAAGTAATGATCCGGATACTGAATATGAACTAAAATTGGAAGATCATAGAGCTTCTATTGTGGAGCTGTCCAAGAATCTTCCTATATTGAATGTTTCAGCAGTTGTGGGAGTTTTGTTCAGGCCAAGGGTGGGGATAATCAGGGTTGTCTTGAAACAATGTGCTCAAGAGACTCTGGATTATAATGGTGGGAATAATCTCGTTAGTGGTGGGGAAAAGGCTAATCTATATGGGTGTATTAAAGTGTATAAAAGATGAATACTTATGGAATCTTTCTGTACTGTTGAAGCTCTGAAGGATTGTTGGTGAAATCGGGTGAGAAGGAGAGTGAGAATGGTTGCCTTAAGGATAAAAAGAGATAGGGTGATGAGTATGATAATTGAAGTCATCTTGATAGCAATTTTGTGTATGACGGTGGCTTATTAGTGAATGTATTTTGTGAACATTAGGGGTCTGTTTCAGACTCCTCAGATTTAGTTGTAGATATTTCACATGTGCAGGAAAATCTGTTTGAAGGATTAGAATGTGTTTATCTTTTTGAGGGGATAATGATATAGGGTAGTGAGTGAATGGGCAGGTTGGGTTGTTGGACAGGATAGGTTTATGGTTGACCAATCCTTGAGGAAAAGAAGTTTGTTTGGATTTGGTAAAAGCAAGGAAAGAAAGGGTCAATGTGAGTGAATTTGAGTTGCTATGTTAATTTCGATGGCAAGGTTTTAACAAGAGGATTTCTTAGTTAGATTGTGTATTTCTGTTGGGTTTTTTTATTGGCCTTTTTTGGTGTTTATTTTTTAATTTCCTTTCTTAGCAAGGGAAGTTTCTTTTTTGATCCTCCTTCAGTTTTGTAATTCTTTTTATTCTCTCTTAATATATTTATTTATTTCTTAAATCTAAAAGAGACTTTTAGATATTTTATTGCTAAACAACACAGTAGAAATTTTACACATAATTGGTCCTGTTTTAAGTTTATAGACAATTTTTTTACTTGATCTTTCCTCTTGGGTAATTCATCCAAGTTAATGGACATGGTTGCTTTTAAGTTGTGTGTCTATTATTATATACATATATTTTAAAAAATTACTTCTACTTGTCATACTGCATCTGCATATTCTTTATTTTTCTCATTATAACATTCTTACTCTGGATTAATATGCTTCTATACTCTATTTAAAAAACCATGGAGCATCTATTGAATTTGGCAGATGTTCATTTCTACCTTAGCATTTTCTGTTTTTATCAGCATGCAGCAGTACTTTCAAGGTTCTTTCACTCTTTTAGGGGCCCAAGGAAAGGTAATCCTCTCTCCTGGTTCCCTTTTATTTTGATCATGGAGGCACTGTGCAAAACGCTTGGAGGAAGGTTATTTCTCTTCCACTGTGTATTTGATTCAATCATTTTTTGTTGTGCAGATCTTAGGGTAGTTCATAAGGTGTATTTTCTCTGTGTTTTGAAGCAGTTTCCTGGTTGGAGGTTGAGCTGGGAAAGAGTGAGTGATATCCTTTTGGGCAAGGAGTGGAAGGGGATTTAGTGTGTATTCTGGGTTGTAGAATTGTAACTTTGCCTTTATTTCATTTGGAGTTATTGTTTGGGCATAGTTTAAAGATAGAGGGATATGGGATTTGGTGGTGAAGAAAAAAATAGCGGGGTGGAAGAGACTTGTCTTTCAAAAGGGGGAGAATTTTAATTAGAATCAGGACTTTGTCCTACCTACTAGTGTACTATATTTCGTTCTTCCCCAATCTTGAGCTTGGTAGTCAGAAGATTGGAAGAAATACAAGGGAGATTTTTGTGGGGTAGTGGAGGAGAAGTGTTTAAATACCATTTAGCAAGATGGGAGGTGGTTAAGCAGCTGGCTTGTCAAGGAGGGCTGGGAGTCAACAACCTCTCCAGCTTTAATAGGGCCTTGTTGGGAAAATGACCCTGGAGGTTTATGGTGGAGAAAGAAGGGTTATGGCAGGGGTAAAGTATGTACTGGACGTTAATTAGTGGATCACCAGAGAGAAAAGGGATCCACAGGGAGTGGGAAAAATGGGATTGTGGAAAAATATTATAAAAAATTGGGAGTGCCTCTATGGTCATGTTTCTTTGAAGTGGGAAATGGGAAGTTAGTTCTTTTTTAGCATGATAAGGGAACTCTCCTTTTAAAACACAGTTCCAGACTTAATTCTTTTTTGTTAGTGGCAAAAATGCTTCTGTTGGATTCATTTTTGCTTCTATCCGAAAGAGGGGTGATGTGGTGTGAGCGCAAGAATCGGAATTAGAGTTCTATATGTTTTCGTATATTATTTGTTAAGGTGAAAGGGAAGATGATCTGAGATGGAAAATTCTGAGAAATGGTTGGTTTGAAGTGAAATCTTTCTACAGAATAACAGAATGGGGGGGCTGAGAAGATGTTCGGAGATTGTTTCCTTGGAGTCTCATTTGGAGGACAAAAGCCTCCTCAAAAGTGGCTTTGTTTGCTTGGGAAGCTGTGTGGAATAAGATCCTGAAACAGGATACAATCTGCAGAGCAGGGCTATAGAGCTGGCAATAGATGTTTTTTCTATATGAACGAAGCTGAGACAGTGCATCATCTTTTGTGGGTCATTGTTGGACTAGAAAACCGTGGGGACCATGCTTTGGCTATAACAGGAATTTGTTGAGTGGTAGCAGGTCCAGTTTTGGGAGAGCTGTGGGCCTGGAGTGGCATCAATGCTGATGGGGAAAACAATTTTTTCTTGAAAACTAATCCCTAAATTTGGGTTATATAGAGGGGAAGGAATTGTAAGCATTTTGGTAGCACTTTTAATTCTGTTAATACTGTAAAGAACATGTGGATCAAAACCCCTTTTTGGTTTTGTGTGATTCACTGTGTTAATAGTATTGCTGTTACTAACTGTATATATGACATCTCCTTGTATTTTGCTTTCTGATTTATGCTTTGCACCTCCTTGGTGCTATTGATGATACTTTCCTTTTTTGCTTATCAAAAACAAAAACTAACATTTGGTGAATAGTTTGTATGTTCTCTGCTGATTTGGAGAATGTTAGTTTTTTATTCCGATTATTATTAGTCAATTCATTTGATGAATAGTTTGTGTACTGGCGGCCGATTTGAAGATGAAACAGAAACTAACATTTGGTGAATAGTTTGTATGTTCTCTGCTGATTTGGAGAATGTTAGTTTTTTATTCCGATTATTATTAGTCAATTCATTTGATGAATAGTTTGTGTACTGGCAGCCGATTTGAAGACTGTTGGATTTTGATTGCAATTGTTATTGAGGTCAATAACTTGTGTATTGGCTGCTGATTTGAAGAGTTGTTGGTTTTTAATTACAAATATTAAGATATTTATAATTATTAAGCTATTATTATTTTTATTATTCTTATTTATTTACTAAAGTGATCAGAATTATCAAATTAGAAGTAATTATATAATGAAAAATTTTCATGTTTATTCTAAATTTTTTCCCTTTCTCATAGCTTTTCTTTTGGTTTGATGCTTGCAGAAGAGTTTCTCATTTACTGTTAGGGATTCATTGATTAACATTGGTCCTTTGAAAGACTTTGCATATGGTTTAAGGATTAATGCTGACCCAAATGCTGCTGGAATTGCTAAACAAAGTAATTATGAGCTGGTTAGTTTTGCGAGCCTGATTACCACTTGTTTGCGTTAGATGAGTAATATGAAATAGCTTTTTTCCAATAGAAAGGAAAAGAAGAAAATAATTTTCGAGTTGAAAATGCTACCTGTGTTCATTTGGTGAGTCTAGTGTGGCAACACATTGGCTGCTTTTAACTGCTTAATCTTGGTTTCTGTGAGAGAATAAAATCAAATTTAAAAAATTAGTCTTTTGATTAATTCTTTATTATAATTTTCTTGTACTTATCTTCTACGTGTCAAGAATCATAATTGTTTTTTTTTTCATAAGCATTTTTTTTCTTTATTTAATAATTATTTTGGATAATTTTAGGTTTGCTGTTCTGGTCATGGAAAGAATGGTGCTCTGTGCATTCTTCAGCAGTCAATTCGCCCAGAATTGATAACTGAGGTGTGTTGATGCTCTAAATGTTTCATTCACTTATATGCTCCAAACTTATGGCATGTTAGTGTGTATATCTTGCTGTCTGGTTTATACATATCGCATATAAACAATTGCCAAAAATTATGGGCTGCTGTGCTACCATAGAAGCACAATATAGTTCTGGGGTTTTGCTTAGAGTTTGAAAAAGATAGGGGGTTGAGGTTTCTTTAATGATTAATAATTTAAAAGGGCAATTCATAGTTTATTCCTTGTATTTTGATTTGTGCTGCACATCCTCATCATCTAGTTTACTTGTGCCACTGTTTTACATTTATGAATTGTTGTATGCATGTATCAACTTCTTTTATGTGTGTGTGTATCCACTTCTTGTTATGTTTTTGTTAAGTTATGGAACTTTATTCTTCTTTGATTGCACATGGGTGCTGTTTTCAAATTTTACTGGCTCATCTATGACATATTGATGTTTCCGGAGGTCACATTTAGAGGTTGGAATGCACTTTTTTTTTTTTTTCTTTTCCAAATATATTTCCTTGCACATGTCTTGATAACATCTACATTTGCTGTGATCGCATGGAGTCTCATAAGAAGCACCATAGGAGTGTGCTTATGTGGCTTTATTTGAAAGGTAACAACGGCTCTTGTGGTGTCTATTTTAACAGTTATGGGTTGGCTTGATTACTATCCTCGAGCTGGAGGGGTCTTGCACACTTTCAGATTTTTGCCCTGTACTTCTAATGTATAAGGTTCTGACCTCACATAGTTGGTATGAAGGCTTAGTTATTGTTGTTGCTGGTGTTCAAAACAGTGAATAACCTGCCCATCTTGATCAACCCAATTGAACCTGCTTCAATTCACCTGGTTATTTATGATAAAATAAGTTAGTTGGTTTGCATTTTCAAAATAACTAGCTTGTCAGTTTGGTTGGTGGTGCAGGTTCCTAATATCTTCTGAATAACTGACCAGAGGTGCCCACTTAAATTAAATACATAAACATATAAATTTATTTATTGTATAATAGTTGTGTAAATTTAAAATTGACTGTACCTTTTGCTTGAATTGTTTGTTGATTTTTATTGGACCTGTGCACTTCATTTTATTATTTTTTAAATGTCTGTATTTAGTTGGATAACTGCCCAACCTGCTCAGTTTCTAATTGACACCACTGCCCCGGGGGGGACTTCATTCATTTTGTTCTGTTGGGCGGGTAGCGTTGGTCTTGAGTTTCTTTGAAAACTCCAGGTAGGATAGTAGGATTTAGTCCAAAACTAGCTTCACCTTACATTTGTACTCATGCACAGTTGTAGTTGTCCTTGAAATTTTTGTGTAGTTTGAAAGCAATGAAGTTGTCTATTTGTGACAAGATGCACACATGCATATGCACAAACTGCAGTGAAGTAGTGAATGGTTATTGTATGTGTAATATATTTGTTTAAGGTTGAGCTACCCGGCTGCAAAGGAATTTGGACTGTTTACCACAAGAATGCACGTGGTCATAATTCTGATTCTTCCAAGCTTGCTGCTGATGATGATGAGTACCACGCATACTTGATTATAAGTTTGGAGGCTCGTACAATGGTAATCTCCTTCTTCTAATGTTTGTTGGTAAAATTGAAGATATGTGCACAGTTTATTTGTTTGGTTGATCTACCTGCTTCTGCTTTCACTATTACAATCCCGAATTTGTTTTTTGTAGTTTTTTAAGGTAAGACACAATGGCAGCCTGTAGTTGGAGGGTTGCTTTTCTGTAAGTTTGTCCTAGTAGGACAGATTGTTCTCATTTTTTTTTTTTTTTCCCTTTATGAATAAATATTTTCTCCTACCTAAAAAAATAAACTCAACCGTGGTAAGCTGGGAGTAGTGCTTATAGAAGATAAAATAAAGGAATGGTTGTTGAGATGATTTGAGCAGTTGCAAATTGGTCCGGAGAGTGCACTGGTGAGAAAGGGGGATCTGGAGATGTAATTGATGTCAGAAGCTGCAGGGAAGGATAGGCAGATTAATTTTGATTGTGGGAGTAAGAAATGGTTTGATGGATATTGCTGTAGATAAAGTATTATGGTTAGCCCTCTCATTAGGGACATGGTTGGGCATTATGCTTAGAGTGTTGGGCATCAAATAATAAGGGACATGCTTTTTCATGCCATACAGGCATACACACACATGAAAAAAGGGGTTTTGTAAAACTTGCTGACTATACCTCAATAATTTTGTGGGGGTGCATTTTGGCATTCCAAGGGTTGGATTACATACACTAACTATTTGTTGTCATGTTTGTCAAGAATCTTGTTGATTAATTGTTGCTAGTTTTTTAATCAAATAGCTATATTTTCTTGGTAAATAGAAATACTAATTGAAATATTAATTTGGAATGCATGCATGGCAAAAATAAGATGATAGCATGATCCAATGTTGGATGGTCAAAATGTGAACCCCTCAAAAAAATGGTTGAGAGGTGTAAATGCGTAACCATATCAAGTTCTACACCAGGTGTACGTGGATTCCATGGTTCTACCATATATATGTATGATTACCCAGTTACTGTTTTCAATATGCTTCATGTGATTGATAACTGAAAACTCATATTCAGTTGTAAACTGCAGTAGGCATCATTTATTTATTTCCGTGGTCTCATTCTCTTCTTACAGGTACTAGAAACAGCTGATGATCTGCGGGAAGTCACTGAAAATGTTGACTATTATGTGCAAGGGAGCACGCTGGCGGCCGGGAATTTGTTTGGAAGGTGAGACCATGGGGCTGTATCTTGTATCTGTGTGCCTCTTTCGTTCACATCTTTCATGGTTGTGGATACTATTGACTATGCTATTTTGTTAACTATCTTTTGTTTCTTTAAACATCCATGGTATTATGTTTTCATTGCTCATTTTTTTTTATTCAGTTGATAGGCTGTAAGAGGGGGAGCATGCCTGCTTTGACATTCAAAAGTTTCAAGTTATGGATGGTTTATGAATTCTAAATTCTGCATGTAATAATTGAATTCTCTATAATTTCTTTTTTGGTGTTTTTATTGTCAACTTTCTCAGTTGTGAGGTTTTTACTTCTCAGTTATTTTATCATTTGATTCTTGCTATATTTCATGATTTTCATTATTTAAATTTTAATAAATGCTTTTTGAATCTATTTTTTGGTTTCACAAAATTAAAGCAAGAAGCAATGGAATTGAACATCATATTGTTGTTCCTGTTTTATTCATTTACCTTTTTGATATGTGCAAGCATTTCTTTTGATGGTTTCCACTAAGTTTAAAATGCTTGGGTATTACTGTGTAAGTGAAAAATAAAATGAATGTATCAAATGCCTCTTCATAGTATTGTGTCTTGCTTTGCTTGCAATCGAGCAACTTTCTTCCTTAATAAATTGAGCAGAAGTTATTGGGCACCATTTCCTATGCTATTAATGGGTATCACACTCATCAAGATCTTCATGTCTTCCATAGATGTAGACATAATATGGGGTCTTTATTATTATCTAGGCTCTTTATATGATTTAAATATTTATATGTTGGTCTAGTTTTAGGGATTTGATATTATTTCCTAGAGATGGTTTCCCTTTAGGATTTGATATTATTTCTTATGGATTGATTCCTTATTTAACATTGAAAAGGAACAAACATGTCTGCAATAAACCATGCATAATGCTGAATAAGGACAAGATAAGGGAGAGGCAGCTTCGATGGTTTGGGCATTTGAAACTTAGGCCAAGTAGCGCACTATGAGGAGTGAGTGAGTTATTGTTTTTGGTATTAAAAGGGGTAGGGTAGGCCTAAAATAACCTGGAAAGAGAGAGTGAGGAAGGACTTATTAGCACTTAAGCTAGAGGGGGGAAATGCCCTTGATCGAGTGAATTGGTGGAAAAGGATTCATGTTGCCGACCCTAAGCAGTGGACTGGAGGCTTCTTGTTGTTATTGATTCCTTATTTAGTAATAGGAAAAAGCCTATATAAAGGCTTGATGTGTAACCATGAGAGGTAGATTGAAATATTGAGTATTAAGAAGTCCTAAATTCAGTTTTATCTTCATTTTTACTCCCAAATACCTATTGTTCTCTTATTTTCCTGCATCCTTCACTTGTGCGGATTGGTCCTGGGGCGATTTGGTATTGGGGTTCTACCAATCTACAACAGCTGCTAGAGCTTTCAAGGAGATAGCTCAAGATGGCTGGCACCTGTTTTATCACATCTGAACTTATATGAAGTCTTCGAGGTTGCTTGTGATGCGTTTGGAATAGATATTGGTGGAATGTTAAGTGTAACCCTTTAGCCTTCTTCAGTGAGAAATTCAGTGATGCAAAGTTGAAATATTCCATATATGACAGAGTTTGATGCTTGTTGCAGATACTTAGTCCTTGGAGATACATCTGGTAGGAGTTTGCCATATATTCTGATCACTTAGCACTTGAGTATCCTCATGCAAAAGAATCTTAGTGCTAGGAATGCCAAATGGGTTGAATTTCTCCTAGAATACTCTAACATTCTTAGGCACTGTGCTGGTTCTGATGTTCTTAGTTGAGTTGTAGCACTTTACTCTATGAGTGTTAACATTCTGGGGTTTGAGCATATAGGATGAGTACCCTTGTCTTGACATTTGTATCATTTTCAAGGAGGTGCAAGATGATCATTGTGGTTTATTGATTTTGCAGTTAGGGTTGGTTATTTGTTTTGGGACTGGACTCTACATTCCTTGCACTCCCCTGCATGACTTTTAAGTTTGGGAGCTACATGCTGCAGCCTTGCTGGACATTTCTGTCTGGATAATGCCACTTTTGTTGTTGAAGATAGGCTCTATTGCCCCTCTAAAGGAACATGTTGCTGGATTGTGTCTCAATGTTGTGCCTGCCAATTAGGCAAGGTGTCACGATCTCTCATCAGATGTGTACTAGGTAAATCATGTTAACGAGGACGTCATAGATTGGGTGGGAGAGCCGGTCACGGGTCCACATCAGATGTGTACTAGGGAGATCTTGGGCTTATAAAGAGGGTTTGGGCTTCAAATATGTGAGACTTTTTATAAGACAAACTCGTGAGATTAGTGGGCCAAAGTGGACAATACCTCACTGGATTTGGGCCTAGGACCGTTACATTCGGTATTAGAGCCACCCTGGGGATACTATCATGTGAGTGGATCCTACGTAGAGGTGTAAGCCACTTTCACGAGGACGTCAGAGTTTGGATGGTAGAGTCTTTCATGATCTCACATCGAATGTGTACTAGAGTTGGGCTCAAGACTGTTACACAAGGCTAAGAAGCAAAACACTAGCCTATATACTTCTCTTCCACTTCCTCATACACCTTGGAAGGATCTAAGCATGGACAGCATTCTGGGGTTGCCTAAAACTGTTAAGTGGTCATGATTCTGTTCATCTAGTAGCTAGGAAGCAGCAATACCAATATGAGACACGGATATAATATGATACTGATACAGCAATATAAAAATTTCAAGAAAATGAGGATATGACATGGCAAGAATATGTTAACTAATTAATATTAAAAATTTTATATGTATATATATATATATATATATATATATATATATACATATATTTGGGAATGTTTTCCTTTTAAATGACAAGTATTGTGGCAATTTTAATTTAGAATGAAATATAAGCACTATTCATGCAAAATTATCAATTACACATTTTACAAACTACAAGTATACAAATTAATATGTTCATTGACTTCATTCATTTTATAGGATATTGGTCCAAAAAAAAAAAAAAAAAAAAAGTGACCACTCAAGGGCATGGCTCATCCTGAAATTTGAGAAAGAAAATAAGAGATTAACAGAGAGTGGCAAACTGGCAATGGCTTTAGATATAGGGGGAAATCTGGGGGCTGGGATGTCCAACATTCTCTACATGATTAGCAGTGGCACTAGGGATCTAAAGTCGAAGCCCTCCAATGTCAAAGAACCTCTTGACGCTCTGCTTCTTCTCCTTAATATTTTTTTTTGGGGTTTGTTAACAGAATTAAATGGAGCAACAAAACTCAGCATTTTGGCGCAAGCGTCCCATAGGTGTCCTTGCCATGTCAGAAAGTGCTGGAAAGTGTCTTAGCCATGTCCGAAATGAAAATAAAAAAACTAATTTCTGACCTGTGTTGGATACATGTCGGGGGGGGGGGGGGGGGGTGTTGGGCAGGTGTCGGTATCCGACACTTGAGGCCTCCAAAAGTGCCATTGTTTCCTAGTCAGGCGGTTGATAGGTATTCAAAAATTGCCCATTTCATTCCATGTAGTAAAACCAGTGATGCATCACACATAGACAGGTTCTTTTGTGAAATAGTTCAGCTACCTGGCTTGGCCACATCAGTATTCTCTGACTTGAAATTTGTTAGTTATGAAGACCTCATGGAAATTGATTGGCACACAGCTGAAGTTCTCAACCATTTTCCATTCTCAGTCTGATGGGCCATACTGTGGTGCATAGTAGGGGTGTAGCCTGGAACCTGTGATTTGTTGTGTTACCCCTATTAGAGTTCACATATAATAATACGGTGAATTGGTCTGCTGGAAAGAATCCTTTTCCATTGTTATTCTTCTTTGCTACCCTGTTGACCTTATCCTCTTGCGAGTTGCGACCTGATGCTCGTCCATCTGCCTCAGCTGCGTCTTTTGCCCTACATATTTGTGACTTTCATGCTGATGTTAGATAAAAGATTGCTATGAAAACTGCACAATATGAGCTGGCTGCAGATGCTCATTGTGGGCATGTTGAATTTAATGCTGGTGACTCTATGTTGGCACGTATCCATCCTGAACATTACACCAAGCATTTTTTTTATGAAGTTATGTGTATGTGCCCTTTTTGCATTCTTTGTCATTTAGGGCCTAATGCATTTGTACTTGAACTACCATCCAATATGAGCATTAGTCTTATTTTCAATTTTGACGACGTAACTGTCAATGCACCTTTGAGCGTCCTTTTGTGCATGTAGATGTCTCATCTTCTTTAGTGGTTCCTCCATCAGTTTCACTTCCAGTGCTTCTAGAAGAGCTTGTTGCACAAGGAGAGTGTAGATGTGTTGCATTGGCTAGATCCAAACCAATTGGAGCAGTATGTTTGTCATTCCTCACCACTGGTAAGTTTTTCTCACCATGAGGGAATTGATGGGGATCACACTCATTAAGACCTTTGCGTCTTTCATAGGCATAGGCATAATGTAGGGTTTTAGAGATTATAGTATTTTTATGATATAAATATTGTGCTAATATGTGCTGGTCTTTTTTTGTTTTGTTATTTATTTATTGGAAAAAGAGGGCAGCACCTCCTATCTCTATTAGAAAACCCCTCACTTATGGCGGAGGAATACCGTGGTTCCAACCTTGAGACTTGGGGAAAAGAAAATCAAATCCCAAGAATCTAAAACTGACTTAACCAACTTATTCAAAACCAATAGACCAATTACCAACAACCAAACAAATAAATAAGAAATAAACAACTATAAGTGAAAAACAAACAAAACTCCGGAAGATCTCGAGGAATAAACCAACCACTCCAACCTTCACAAACACCAGCACATAGCATCACGAGCGCAAGGAAGGAAATCCCAACAAATCCAATCGAATCATTCCCCTGACTTGCTGTGGAAGCTCATCCTGACAACTATATGATTGAGATATACCGGATTCACCCTACTTGACAAAGAAATCCACACTTTGATTCGC
Organism: Malania oleifera; assembly: GCF_029873635.1. NCBI lineage: Eukaryota > Viridiplantae > Streptophyta > Magnoliopsida > Santalales > Ximeniaceae > Malania > Malania oleifera. Next base: position 18,079,942 of record NC_080429.1, on the reverse strand, counting down.
CTCCTTGTAAATATGTTCCACTTTGTAATGTATGTCTCTCGATGCTAACACAAGCTTTTCCCACAATTCCCATAAGTTCCAAACCAAACACTTCCCAGAATTAATCCACTGAACCAACAAAGCAGAGTCACAGAAAATTTCCACTTGATCAAATCCGAGATCTTTGCACAGATTAATCCCTATAATAATCGCTTTCAATTCAGCCATATTATTGGTTCCATAACCCAGTAATGAGGAAAAAACTGTTTTAAATAAACCTCTTTCATCTCTTATCACACCTCCACTACCACAATTACGTGGTTTACCTCTACAGCTTCCATCCACATTCAACTTAACCCAACGTAGCTCAGGTTTACACCATCTGACTACACGAGGAAGACGAACCCTCACATTTTTTACTTGAATATCCAAAGCACGAAGGACTGCAATATCCGTGCAAGAAGCAGGTGCACATTTAGTTAACTTGTCCGAAATGGATCTCAGCCAATATTTAATATCAAGCCACACAGTTCTCACCGAATCATGAATTGATTCCATCCTGGATCTACATCGACAAGTCCAAAGTTTCCAAATGATGAGACTAGGTATGAGACCTACCAAAATGCCTAACTGTGAGGCCCGTCTTGCACAACTAAACCAGAAATTAACTCTGGCTTTCCATGTATTCGTTGTCATACAACTAACACCCAACACCACAGCTGCTTGTTTCGATACCTCCTGAGCAAAAGATCCCGTGCAAAACACATGGTCTAGAGATTCAATCTTGGCATTTGAACAACAATCACATCGGGAGGCCATCTGAACACCTACTTCTTGAATACGAGTATCAATCGGAAGACAAGCGAACCAAGACTTTCACATAGAAATTGACACCCGTCTTGGCAACATAGGATGCCATATCCATTTTGAAACTAAGAATTCCTCTTTACACTCACTTATAATTTCCCAAGCACTTGCTGTGGTAAATTTATCATCTGTTGAAGGTTTTCAAATTACTGTATTTGGACCCTCCTTGCAAGAAATAGCAGAGTTCATTACTTCCTCAGCCTGTTCTTCACCCAACAGATCCACTAATAAATCAACATTCCACCCGTCTCTATCCCAACAATCTCGTGTTCGTAGCTTATGGTTCCTGATTTCCTGAACCTTAGCACAAAGGGGACCGGAGGCTAACCATCGATCAAACCAAAAATAGGCCGACCCTTTTTTAATTTGAACATGAACATGCTCTAATACTTCAGGTATCACACGAGCAATCGATCTCCAAAATCTGGTTCCTTTATCTAGCTTTATTTCTCTCAAGTGGTGTCCATTATTCAAATACTTGGCTTTAAAGAATTGGGTCCACAGATTATCCATAGTTAACAATCTCCAGACAAACTTCATATGCAATGATTTTTTTACTTCCTCAAAATCCCTAATACCCAAACCACCCTCACAAATAGGCTTACATATATTAGGCCAGGAACACCATTTCCTTTTTTTTTTTTCATTTACTCCCCTCCAAAAAAAATTCGATAACATAGAATTTAACTTTGTGAAGACAATATTAGGAATGTCAATTACCGCCAATTGATGAACCGCCATTGATGATAATACATGCTTAATTAAAACTAAGCGGCCCCCTTGAGATAAAAACTTAAATTTCCAACCCGCCATCTTTTTCTTCAATTTAGCAACTAGAGGCTCTAAACTACGGGCTGTAAGACGACTTGATACCAAAGGAACACCCAAGTATGTAGCAGGGAACCCTCATTCCGCAAAGCCAGTCATCCTTAACAAGGATTGCTTCCGAGCATAAGCAATTCTTTTTAATAAAAAAATACTTGACTTGTCTTTATTTATCATTTGGCCAGACCAATTCTCTTATTTCTTAAGAGTCTTGATGAGCATTCGAATGGAACTTCTCTTACCATTGGTAAAAATAAGAATGTCATCCGCATAGAGTAGGTGAGATACCAAAGGCGCCCCACAAGGATGATAACAAGCCCCTATCTTATTCTCCATAAAATTTTTCTTTAGAAGTCGAGAAAGAACTTCCTGTAAAATAATAAACAGATAAGGAGATAGAGGGTTTCCTTGGCGAAGCCCTCGAGAAGGTTTAAAGAAACCTTTATAAGTGCCATTCATCATAATGGAGAACCAAGGAGAGGAAACACATTCCGCCACTAAACCACAGAATCTTTGGGAGAATCCAAAGCTTTTCAGAACCAAGTTTAAAAAATCCCAATCGACCCTATCATAAGCCTTAGCCATGTCTACTTTGATCATTACATTTCCACCCATTAGATTTCTTATGCAGAGAATAAACCATTTCTTGTGCCAATGTAATATTTTCAAATATACTTCTATCGGGAATGAAAGCTCCCTGCTCCGGAGAAATCAATGCAAACAATAAACCTGTCATCCTTTCAACAATAATTTTTGAAAAAAATTTGTAGATAACACTACAAAGACTAATAGGCCTGAACTTGTCAAAACTCTGGGGATTCTGAACTTTTGCGGTTCGAACAATGTAAGATGCATAATAAAATCTAAGAAGAGACCCAGCAAAAAAATCTCTAACTACATCAATCACCTCTTCTTTTACAATATCCCAACAATCATGGAAAAAAGCCGAACCAAAACCATTCGGACCTGGGCTACTATTTCTTGGGATAGAAAGAATAGAATCCCTTACCTCCTTCTTGGACGGAGCACGACAAAGAGCAATATTCTCCTCTTTAGAAACCATAGGAGATATAATATCATCAAGGCAAGCTGTTCGACTGGGTCCTGCACCTGTTACGAAAGTTTGAAAATACCTTACAGCATCATCGTGAATAACCTTCATAGAATCCAACACTTCTCCATTCGGAAGCTTCAATGAATGAATCATAGCCTTCTTCCTCTTTTGGTTCACAAATGCATGAAAGAACTTTGTATTATTATCCCCCGCCTCTAACTACTTCTTTTTGGCTAGTTGAGAAATACGAATCTCCTCCCTCTTTTCTCAAGCTTCCAACTCGAGTTTAGAAAGGAAGAAATCTTCCTCAATTTTTGGCGAATACCCTTCCTGAAGTTGAGCCTCTAGAACCTCCATACTTTCCTCCAGTTTTTTAATGTTTTGATGCACATGTCCAAATACCTGCTTGTTCCAATTTCGGATTGCAACTTTCGTATGTTTCAATTTAGCAGGACCCTATCCAGTTTTGCCCAACTCCGAGAATTTCCACTGTGACCATTGCACCAAGACATGTTGCTGCCAGTAACAACCAAATCCATAAGACCACAGTTGTCCAAGCAAGTATTAAATTCCTCCATAGTCGATAACGGCCTCGTATGACCACCAATACGTTCCGAATATGAACGGATGATATTAAAATCTCCCGCCACTAACCAAGGGAAATCATGCCTCTTTACAAACTCCAAATCATTCCAAAGTTCTCGGCAATCTGTTTGACGACATTTAGCATAAACAAATGAAGCCAAGAAATTCTGGTCCGCAGAACTAAAAATACCCGAAATAACTTGATCAGACATATGTTGTAACTCAAAGTGTACTTCCTCTTCCCAAAACATCCAAAGTTTACCCCCCACTGATGCATTTGCACAAAAATTTGGAAAATTTAGAAAGTCAACCCATTGCGACATCAAACTTTCATTAGAAAATGGCTTTGAAAGAACCAAAATAGAAGGCGAAAATTTCCTCATTAACTTTTGTAAACGGCTTTTAGACGTGCCTAAACCCTGCACGTTCCACATTAGAATTGTATTAATCATAAATCAAGTTTCTTTGAACTAGTAATAACCCGTTGAGACTTCTTCTCACTTTGCCCATTAATATCCTCCAACTTAACAAGCGGAACATGTAAATCATCATCCGAACAATAGCCTTTTTCCAATTGGAGTTTCTCCAAAGTATTTGTCTCCACCTCCCTATCCGATTCACAATTATGTAGGACATACCTAGGCATGATTGTACACTCTTGTTCCAAGATTTTTGAAACCATGTTACAAGATGTGATCAACTGATCACACACTACTATAACATCTTCCACTATCAACATATCAGTGTCAGGAGCACCCAGGACTGGTTTAACAATTTCCTCCCTTTGCTCATTCTCATTTGTTTTGTGTTCATTTGTAAAATCTCCACTTCAGGCCTCGATTCTTTTGGAACAAACTTCTCCTCTTCCATCTCACTTTGCGTAACTGTCTCAACCACTGGCAAAATTTGTGATGTCATTGCACCCTCTTGAACATGATCCACCTCTAAAGGTTCTTAAACAATGCATGGATCTATCCATTCTCTCTGAACTTCTTTCCCTTTATCGAAATGCTTCACACGCCAAACTTCTTGTTGATTTTCTTGTCTAGCATTTTTCGTGTCCTTACGTCTATCCCCAATTTTCTATTTCCTTTCACCCACTTGGCATACCACCTTTGAATGCCCTTGTCTATGACATTTATCACAATAAAATCCTTGCTTTTCGTACCTCACTTCTTGCCAAAATTTCTAATTTGCAGAAACAACAATTGGGAAGGCATCCACCTGATCTGTCAATAAATCCACCTCCACGCACATTCTTGCACCCGTAACCCTAATTCGGTTAAGCGTAGCATTGTCAGTTCCTTGATATCGACCAAACCTCGTGGCTAAAATCTGTAAACAATCAGGCCTATACATGTACATCGGAAGACCAGGGAGAAATAACCATTGAGGGGCCAAGGATGGTTCCTGCTACAGATTAAAATCCTTTGTCCATCGAAAAAGACAAAACGGACACCTAGCCAAAATCCTCCCTTCACGAGACCATCCATGAAGAAAATATCGTTCATTATTCATCTGAACTAGTATGTGAAAATCATCCATGAAACTAACAGAAGGGATCTCCGAAAGGCCCCAAGACTTTATGATATTCAAACGGATAACATGAAAGGATGACCTAGAGCGCTAAAATTTCAAAACTAACGCAAACCGGAAATCTTCCGCCACTTTGTTCATCTCAGTCTCAGAGAAAATGAATCCAATATCTCTATCTGCATCAACAGGATATCTCATGGCTAGTTTGAAAGAGGAAGACGACGGGTTAACGTCATGAGAACATGATACTACATGGGCATACGATAAAAGTCCTGAACCACCTTTCGAAAGAGGCCGCACTGGTGGAGGATCCACCAGAGGGCCGGTGGGCGCCGCCATCATAGGCGCCTAACTTCAGCGAAACCCTAGACCGTGCGATGGTTGAAGAGAGACATACCTGATTAAGGAATTCAATGTCCTGGAGATCCGGCAGGTGGCGAGATGGGTGACCGGCTGTGGTTGCGGCCAGCGACTCTGTTGAATCGCGCACAGTAGGAGGAGGCTAGGGATGCGGGATGCGAGCGGGAGAGAGGATTGGGATGCGCAGGATATTTTTGGATGGGCAACCGGCTGTGGCTGCGACAAGCGGTGGGCGGTGAGCAGCTTTCCGGTGAAGGGGGAGGCTAGGGTTTCCCTGCTTCAATGTATCTATGTATGTGCAGGGTCGTAGAGAGCAAGATCCGAAGATCAGCGACCACAGCTGGCACAGGTGAGAGCAGCGGCGTGGGTTGTGTGGTGTCGAGCGGCAGCAGCGTGGCCAGTGGTGGTCGTGCGCACTGCGTCTCGCGCCGGAGTGCAGTGGGGCGGTGAACACGATTACACATGAGAGAGAAAGCGTGAGGTTGGTGGTGGTGCAGCGCTACAGAGTTGGTTGTGAATCATGAAGAGGGAGGGTCGGGGGTGGGAGGCGCTAGGCGCTGTGCGCACGATGGCGCGAGGGCTTTGAAGACTATTTCCTAGAGATTATTTCCTTTTAGGATTTGATGCTGTTTCCTAGAGATTGTTTTTTTATTGAGTATTGGCGAAAGCTTATATAAAGACTTTTATATGTGACCATGATAGGCAGATTAGAATATTGAGAAGCCCTAAATTGTGTTTATCTTTCATTTTTTACTCTCTTAATTTCTTACTGTTCTCTCTTATTTTCTGGCACCCTTCTCTCTTGCCAATCTGTCCTGCATTGACTATCCTCTCAGTTACTATGAGAGAGATAATGAAAGTTTCCTATGCCACTTGTGGTTTGGGTGAATGTGAACAATTACACACACACACACAAACACATATTGGAGAATTTTGGTTTTCACATCCCTTGTGCTTTTGTTTTTTGATAGCAGCCTTGGTAATTGTTATTATGCTTTTGAAGTTGTCAATTTCTAAATTCTTTCCTTCGTAGTTATGTTGTTATTTCTGTGACAGTTCCCATCAATGATTTTCTTTCAGCTGTGTTCTCTTTTTAAGGTTTATTTTTTTATTTTCATTTCTTTAGTCTTAGAGGTACAGTTCATGTGACTGATCGTCAATGGTATCAGGGAATTGTATAATGCCAAGGTGTTTCACAGGTATCTTTTGATTGTTGCAGGCGTAGGGTGGTTCAGGTTTTTGCACGTGGTGCTCGAATACTAGATGGTTCTTTTTTGACTCAAGATTTAAGCTTTGGAGCTTCTACTTCAGAATCTGGTTCAAATTCTGAGAATTTTTCTGTGTCATCTGTTTCTATTGCTGATCCGTATGTGCTATTGAGAATGACTGATGGAACAGTTCAGCTTCTTGTTGGAGGTATCATGTATTTCCAATAATATTGTTCTCTTTTTATTTATTTATTTATTTTTTAAAGTTAAGTTTCAGTGATTGCTTAGCCTGCATGGAAGCCTTATGCACCGACTTACATATTTTTCAGTGTATATTTAACCTGCTTACATATGTCTTCAGTTTATAGTAGAAACATTTGGAACTCAGTTGTAAAGCTTTGCATTTTTTTTTTTTTTTTGGGGTGGGGGAGGGTGCGCTAATTTGTTTTTTTGAAAATGGAAAAACAAATTTATTAATGGGAAAACAAATGGCTGCTCAGTTACAAAAGAGCTGCCCTCCAATCCCTTTGCAAGCTGGGCAGCAACAACACCCAAATATTACATTATATTTGAAGTACTGAAATTACTATTATTGTAGACTCTTTTTTTGTATTTTATCTAGTTTTAGTGTATGGATCTTGAAATATTTTTTACTTGCATTTGCAGATACTTCTATTTGTACGGTGTCTGTAAATGTTCCAGCTATATTTGATGGCTTGAAGAAATCTGTATCTGCATGCACACTTTATCATGATAAAGGAGCTGAGCCATGGCTTCGGAAAGCAAGTACTGATGCGTGGCTTTCTACTGGCATTGGTGAAGCTCTTGATGGGGCTGATGGTGCTCCACATGATCAGGGTGATGTATACTGTGTTGTTTGTTATGAAACTGGCGCCCTTGAAATATTTGATGTGCCCAATTTCAATTGTGTTTTCTCTGTGGATAACTTCATATCTGGAAGGACCCATCTTCTTGATACTTCTATCCTGGAATCATCCAAAGATCCTCAGAAAGCAATGAACAAATATTCTGAAGAAGTGGAGAGCCAAGGCAGGAAAGAAAATACACAGAATATGAAGGTTGTTGAATTGGCCATGCAAAGATGGGCAGGACAGCATAGTCGCCCTTTTCTTTTTGGGATATTGACTGATGGCACTATACTGTGTTACCATGCTTACCTATTTGATGGTCCAGACAGTCCTAAAAGTGAGGATGCGGTATCTGCACAGAGTTCTGTTCAACTCAGCAGTATAAGTGCCTCTAGGTTCAGAAATTTGAGATTTGTCCGTGTCCCTTTGGACACCTATTCAAGGGAGGAGACATCAACTACAACCCCATGCCAAAGAATCACCATTTTTAAAAACGTTGGTGGTTATCAAGGGCTTTTCCTTTCTGGATCAAGACCAGCCTGGGTCATGATGTTCAGGGAACGACTTCGAGTTCATCCACAGGTCAGAAAGACTAGTTTACTGTATGCTTGCAGGGGATCATCAAGACCAATATGTAATTTATTTTCAGTTTTTTTTATGCAAAAAATATTGAAAATTGATTTTCCCTGTTTTTTGAGTGCAATTGAATGGCATGTTTTAAACCTAATAAGGCAGGGTATAAGCCTCAAGGTGCTAAGGTATAAGTGATGCAGGTGCAGCATCAATGATTTGCAGCCATGAGAGATGGTAGTGAGAAGAGGGGAAGAAGGAAGAGGGAAAAAAGGAGAGGAGATACAAGGGGGAAATTCACACACCCAATTCAACTCAAATTCATCAACAACCATTTATAAGAAGTCCTCTAACGCATGAAATTGCACATATACCCTTAAAACTACATTAAATTACATACATACCCCTAAAATACACAAATATTACGAACAAGCCCCCAAATACACATAATAATATACTAATTAAACTAAAAACACAATTAACTACTAACTAAACCCAACAATCCCTTGACCCAATTCTTAATTATTCTCCAACAAGGATCTTTGCAAGGTCTTGTGGCTTGTCCTACATCAAATCTTCCATGGAACAAAATTCGGCCATAAAGTTTGAAGTGTTGGAGGATCAGAAGTAAGAAGCAAACTTGGGCTTTTCGAAAGCCAGTCCTTGAGTGATGCAATAAACCACATTCCATGGTAGCAGTATAGACTTGAGCTGAGAATTAGCATCAATAAACACATTGGGGAATGGAAAACTTAACAATTGGAATATTTGAAAGACTTTGGATGTCTTCAAGAACATTCATTTCCTTTCATGTAATGTTGTTTTCAAGTTAAGTAACTCTTAACAGATTCTTTGTCTTGGTTGGTTGGTAGTGTGGCCTTCAAGATGATCTTCTTATCATTATAGTGGAAGACATTGTGTTCTCATGCCCTTGAGTCACACCCAAATCATCCAACCAAGGTGAACCAAGGAGTACATAGCCAATATTCATGAATATGATATCACACCAAGCATTATCAATATAATCACCAATGTGGATAGAAATCGAACATCTTTCTTGAACATGTAGACTTATCAACCCAAGATATAACACACGACTCTGGAGGGATTTCATTGCTGTCAAGTATGGTCTCCATCATAATAGTTGGACCTCAAATTTTTCTAGTGGAGGATGTTTCTCTCTTTTTGTTCCTTTTGTACTTGGGTGGCATCCTCTTGATGTCTCTTTTAATATAATTTTCCTTTGCTGATAAAAAAAAAGGCTCTGGGTGGGGTTTTGGATGAAATTGCATATGAGTGACTCCACATCTAGAAATCACATTCATATAGCATCTTTCATCAATAATGAGTTTTCTGGCTTTTTCCTGAACTTGAGGAAGGTATGGAATGGCTTGGTATTATGCTCAGAGTATGACAAAACCCATTCATTTTTCCAGCAAGCCGTCACTCTAGTGCTGGATTTATTCATATATACTGCGACCATATATCACCAAAAGCCCTTAACACAATTGCCCACAATTCTCAATCTAATAATGCAAAACCATAAACTTGATTCCCAACTTTCAAGAACTATCTTCAGCTCATTTAGATTTTGAGTGTCATGCTGAAAGGAAACAAACTCACTTTGAAAATTCACAAAACGCAACAATAAAACCTGATTTTTGATGCTAGTAGCGACAATTTTTCACTTCTTGTATCAAATTATCACACTTGCCTGCAAAATATCAGGTCCACACTCAAAAATATAATGCTGCAGACCAAAATATCATGTAAGAAACTTGAAATTTCATGGCTGGGGCAATTTCTTGTGAGACTGGAAGCATATGAACTCTGGAAGTCTATCACTTGCAGGTCGCTGGCGCATGGGGTGCATGCACTGCTGGCAAAGGTCCTCTGGTGATGATTTTCTAGGAGGTGGTTGATCAAAGGGTGGTGAGTTGAATAGTAGTGGTGGTGTGTCAAAACCAAGGTCTAAAATTTCGATTTCGACTCAAATTTCGAAGCTCCAAAAGTATGGAAATTTCGACGGAAATTTCGATTTCGATGTCAATTTCGATTTGAAAAAATAACAGAAATTTGTAGTAAAGCATGGAATTCTTTGTGAAACTTTAGAAATGGTTAACAAACATAATAATATAAGTTTTAGGACTAATATATAACAAATTTAATACATCTATGTTTTGTATGAGGTAGAAAAGTTGTAAAATATTATGTGTATCAAACATATTTGTGAGATAATATACATTAAACATATTCAGTTAATACAAATGAAATTCATAAATCATTTAAATATTATTTATTATACAAATAATGATAATTTGGACATAAATGGTTAAATAAAATGTTATTGTAAGTTTATTTTTTCATATAATTTCAAAAGAACTTATAATTTTTTGTTTTGATAAAATAAATAAAATAAATTAAAAGAGAAATTTCACCTCACTCCTAAATCTCTCATTTGAATTTTGATGAAATTTCATTGTATAGTTAAAATTTCGAGATGTTTTGCTAAAATTTTGAGATTTCAATAAATTTCGGATGATTTGTTGAGATTTCGATGGAAATCGATCACCATTTCGATTTCGAGGGTGATGGAAATCGGAAATTTCGACAATTTCTTGGAAATTTTAGATTATGGTCAAAACAACTCTGGCAAGGGTGGATTTTGAAGGGGTTGGCTGTGGAAATTTTCAGGTAGCGCATGGGGCTTCTGCGGTGGCCAGAAGGTGATAAAATTTTAGGTGGGAGGGTTTCAGGGGGTATTGTTTCTGATGGTAGTGGAGTTACCTCAAATATCTTCTGGGAAAGATATGTTCGAAAAATGGGGACACTGGAATTTTTGAAAATATTCGGAACTGCTTTTTGGTTTTCTTATCTTACTGAAATTTCATGTCAGAGAACAGAAATCAGAATCAGAGAGAGAATGATGAGAAATAGAGAAAGAATAAGACAAGAAGAAGGAAGAATAGGGGAAAAGGGAAGAGATCTGCAGAGAAGGAAAATCAGAAATTAGAGAGAGAAACTGAGAAGGAAGAGAAAAAGGGGATTTAAGAAGGGAGGAACTTCTGCAAATAGAAAAGAGAGCAATTGGAGAACAGAACAATGGGAGAATAAGAAGAGAGAGAGAGAGAGGGAGAGACTGGAGAAGAAGAGAAGGAGAAGAAAGAAGAAGAAGAAGAGAGGAGGAAGAAGAAGAAGAAGAAGAAGAAGAAGAAGAGAGGAGGAAGAAGAAGAGAAGAGTGAGGGGACAATGGTTGGATTGAAATGGAAGAATGGTGATCAAGTTTGGGCTCTGATACCAAGCATCAATGATCTGCAGCCATGTGAGATAGAAGAGAGAAGTGGGGAAGAAGAAGAAGAAGGAAGAGAGAAGAGAAGAGAAGAGAGGAGGTACAAGGGGGAAAATCAGAAGAAGAGAGAAGAGAGGAGAGGAGATACAAGGGGAAAAATCACTGGTTCAATTCAATTCAAATTCATCAACAGCTACAGACAACATGAATTTGACACACTATTTATAAGAAAGCCTCTAAAACATGAAATTATACATGTACTCTTAAAACTACATTAAATTACAAACATACCCCTAAAATACATAAATATTACAAACAAGCCCCCAAACACATAATCCTATACTAATTAAACTAAACACACAATTAACTACTAACTGAACCCATAATTCTTAATTATTCTCCTGCAAGGATCTTCCCAAGGTCTTGCTTCTTGTCCTGCATCAATAAGCCTCTTGGAAATTTTATTTTTTAATATAAATCTTTGTAAATACACAAATCATGGTAGTGAGTGTTTCTTTCTTGAATATTATTCTTCCTAGATTTGCTTCGATTTAGTAGAATCTTCTCGCAGAAATTCTTTGAAAGTCTCTATCATGTAGTTTCTTTGAATCTGTTTTCCCCCTTACCTTCATAAATCTGGGCTTATTCCAATAATACAATTGCGAAGAAGTGCAACACCTCCTTATTTCAGACCTATAAACCCCTCCAACACCCAGAAAGGTGGTTTGCATTTAGTGAAGAGTGCTTTGTTAGATGTTCTAATTTGGGTCTATATGACTTTTCTAATCCAATATCCAAACCTTGAACTTGAAGAAATAAGGCTTAGAATAAAATCTCAAGATTCTTAAGAGTTGTGGTTTTCTACTTTGGTCCTCTGAGACTTGTGTCTTGTTGATTAGTTTTTCACATTTCTTTCTCTTCTAGACTTCTTTGGATTTCCCTTCCAATGATATTCTGGATCTCTTGGAAAAGTTTGATAATTCCCAATTTATAGCTCTAATTTCTATAAATTTTATATGCTATTTGATATTCTAGTTCATTACATAATCTGGTTCGGAACATTTTTCATTAAAAATTTCTCCTTGCTTTTTTAATTATGCAGCTATGTGATGGATCCATTGCTGCTTTCACTGTTCTTCACAATGTAAATTGTAATCGTGGGCTTATATATGTTACTTCGCAGGTCAGAAACTAATATAATATGCTTTTCCTTATTGTTTTAAGAAATTCTGGTAAATTTGAGTTTGTGCACCTTGTAATATTTATCGCATTTCCCCTCCATTTCCCCCAAATATTGTAGGGTTTTTTAAAAATTTGCCAACTTCCATCTGTATCAAGCTATGACAACTATTGGCCGGTGCAAAAAGTAGGTTCTTTTACCTTTCCTATGCAGTCTTTCTGTTGTGAAGCAATGCTTATAAATGATTTACAGTTTAACAATGATACACTAACTGATTTCATTTCCTGGTTAGGTTCCACTAAAAGGCACTCCACATCAAGTCACCTACATTGCTGAGAAGAATTTGTATCCACTTATAGTTTCATTTCCTGTGAGTTGTTTCTCTCTTCTAACTTTAAAGATCCTTTTTTTTTATTTTATTTTAAATTTTCTCTTTTCATCTACAATATATTTCATTCTTAGTTTTGTTAGATGGTCTTTTAAAGCTGGTAGAGTGCACAATAATTAAACTTATGTGGTTGTGACTTGTGACAATAATGTTGTTTGGGATTCATGAATCATTTGTACAATCCTTAAAAACTGCAGTTACTGTATTTATCAATTCAATTTATGCTCAAGTTATTGTCTATAGTGATAACTAAATGATTTGCAATTAATGTTAATTTTCTAAGTATTTTTAAATACAGGATTTTCATATATAATTGGGAAGTGGTGTAAAATATTAACATGATCTGTTCTATTCTCGTTATTTTCAATCACTGAAAATGTTGAAAATTTTTCAAATTATTTCAAATCAACTCAAGCAGGGTACAGGATACACCTCATACATGAAGTAGCATTTTATCATGAAATGCATTCAATGGACAAAACAAATAAGCCAATAAAATATTTTAATTTCTTTGCCATTTTGATTTTATATCATGTGCTTCAAATGGACCTGTAATTTGTGTGTGTGGAGCTGGAGCATGCATTTGCATTACATTAAGTGTTTGAAATATTTGAAGAATGTTTTTTTATGTTAAATATGTATTGATTAATAACATGGTTTTAAATAACGGCCGCGACCGTTATGTAACGCCATTACGTAATGGTTTTTTGGGTTACCAATACTGTTACACACCGCGAAATCGGTGGGAAGAAAAATCACGGCCGTAGCGGCCGTTATGGACCGCGACCGTTACACAGCCGCTATGGCCATTACGTAACCGCTACAAGGCTGTTACACCAAAAAATTATTTTATTTTATACTTTTTCTTCTCACTTTTTTCCTCTCTTTCACCTATCATTCTCAATATACCAAGTGGCAAGAGTGGGAAAAGATTATAATGAGGATGACAATGATACAAAATTCACTATTTCTTTAAATACTCACAATAGATGCATTAAATAACAATTTGAAAATACTAACTTGTTAGGAAAATATTTTATTTTGATAATATTACTAATGAGATATTTGTGTTCTATATTTTTCAACTTCAACCTTTTTTCTTTTCTAGCTATTTTATATTTGTATTATTCGTATGTCTTATGTGTCTAATAGATTAATGGAGTGTGTATTGTATTTTGTTTTATTAATTCATTTAGCACACATAAGAATTTATCTTAGATAAGAACAATGAGAAGTATAAATACACACACACACACACACACACACACACGTAATTTTTCTATCGATGGTGGTTGAAAACAAATTTAAACTTGTTGCCCTTACCAAATAACTTAGTTACTCGAACTAAAGGATCCAAAATACACTAAAACTCTTTCTAAGAAGGGTTAAAAGCTTAAAACATGCAAGTACGCTAATATGCACAAGGTTGTGTGTGTTCCAAAAAAATTCACGGCCGTTACACCCGCTTCCCATTATGTAACATCTGCTATTCCCGCTTCCTATGACACCCGCTACCGTTACCGTTATGTTATGCTACCCACTACTGCGATTTAAAACCATTTTAATAAATATTTTTCTTTCATGAGGTAATTAACATCGAACAAGCATTATGAGGGTGTATGACTAGTTGCTGATAATTTGTTGGTCCTACTTTGCCAGTTTACATTGGCTCTTTGCCTCCTTCATCCATACACACCATCAGTTCCTAAATAATTGATTGTTGATGGTTTCTTGATTGCTTCCTTCAGTCCTGTGGCTTATGAATAATTGGTCCTTTTGCGTAAAGTGCAAAAAATAGTGCATGTAATGGCTTACCTTGGGGCTTTGGATTTGGGGAATGGCGTTCCCCTATTTGTACTTTAAAAAAAAATTATTTACCAACTTAGTTATGCATTATTTGTTAAACTTTTAACACTTAGAATGCTTTTTGTTTCAGTTGAGTGCATGATATTTCACTCTTATTCTTTTTCATTTTCTGCAGGTTCTTAAGCCATTGAATCAAGTACTTTCATCTTTAATAGATCAAGAAGGACATCCAATTGAGAATGATAACTTGAATTCTGATGAACTGCGCCAGACATATGCAGTAGATGAATTTGAAGTGCGGATATTGGAACCAGAAAAATCTGGAGGCCCATGGCAAACCAGGGCTACAATTCCCATGCAGAGCTCTGAAAGTGCAATAACCGTGCGGGTTGTTGCACTTTTTGTAAGTTTCTTCTTTTTTCAATCCAACAGTTTCTTGGTATTACATTTTCTTGTCATTTTCCCTCTATTTACTTGGAAGAAGAGCAAAAATTGATTCATTCTAATTCCCATTACTTCTTTGAACAATAATGTCATACTTTACTTGTATGTTATTGCAGAACACATCTACAAGAGAAAATGAAACACTTTTAGCAGTTGGAACAGCCTATGTTCAAGGGGAGGATGTTGCTGCAAGGGGACGGGTGCTTCTGTTTTCTGTTGGAAGAAATACAGATAATTCTCAAAATTTGGTACTTCTCAAATCTTTTGTACTTCTACTTGCTTTGTTTGGTTTCATTTTATCTTATATGTACATATATTTTTATATTTTGTCAGCACAAATTCTCCTTGGACAGCAGCTTGTATTTTGTACTTCAGTCCTTTGATTGTAGGCTTATGTTTTGTGCTCTAGTCATTTTCTGAATATAAGCTATCAAATTTATTTTTATTTTCTTCTTCAAAATTTCAGGTTTCAGAGGTTTACTCAAAGGAATTGAAGGGTGCTATATCTGCAGTAGCCTCTCTTCAAGGTCATTTGCTGATAGCTTCTGGACCTAAAATCATCTTACACACGTGGTCTGGTTCTGAGTTGAATGGTGTTGCATTTTATGATGCTCCGCCTCTCTACGTAGTGAGCTTAAATATTGTATGTATCGCTCCTTCCTTTGTATCTATGTATGTTATATTTTTTGTTCCTGAACTTAGAAGCCCAGATATGATTCCTTTGTGATTTCTCATCAACATGAGTTGCATGGTGTAAGCTTCATTACTGTTGTTACTGGATTTCTGTGTGATATTTGCTGCTCTTATTGAGCATTGCTTATCCATGCAATTATATGTTCCTGGGAGAAAAAAAGAGGAAGAAACATTAACCATATAAGTCATTGAATTATGTAATTGAAAGATCTGACACGTTAAATGAGGCAATTTGTCTGATAGCTGTCTGATGTGCTTAGCTTCCAATGAAACAAGTGAACACGAGTCTGTTCATTGTGAAGTGGTTAAGGAGTTTTGGTGTATCATTTTGATTTGTGATATTTTTTAGGTCGATGTGGATGTGCTATTATGATGTGGGTTATCAAAAAAAAAAAAAAAAATCAGCTCTTATTCTATGGGTTATTTTATGCGGACAAAGTGTTGGGGATTTGGTAAGAGCAAGAAAAGGAAGATTTTTTGGCAGTGTCTGGTTTTGTGTAAATTGAGGAAGAGTAGAAATTTTTAGAACCAAGTTACATCTTGTTCTCTTGGTTTTGTGCTTCCCACTCTTTCCTTCATAATTTAGTGCAAAACAGAAGAATATTCATCTAGTGTTGTGCAGATATTGTGTTTAATATTGTTCTATTGATGCTTTCAGAATCAGTGCATGCAAAAGGGTTAGATTTGTAGTATAATTACCTCATACTTGCAAATTTTGTGAGCCCATTAGTTTGTTGTTTAATATATTATACATTACACGGTTTTTTTTTTTTTTTTCAAAGTTGAATGTCAAGTCAGTATATGATTCCTGTTAATTCCTCTTTCCTCTTACCTTCTATTAAATTCCCTTATTTATGATTACAGGTTAAGAATTTTATCCTTCTAGGTGATGTCCACAAGAGCATTTACTTTCTTAGTCGGAAGGAGCATGGTTCTCAACTGAATTTATTGGCCAAAGATTTTGGTTCGCTTGATTGTCTTGCAACAGAGTTTTTGATTGATGGAAGTACACTGAGCCTTGTTGTTTCAGATCAGCAAAAGAACATTCAGGTTTGGTTGTGTTTTGTTTTGATTCAATTGGCAGAAAGTGCTAATGCTAGTGAACCATGAATTGATATGAAAGTGTTGAAACATGGTACATTTTTTGTTTTTGAAATGCTGAATTTAGCAATCCAAGTTTTAATTTGATATTTTTCACATGATATACTGATGCAGGACCAACGTCCAGCAGAATCAAGTCTTCTTTCCAATCACCCTAAAACTAATAATAAGGGCCTATTTATTGGCTTACAATGCTTGGAAGATAGACGAAGTAATTTAAGAAACCTAAATAAATGAAAATACTAGAATTTTGCTCCCTAAATAATAATATCCTAGAATCTTGATGATATGACCCTAATTAAAATACCCTAAATAAAACAAGCAAAGATACAATTAAAATTAGGAAAGTAAAATAGCTTGTGTTCGCATGCTGCACCATTCTCTCACAATGAGAATGAATTCAACCTTGAATTTTAAAAATTCAAAAGTATGAATAACCTGAATTTTGATCATGCTTGAAGGAGACCAATGTAATGTGCTAGCTTAAAATGAAAATGAGATCATATGAGTGAAAAGGGCGTGGAGGTACCACTGGCAAATTTCTTTGGATGATGAAATTAACAGATGGAGGATTGGACTCTGATTTTGAGGCATCCATTATTTCTTCCAATGACCCCTCAATCTCACTAATAGCTTCCTCAACTACCTCAACAAACTGAGACTCGGGCTCCCAATGAACAGCTTCCTGGACTATCTCAGCTACCTGTTCTCCCATTGACGGAAAGGAAGGTCTTTCTTTTGATTCACAATAATTATGATCAAAGAACAATACAAGGGTGTGAAGCATTGAAATCAAGCTTGCTCATCCTAGCATCAATCTTGATGAACGGAAACTCACTTTCAAATTCTTTTTTGAAAAATTTTTAATCAAAATTTTGGAAAATTGTGGACTGTTGCTTGAGTTTTGACGAAAAAATTGGAAAAAAAAAATAATAATTTTGAATCTCTAAAATAAGCATGCCTCATCATTTCAACTCTTTCCTCTTCCGCAAAACTCTTGAAGAAACCCTAGCAAGCTTTAGTTCTTGCTTTCTTCAAGCTTGAGCTTTTCTTCTACCTTCAAGCCCCGCAGCCCCTTGTCCTGTGTCCCTTGCAGATGCAGCAGCTGGCAAACAAGAGTGGGGTCGTCAGAGGCTTACAGCTTCCAGCCTCTCTTGTGTGCTCCTTCCTCGTTGCTGTGCAAGTGCAACACTGCAGCACTTAAATCCAACCCCCACCAACTCTTTTACTGTTTTGCCCCTTCCAAAAGACCAAGGTTTCAACTTTCAATTCTCCTTCCATTTACCCACTTACACCTCATATAAATAGTAACTTATTAATTATTGACTTATTATAAGTTTATAATAATTGAACCATTATGTAAATTAGTAACTGTACCATCGTCATCGTCATGCAATTAAAATGTCCATCTCCCTTCTTTTACTATTTTGTCTCTCTCAATTCCCATTTACCCCTTACCTAGTTACCCACTTACCCCCTTATTTATCTATAGCCTTATTCTCGTTGTTGTTATTGCTGTTGCTGTTGCTGCTGCTGCTGCCACCTGAAACCACTTTCCCTGTGTTTGGGTGAGACTTTGGATTTGGATTTGTAATGATTTGGACAAAATGCAGTACAATATTGTATTAAGTTTTATCTAAATTCACAAAAATCCAAATCCAAGTCCCGCAACTTTCAGACACAGACTTATAAATGTTAAAACTTATGAACATATAAATTGCAATGATAATTGATATTATTATTATGATAATTATTATTATTATTATAAAATGCTTACAAAAAAATCATTATATAAGCTAAAGTGATAATTGATAATACTAATGTAGTTATTTAGTTTTTAAAACAAGATGAATATTTTTTTAATTTTATGAGCTCACTACATCATAAAAGTATTATTAAATATTTTGAAAGTTTTTATTTTGATTTATATTCTTTTTATCAATTAGATCATCTCAAAATCCTAATGATAGGTATAGGAGAGATGATTTTAGGCCACCGAATATCTCCATGTATATTAAATGTGTGATAATTATTGGTAATGCTCTTATCTAATGAGTGACTTGCAAACTTTGTAATGATTTGAATATCCTACACTTCGTTGCTTGCTTCGCAATATATCATTTATATACCCTAAATGCTAAAAACTCGTCATGTATGCATTTTTTAAATTTGTTTTGATCCCAAATTATGCATGATCATCTATTTTAGTATTCGAGAAGTTTCATTATAAATTACTTGTTCTTCGCTTGTGTAACGCAAATTATCTTTGTATAAGTTGTTAGTCCTAAGTTTGGATAAAGGAGTAGGGTTGTATTAGGTAGCTGATAGTCAATGAAAAACTTTGTCTTATTATCATGAATTCTTATCAAATTCACCTAATTATAGGGAATAGATCTAATTATTGTAGAAGGGAGAGGACTAAGAAGTTCGCACAAGAAACTAGGATCAGATTAGCAACTTGGAATATAGGGACACTTAGGGGCAAAAGTATGGAAATAGTGGAAATAATGTTTATAAGGAAAATAAACTTAATCTGCCTCCAAGAGACAAAATGGATATGGGAGAAAGATAGAGAAATTGAAAAATCAAGATTTAAATTTTGGTATATTGGAAAAGAGAAACATAAAAACGGGTTGGGAATTATTGTAGATGAAGACTTAAAATATAATGTAAGAGATGTTAAAAGAATAGGGGATAGGATCATTAAAATCAGGATAGCTCTAGGCTTGGAGATGGTAAATGTCATTAGTGCATATGCTCCCAAATAAGCTTAGTAGAATATCTTAAAAGACAATTTTGGGAAGATACAGATAGTACTTTACAAAGGATACGAACGCTTGAAAAGACATTTGTAGGAGCTGATTTAAATAGACATATTGGAAAGGATAATATAGGCTATAAGAAGATATAAATGGAGGTCATGGATATGGAGATAAAAATGAGGCTGGTGATACAATCTTAAATTTTGTCATGTCCTATGATTTGATTATATTGAATACTTGCTTTAAAAAGAGAGAAACACTTAATAACTTTCAAAAGTGGATTTTAACTAGAAAGGGGGATCATTTATCTTGTAAAGATTGTGAAATTATCCCGAATGAAAGTTTGATTGCACAACATAGTGTCCTATTAGATATATACATACTAAAATATGGAAGAGAAAAAGTAACATATATCAACAAAAGAGGACTAGGTGGTGGAACTTGAAGGGAGATAATATAGTAAAATTCAAAGATAAAATTATCAAAGAGTATGATTGGACAGTAGGGGGTAAGGTAGATGCAAATACTGTTTAGAATAAAATGGCAAACTCTATCGTAAGAATAGCAAAAGGGATTTTACGTGAATCCAAAGGTAGATATTTGGGTAATAAAGAAAGTTGGTGGTGGGATGAAGAAGTTCAAAAAGCCATTAAAACAAAAAGAAATTGATATAAAATATTGAAAACTTGTAGAAATATAAAATAAAAAATAAATCTTGAAAAATAGAAAGAGGCTAGAAAAAATGCAAGAAAGACTGGTAGTGTAGCTAAACGTAGAACTTATGATATTTTGTATACTAAACTAGATGCAAAGAAGAAAAAATCATTTATAAACTTGTTAGAGTTGGAGAAAGAAAATGTAAAGATTTAGGTGATGTAAAATGTATAAAGGATGATAATGATAATGTCTTAACTAGAGAAGAAGACATAAAAGAGAGGTGGCAAAGATACTGTAATAAGTTGTTTAATGAGAATCAAAATGAAAGATTGAACTTGGAAGTGCCAAATGAGGAGAAGACTAAAAGTAAGACATTTATTCACAAAATCTAAGTCCTTGAAGTTAAGATGGCATTGAAAAAATGAAATGTGAAAAATCTATAGGACTAGATAAAATACCAATTGAAGTTTGGAAATGTTTAGAGGATAAAGGAAATATTTGGTTAACTAATCTATTCAACATTATTATAAAAACCAAGAAAATACCAAAGGAATGGAGGAAAAGTATGCTAATATCTTTATATAAAAACAAAGGTAATATTCAAAACTGTAATAACTATCGTAAAACTAAGATTATAAGTCAAACGATGAAATTATGGGCAAGGGTAATTGAACCTAGAATAAGATTAGAATGAAGATTTCAGAAAATCAATTTGGTTTTATGCTTAGGAGAGCAACAAAAGAAGCTATTTGTCTTTTAAAAAGTTCAATGGAAAAGTTTAGGAAAAAGAAGAGGGACTTACATATGGTTTTTATTGACCTAGAGAAAACGTATGATAGAATTCTTAGGGAAGTTCTTTGGTGGGTGTTAGAAAAGGAGGAGGTATGTAGTAGATATACAGAGGTCATTAAAATATATGTATGATAGAGTAATGACTAGTATTAGGACTATAGGAGGGGAATCTAGATATTCCAATCACAATAAGTGTACATAAAGGTTCTATTTTGAGTTCTTATCTTTTTACTTAGTGATTGATGAATTTACTATGAATATCCAAAATGAGATCCCTTGATGTATGTTGTTTGCATATGATTGTGTTGATTGATGATAGTAGGAGCGGAGTGGAATCTAAGTTAAGACTTTGGAGAACTGCATTAGAGTCTAAAGGTTTTAGGATAAGTAGGAATAAGATAGAATATATGAAAATGTAATTTCAATAATATAAGTAGTGGTGGAGAGAAGATTAAACTTGATAATCAAGAAATTCATAGCATTAATAGATTTAGATATCTTGGATCTATTATACAAGCGGAAGGGGAAATTGAAGATGTAGTACATAAAATTAAAACAGGTTGGGTAAAATGGAGGAGTGCATCAGTGTGTTGTGTGATCGTAGAATACCTTTAAAATTAAAAGGAAAGTTATATAAGACAGCTATAAGGCTGGCTATGCTTTATGATTCAGAATGTTGGACAACTAAGAAATAACATGTACAAAAAGTAAAAGTTGTTGAAATGGGAATGTTAAGGTGAATGAGTGGACATTAAAAAATAAAATAAGAAACTAACATATATGTAATAATTTAAGCATAGCAACGGTCGAAGACAAGATAAAGGAGGAGCGGCTTAGATGGTTTGAACATTTGAAATGCAGGTCTAGTAGAGCACCTATTAGGAAGAGTGAGTTGGTTATTGTTTTTGACATGAAAGAGGTAGGGGTAGGTCTAAAATAACTTGGAATGAGGTAGTGAAGAAGGATTTAATAGCCCTTAATCTAATAAAGGAAAATACTCTCGATTGGGTGAATTGGTGGAAAAGGATTCATATAGTCGACCCCACTTAGTGGGACGTAAGGCTTGTTGTTAATGTTCTCGAAATCAAAATCAAAATCAAGATTTCTGTTGAAATTTCTGTGACTTGAGACCATTGAAATTTCCAATTTTAATCTAGGTGTGAGCTAGTTAATGTTAAAGGTAGTAGAACAAGTAGACCTAGAATAACTTGGATAAGATGGTAAGGATTTGACAGCCCTCCAATGCTTTGAGGATATTGCCCTAGATTGTGCAGGATGGTAGAACTCATGTAGGCAACTCCACCTAGTGGACTTATGGTGGAAGTCATGTAGCCAACTCCATCTAGTGGAATGGAGGGGCCCAGCCGTACATTGATCAATACCTCTAGGACCATACCAACCTTCTTTTTTACTTGGGGAAACTTCATCTTTAAAGAGTTTAGGAACCTCATTTTTGTCGATCTTCATAAGATTGTGGACACAATCATCAACATTCTTGCTTGCAATACTCTCCAGAAGTGGCGGATGAGAAGTCCATTTAAAAGTGGGTTGATCTTTATTCCACATGGATTATAGTTTCAAGAATCCCTCTAGCTCAATCTTGGCCTTGGGTTCTAGAAGAAGGTTAAATTGCTTTGATCCATTGGATGTGGTTGAGGAACTGAATTTGGTGATAGTGGAGTCAAATAATAAGGATGGGTAATAAAATTAATGCTGGCTACTTGGCTGGTGGGTGAAACCAATTTGGGATGGGATCAAGTAATAAGGCTGACAGGATCTACACTGGGATGATTGGGATTAAAAGGTGGAATAGTGAGTTAAATCCTAAGGGTGGAATTTCATTAATGATCCAACCTAAGTTTTAGTCAAAATATGACCAGCCTTTTTTTTTTTTTTTTTTTTTTTCAATTGGTTCATGAGAACTGATCTTTTTGATGAGTAAGGGTTAGATGTTCTGCTGTATTGTTAAAACTGGCTTAAAAATTTAGGTTGTCTTTGGCTTATTTATTATTCAATTGGTTGTTGGTATTGGTTTTGAGTTGGGTTGAACCAGGAAGGTTAGGTAAAATTGAAAATTTAATTCTGTAGGTGCTAAGGGTTTAGTCAGCCCCATTCAGGACATCTCCTTCGCGATCTGTAATTGCACCTTGCTGCGACTCGGAGTGGCTTTGACATGATGGCAAGGGTGGAAAATTCTCTGATGTGCGACAATGACAGGGGAGAGGAGAATCTATGATGATTGGATCAGTGAAGGGGTTGATTGATGATATTGGCATGGCTTTCAGTTGACAGCAGTTTTGGTCGTCATTGACATCTGCCACGATGTGGGGCTGTGCAGCATCAAAGTTCATTGGCAAAGGGCTGCGGCGATAATGAAAGGTAGGCTGCTGGTGGTGGGAGGTGGGATAGTCAATGGGGACTTCCTCTGAGGGGAAAGACACCATGGCGACAATGGATTGGTCTTCCGATGGTGGGCAAAGAGAGAGGGCTGTGATGTGAAGCTTCACTGGCAATAAGGTGGTTGCTTCAGCACACTGCTGCCATTTGGCAGGGGGAAATGGGTGCTGTGATGTTTCATTAAGATTTACCTGTGATGAATGGTTTCTGGAACTGGCTTGTAATGACCATGGGTCATAGGATGGTGGAGGCTTGAATTTCATAACCAAGAGATGGAGTTGTGTCAAATCCAAATAATTCAAATTCAAAAGATGGTCATCATCGTACTTCAACACAGCTTAGCTTAATGCAGAGTTTTCTTCAGTGTAGGTGAGAGTGATATAGACCATGTTATAGACAAGGACAAATTAGGATTTTTGGTATTTCTATTATAGCCCATATACGGGTTTGTCTTATAATATATTTTAATAAATGAGTGGTATAAGTTTATAATTGGGATGTTTGGTACTCAGTTTTGTAGTCTATTTGCTATAGGATTTGTATGTTCTTCGGGTTTGGATCAGTTATGCATTTGTAGTTAAAATTTAGATGACTTCACATTCAATTTGCCTTAAAACTTTCAATATTGTTTACGAGTTGCATCCTAGTTCAGTTTCTACTTTTTAGTTAATTAGATGGCTTTACATTCAATTTGCCTTAAACTTTCAATATTTTTTACGAGTTGCATCCTAATTCAGTTTTGTACTTTTTAGTTAATTATGACTCTTTCTTTGGTTCGCAATACAGCACAGCAGGTGTATTTAGAAATGTTACATTGTGGAGAAATGCATGTTCTACTTTGTTTCTTTATTGTCTGGTCTTTTCTTAGAAATCTTTGAGACTATTAGAAGTAAAGAAGACTTGAATGATGCAGTAAAAGTCAAAAGTGATATGAGTTTGTTTTAATAGTACAAATATCTGCTTTCCTATGCTTTGAATGTTTTGCCTGCTTCAGGTATTCTATTATGCACCCAAAATGTCTGAGAGTTGGAAAGGACAGAAACTTCTTCTGAGGGCTGAGTTTCATGTTGGTGCCCATGTGACCAAGTTCTTACGGTTACAAATGCTTCCTACATCATCTGATAGAACTGCAGCTAATCCAAGCTCTGATAAAACAAATCGATTTGCTCTATTATTTGGTACCCTGGATGGTGGCATTGGATGTATTGCACCTCTTGATGAACTGACATTTCGTAGACTCCAATCTCTGCAGAAAAAGCTTATAGATGCTGTTTCCCATGTTGCTGGACTGAATCCCAGGTCTTTCCGCCAGTTCCAGGCAAATGGCAAGGCCCATCGGCCTGGCCCTGATAGCATAGTTGACTGCGAGCTGCTTTGCCAGTAAGTTATCTTCAAGCTTTTTGATATCTCGAAGGGAACTGACTAATGCATGGTCCAAATGAACTTTGTTATGCAGAAATATAAAAATTTAGTTTGGGTTTCCTGTCTATAGTTGCTACTGTTGTGCAACATTATTGTACATTGTGCTCAAGCAAGCTTCCTGTTGGTGTTAGCGTCATGACTATCTATAATATATGTGGCTAATTTATTGCTGCACTATCTGATAACTATTTAGCATACGTATAAACTAGCTTTCTGCATCACAAGCGGATGTAAAATTTTCAAGTGGCAAGAGTTGTTTGGTATTTAAAGCTGAATTTATGCCTTAAATTCTGTATTACATGTTTTGTGAACCACACTGAAACCTTTCCATTCCAAGGGTTGTATTAATGTGCTCTAATTTTGTAATTCTTGCTAGAAGAGTAATTATTGTTCACATCTTGGTTTCCTCTAGTAGCACAATCTGCCGTTGCTTTAAAATTGTGGCCGAGTTGATGTGCAGAATCAGTGAAATGTCTTTAGATAACATGACTGATCTTGATTCATTTAACAAGATGAACCCTCGTTTCATGATTCTGCAGTTATGAAATGCTCCCATTGGAAGAACAGCTTGAAATCGCTCACCAGATTGGAACAACTAGATTGCAGATTCTTTCGAATTTGAATGACCTCTCGGCAGGAACAAGTTTCTTGTGAGTGCACACTGCCTCGGAGACAGCAATCGGATGCTTAAGTTTGGGGTCTCTTCATTATAATTGTACCACTCGTAATATATGACCTAATGAAGCCCCCCTCCTCTCTTTTGGGTGTGGCTAAACTGGCCTGCTGTCTGTTAGTTAAAGGTGACCGTCTGCCCCATTGTTGTAACTTGCTACCCCGCCACTGAAGACTGGTGGCCTGATATGTTAAAATGTTTTATGAAAAATGTTATGACGATTTGTTAATCAATATGCTCTCCTTTTATTCTCTTCTCAGTGATTTTTTTTTTTCTAGCTGTTGATCCAAGATCAAATTGCCTGCTTTATACCTAATTGAAAATTTATTTTTTGAACCATGGAATTTTTTTTTTAAAAAAAAGAATGTCCACAAATAAAATGTACGATGCTTGTTTTGAAGGCACTAGTATTTTTCAGGAAGTATGTTGGAACTTGGAAGCATTAGCAGACACCAGCACTGTTATATTTCCATCAAAATATGGGAGGCAGTGGACCCTAACCTGCATCATTGTCTGCAAATGAACTCTTTATTTCAGCCTAAAGATTAAAAAAATTCAAACATGTATTTATCTGCCATTGAAATATTATTTCAGTACACAGATTTCATCGGTTGCTATATGCCTTAGGTACTGGTTTGATGTTTTTGTACTAGCAAAATCCTTCTTGAAATTAATTACAATTTTGTCATTGTTGAAATTCTGCTTTGCGAAACTGTGACATAATCATTGATTAAGAAGCCAGAAGGCTTTATCAGTTCACAGCCATTGATAAGTTGGACCATGATTCACAAAAAAGCTCTACATTATTATGATCCCTGTTTGGTAAAGAGTAATAAGTTGCATTGCAAGTCAATAGAAGGAACAGACATCCCACCAAATGCCATCCATTTGGTCCTCAAAGAGTGGCAGAACATTACCCACAGCCCAAACATGCCCTCTCAATTGAGGTATGCACTGTTGACCCAAAAATAGTAAAATTTGGTCTTTGTCACTTGGAATTTAGTCCAAGCAACAACCTGATCTAAACATTTCAACTACTCAAAGATACCCATTTCCCTTTGTAATTATCTGTTAAAGAATATATACACAATTCTTTAAAATAAATAAATAAGCAGCTTGACTAAGGAATGATTAAAGGACATCTGTGACTTGGATTCCTCCCTAAAGCTAGTTATTACAGCACGGCAGAGTATGGATCAGCCAACGAATCACAAAGCGCCATATGGGCCTCGACGATGGTACCAGAAGACCCATCTTCAAAGTTCGGACCTGCTAAATTTCACTTGATTGAGGGGTTTGAATTTCACCATGAACAAAAATTACCGTGTAATTTTTTCTACCAAAAGGGATGGTAAATGGTGTATTGGGTCTCATGCACGTGCGTGCGAATCCAATGATTCGGTCTTCCGCGTACAAGCAATGATGATGGCACACGTGCACATGGTTTGTGAAGAGGGGGGGGGCATGATCATGTTTAGGGATGTTTCTAAATGGTGCAGTGGTTTGGGGCCATCCCTTAAAAGGATTGTCATGAAAAAGTGGAGGCAAATTCCTTCCATTGCGATGAATGTGAGGCCGCACAGTGTCCCTCACGCCTAGACCTCTCCCTTTTCAAATTCTCTTTCTCATTCAATTCTATGCACAAAAACCAAATTAAATTAACCTATCTTCTTTGGAGTTCTAATGCCAAAAGCACTCATAGTGGGATCCCAACAATGTTCACTTAGGTCCCCATCACGAGAGAGAGAGAGAGAGAGAGAGAGAGAGAGAGAGAGAGAGAGAGAGAGAGAGAGAGGTGGTATGGGGGTAAAGGCAAAATGAGTGTGGTTTGACATAAAAGAGAGGTTTTCATTTCATCAAATGCCTTGAAAGTCTTCGAATGGGTCCATAGCCATGTTGGGCATGTATCATGGGGAGTCCTAGCTAATTTTTGAGTTGCATGTCCAAGTTCAATTGCTAGGTTAACTAAAGTCCCACCAAATTGAAGTCAACAGGGAGATATAATCTATCTTCTTCCACTTTTCTCCCCCCCCCCTTTTTTTTTTTCTTTTGAGAAATAAAGGGGCATGATCAATGGATTTGAGATAAAGGGTGCTTCACGGCTGTATTTTAAATGTGCATTTTGTTTCATTTCTTTTTATGCAAGGATAGAGATGAGATCGAAATCACTTCAACTAGCTTATATCAAAGTGTCAAGTAATGAAAAGACAAAAAAAAAAACAAAAAAAGTTTAATGGACTGATTTTATAGGCATTTGTTCTTTTCTCTTTCTTTCTTTCTTTTCTTGTGAAAGATTTTGATTTTTGAAATAGGTTTCACAATAATTCCTCCCCTTACTATATTTGGATACACATGAAAAATGTATTCTTGAAATCAAAATTTACCTTGTGCTTGGAGGTGTAATTGTTTGAATTTTTGTCCCTTGGAAAAGTAACCGATAGTAATAGAAGAAAACCATGCACTGCCCCTGATGTATTAAAATAAAACATTTACAAGTATTGATACATCCAAAAAATATAAAATAAAAGCCCCTCACGGTGCACGATCTTTGATTTCTTATAGTTTATAATCACTATTTGTGTAAACTTTTATTTTTTCCTTTTACTATGTATTTGAGATTTTGGATTTCGAATTTGTGATTGAGATTGGTGTGGATTTCATAAAAATGTATTACAAATTTATATTGAATTTTATCTAAATACAAACTCAAATTCAATGCCAAATTCATGCTTCGAAACATAATCTTACCCTTTGTTTGGAGAGGTCTTAGATTTGGATTTGTATCAGATTTAGATAAGAAGTAATATAGAATAGTATTGAAATTTGTCCCCAACCCATCTAAATCCAAAGTCAAAGATTAAAATTCATGCTCCCAAACACGGCGTTAGGGTATATATAGTGATGATGTGGTTAATATTTGCAATCTTTTTTTCTTTCTTCTAAATTAGCTTTCAACATTGTGCTCTTAACCAAAATGATAACCGTATTCTTCGTCATATAGGCACCCATGTGGTTTCAAATTGCTTGAAAACAGCATCATAGCATGTAAGAGTTGGCTATAAATCATTTAGTTTGATTTTTAGAAGTACTTTTGTTGCCTTCGAAGTGAATTATATTAATTTTTACAATCAAAAGAATTAATATGTATCAAAAGAACAAACAAAATGATACTTTTTTTCTCCTTTGCAATCGAGAGTAAAGAAAGAAAAAAGTGAAATATTAGTATAATCGAATGAATCTGCCGAGACGTACCAAACATTGTGTATTGAGTACAAATACCATGCTATTCTAGGAATTTAGTAAATGGTCCTGGACCTTATTTTATGTCATCATACCTACCATAATACTCACCATCTCTGTCAGATCTAATGATTTTCACTTTCCTATCTAATTGTAGCTCCACTTCAGTAACATATGCCTTCAAAGCATCTATTGCCTGAGACTTTTCATGCAACAAATAGATATAGCCATACTGTGAAAAATCATCAATAAAGGTGATAAATAATTTTCTCCACCTAAAGATAGTGAGTCAAAAGGCCCACATACATCAGTATGAACAAATTCTCAGTAGATTCTTACTTCTTGTGGCTCCTTTCTTTGTATGTTTAGTTTCCTTTAATGCAATTAAAACATACATCGAAATTAGTAAAATCAAGGTTTGTGAGAACCCTATCCTTTACCAATCTCTCCATTTTTTCCTTGGATATATGACCCAATCTTTTATACCACAAGAAAGAGGAATTCTCATTTATTCTACTACACTTAGTTCCAATATTATGATGCAGAGTGAGGAGCATTTCAACAAACTTTTCATTAAGATTAAATTTATACAACCCCTCACACAAAATACCAGAGCCAACACATAAGTCACCTTTCATAAGACGGAAACCTTTATGTTCAACATACAAACCATAACCGTCATTATCTAATCTGGACATGGAAATTAAGTTCCTAAAAATATTTGGAACATACAAAGTATCAAACAGGTCTAAACAATGACCTGATTCAAGATACAATTGAACAATTCCAACACCCATAACAGGCACCTGATTTCCATTCCCCAAGAATATCATGTGTTCATTTTCCTTTACGCTTTGGATTGTAAGGTATCCCTGCATCGAATTGGAAACATGAATAGTAGAACCAGAGTCAATACACCAAGTGTTAGAAGGAACTTGTCTCATGTTTGATTCGAAACATACATAAGCTAAAAGGTTACCTTTCTTTTCGAACCATGCTTTACATTTTGGGCAACTTTTCTTTAAATGCCCGTAGTCACGACAAAAGTAACACTTGGGACCATAATATTCCTTCCTGTGAGCCTCACCACCATACAAAGTACTCGCCACCTTCAATGGATCTCTCTTTAAACCTTTCTTTGTTTTCTTTCCTTTACTTTCAACTACGTGACTCATGACATTTAATGAATGTTGTCCCTGTTGTTTGAGTCTTGCCTCTTCTTGAACTAACATGCTTGCCAATTTATTCACATTCCATTTTTCTTTAATTGTGTTATAGTGAATCTGAAAAGGCCCATACTGAGAAGACAAAGAGTTCAAAATAAACTGAACAGAGAAGCTTTTATTAACATTCATTCCCAAAGTATTAAGTCTAGCAATCAGATTAGTCATTTTTAGGACATGTTCATTCATTCCTTTGCTGCCATCAAATTTCATTATGGTCAGTTCAGCCATCAACCTTACTGCAAGGGACTTATCAGATGAACGAAATCTATCATCCACTGCCTTAAGATATTCCTTTGCATTATCTAGTTGAGGGAGTATTGATTTAATATTATTTGCTATACACATTTGCATAAACATCTCATACTTAATATGTTCAACCTTTCCTGTGACTTATACAAAGCTCGTTGTTTTGAACTACTGGTTTCAGTAATAGCATCTGGTTTATCCATTTGCAGAGCTAAGTCCAAATCCAAAACACTAAGGTGAAACTGAATCTGCTCATTCCAGTCAGAGAAATTTGTCCCATTGAAGATTGGAACAGAAGAAGCCAGCGAATACAATGAAACAGAAACGGACATTGCAATAACATAAAATGCTAACTACATTAATGCTTTGAGTTTAGAACATTTCATTAGTAAATTGCATTCAATCTTTGGATCAACTTATGCAATATACTAATCCTTACACTTACTGGTAATTTTCATTCATCCAGGCATAATTGATAACCTTTATAAATTTTGATTGGTCTGTCACCATTGGGCAGGCATCCCAATCTCATTATCATTCTTCAATTATCCTTATTAAATAAATGATTATTTGAAAGTTGGTGCACCTTTGGGCCAGCCATAATATTCAAATAACCATTCTGTTATTATTATTTATTAGATTATATTTCAATCAACGTTTACTTCTTTTCTCAGTAAGATCACTTTGGTGACAATATGTTAACCATAATAGAAACATTGATTGATTCTTTATTCAACAAAATTAATCCATAATTTACAGTAGATAATCAATTCCTCAATATAATAATTTTACTAACGTACTTTCATGTAAAGTTCTCTAACTTATGCATGCATAACATGTGAGTGTTCCATTACTAATCAAGTTATAATAAAATTATTTGCATGCATATCATTCAGCAGCCCTACTTTAATATCACTATACAGGGGAAAACCGTCAACGGTCCACATGTAAGAAAATTTTTAGACCAACAAAAATCCCATAAATTCATCAAATATCACATATATTTTCAGTTTGATTCCAGTAAACAATATACCCACATATTTTACCCATAAAGCCATAATAAGATCAAACAAAATAACCATAAGCGATCTTTATATGAAGGAAGTTCATGTAATTCCAGCATGGCTCTGATACCACACGTAAGAAAACTTTCATAAATATACTGCAGCCAAAGATTTTCAATTATCATGAACTTCACATCAATAACTTTTATGCAAAAAAAATAAATAAATCAACATCAATAACCTTTGTGCAAAAAATAAATAAATCATAAACTATAAACTTTACATACCAGAATCGACCATAACAAACCTATCGAAAAGAACACCCAAAGAATCAGAAGAAATCGTTTCTCCCACTTTTCCTCTTTCTCTTTTTTTTTCTTCACCAGATCTATGAGATCTCCTAATGATTAGAGAAGTAGAGGCAGAGAGAGGACAATTCCTTCCTACCTATCTTTTCTTTGCAACTAACATCACCATGTAACTAACTCTCAGGGCTTATGAGTTTAGCTTTTCCTTTCTCTTCTTTAGCTCTCTTTTCCTACCCTTAGAGCTTAACTTGATGTATAGTATGCCCTTATAGCTACTCCCCGCAATTGTAGCTAATATATATTATATACATATATATATATGTATATATATATATATATATATATATATATATATATATAAGAATTTTTTCAAACTTCCACCATTAATTTCTCATATTAAATAAGCTAACCCTTTAGTTAACCCATATAATCACTATTAATTCATATCCTTATCATATGGGACACATACCCCACATGGGGAACCCATATCATTCATGTGGAACATATCCTTTGAGATATAAATCCTACACAAAATGCAAAGACCTTTGCTTATAAGTCATACCATATACTCCTCATTATAAAGGATTGCACCTTTGTTTGCAACATTAATGAATCTCTCACTTCGATAAAACTACATGCTAGCTATGTTTTGTTGGTGAAATTTTGGATTGCGTAGTATTAATTTGGCATAATATCACTATTGGTTAGACATTAATTTGATAAAATTAGTAGAATACTTCTTCAGCATAAACCTTGTTTCATTTTGCAATCTCGTCATCTTTAACATTATCTTTTCTCGTGATTTAACAATTCATGAAATGACAAATAAGTAATATGCTAACATAATCAAAGTTTTTTTTCACTATTAAATAATGTAACACTATAAATTGTCAAATCAAATAATAAACACCTATCAAACTTTGAATAATACATACAACTAGACTCTTATGCAAGCGACAAATCATAAAATGAATAAATTATTATAATAGAGACCCGTCAAATATTCATATACACGTACAAGTACAAAAGTACTAAATATCTTATTCTAATATTGCATAAATTTCCATGGACTTGATTGACCAAACATTCAGAGGCCTAGAGAAATTTCATTTGGTGGGTGTTCTAATACATAATTATTTGGATAGACCAACTCTTAACTCATACGTAGCATGTGAAACTCGACTATCATTTGTTTGATTTTTAGAAGGATACCTTTTTCCTCCTTCTGCAACCCGGGGGAAAGAAACCAAGAGAAAAGAGAAACATTAGTATAGTTAAATGAAAAGAAATATGTAGTTATAAAACCAACAAGCATGGTATATTTAAAAGTAGGGACAAAATGCATGGAACTTTGCTTATAAGCCATACCATATACTCCTCAATTATATAAAGAAAAAAAAATTGCACATTTCTTTTCCGACAATATTAATGAATCTCTCACTTTGATAAAACTAGATGCTAGCTATGTTTTGTTGGTAAAAAAATTATGGGTGCTATAAAAAATTATGGGTGCTATAATATTAATTTGGTATAATAACACTGTCGGTTAGGCATTAACCTGACATGATATTATCAAAAGTTAGAGCATTTCTCTTCAGCACAAAGCATATTTTCTTTTCCAACCTCATCATTTTTGACATTATCTTTTCTCGTGATTTAACAATTCATAACGTAACACGTAACAATTATGTTGATATAATTAATTTTTTTTCCCTCTAGTTTTCACAAACTAATGATGTGATGCACCATAAATTATTAGATTATATCATAAACGCATGTCAATATATACAAATACAAATAACTAGACCCTTATATATTTCATAAACCGTTAAATTATATATATCGTAATAG
The DNA here is from genome assembly GCF_029873635.1 of Malania oleifera. Taxonomy (NCBI): domain Eukaryota; kingdom Viridiplantae; phylum Streptophyta; class Magnoliopsida; order Santalales; family Ximeniaceae; genus Malania; species Malania oleifera. The sequence continues at coordinate 18,046,609 of NC_080429.1, read as the reverse complement.
ACATCTGTCGAACATATATATATATATATATATATATATATATATATATATAAGTGCAAAAAAAAAACCTTGTTCTTAGATTGCTTAAATCCATGGCCTTGTTTGACAATATCGAGAGGCCTAGGGTAAGTTCAAAAGTCAAGAAGGGTGGGGAAGGGATATGGGGCAGTGTCCCTATGGGTATAGGTCCCTCAAAACATCACTCATAAATGTGCTTAATTAGTTACCTTTACCCCCCACCCCACAGAAGGCCTTTTTTGATTTAGGATTCTCTCAATTAATGCCCTAAAGTTTTGACTGCTTGGCAACAATTGCAAGTGCCCCCATGCATGAACATGCCATCACTGAGCTAGAGTGGGAAAGTTGCAATATTACCACAAGCACAGAACCCTTTTTATAATTATAGAGAGAGAGAGAGAGAGAGAGAGAGAGAGAGAGAGAGAGAGAGAGAGAGATGAATGATGGCACAGCACAACAATGTGGAAAATAAACGAAGCTTGCCTGCTCATCACCATCCAAACTCCCACTGTTCATGATTTCTCCTTCAACCCACGCAAATCCTGCACGCGACTCTCGCATGCTACCAGTCTAGCATGCTGCCTACGCCCCCCCGCCCACCTGTGGGTTTAGTGGATCATGGCGCAAGATTTTTTCTTCTTTTTCCTTTTATGCTGCGAACATGAATTTCCATTCTTGAATTAAGAATTGGATATATTAACAATGGCACACTCAGAAAGCAATTTTGAAGTAAAATCGTCGATAGTTTAGTACGGTTACACCAAACCGTCGACGATCATATTTGTCCGCTGCAGATTAAATGACGAAAATTTGAGACAAATTATCACAATAAAGGCTAGAGAGCGTCAAAGATTCAAAGTGAATGTCTGATGGTCATATATGCTAACAAATCAGAGCCTATTGATTAAAAAAAGATGATATATGGCAACAAAATAAATTTTATCTCAAATCATGGGATTTATAATTATTACCTATACCATGTAATAGTATATAAAAAGTATGTAGTGTTCACTACTTAGTTGTTTGAATAAAATATCATTGTTCTTTGTGTTTCAACTTTTTCTTTATGATATGGAAAAATTTTAATGCAATTTTATATTTTATCTTAGTTAAATTTAATACAAATTCAAATCCAAATTTAGGACCTCTCCAAACATAGAGCTATAGCTTTTTTAATTTTTTTTAACGTTAATTAGAAAAACAAACTTACATTTAAAACACATAAATTTACGTGGTTTGGTTGGCAAGTCAGGCGTGTTCATCAAATATTATTGTTAACATTTTGATTAAGCGAGATCTTTGATCAAATTAAGGGTTAAATGTTAAATTTTGAATGTAACTTCAAATTTGTGAATTGGGTTTTGAAATATAATAAGATTAATTTCTAAATATAAACATTGAATTATTATGATTGTATCGTAAGTAAACTAGATATGCGTGTGTATGAGAATGAGAGAGAGAGAGAGAGAGAGAGAGAGAGAGAGAGAGAGAGAGAGAGAGAGAGAGAGAGAGAGAGGAGAATAGTGTGATGAAAGATGTGAAAAATTGTGAAATTTGCACTAATTAGGGGGGATAATGTTGGACATAGCCTTTAAATGGACATCTTATCAAATTATCAATCGCAAAAGCTTTAATTCAATCGAAGACAGCTAGCACAAATAAAAACAAAAATTACCATTTAAGACTGGTTCATTTAATTTTAAATTATTATCCTATCTTTTATTTAGGTTTCCATTTCTAAAGGGTGAGTCAAGAGATAGGTGAAAATTTTTTAACTTGAGTTAGCTAGTCAAGTGGGAGGGGGGACCAACTAGCTTTAGCCCATGTGAGGAGTTAAGAACTTATCTTGATTTATCTTATATTGTACTTATTTTGTATTGAGCATAGGTTAAGAGTGCTTACTCAAATATATCTTACCAAATGAATAAGGCCTCAACTATAAAGCCTATTAAATGCAAACAATTAATAGCACCTAAGGGTTTGATTATTTCACAAGATAAAGTTGTATAGGATTAGACCGATTAATTATTAAAATTAAACTAGATTGAATAGAATAATTATCCCATATATTTCATATTTGGTCTACCATCTATAAAAAAAACAAGATAAGATAGAGTACATTTTTATTAAAAAAAAAAAAATTGTGCGGCATTTTAGTTTCCCTTAAGCTAGCCAATAGTGGGAGGAGATTGACTAGCTGTAACTTATATGAGAACACTAACTATACGTTTGGTAAGTAAAATAAAATATAATTAGGAGGAGTTAATGGAATCTAACTTTATGACTTGATTTATTTATACTCTCAATTCAAATTTTTATTACATATCTTTCGTGGTAGATTACATTCTGCAAACCAAACATATTCCCCTTAACCAATTATTTCCTCTCCAAAGTTTATACAAAAGATTCAAATGTACCCAGCTCCTCTTATATATATATATATATATGAGATTCTAAGAATGATTTTTCCCATTAATGATTGGATTGAGAATGTGGAATATATATAATAGTATATGCAGGTACGTAGGTACGTTGAACTCATGATGCATGGCACGGTTTTCCTAATTATTTTCTCTCTCTCTCTCTTATATATTTTTATATATATATATACACACATATGATTTATTGGTCTAAACAATATTATCCCATTTAGGCCATATATACATATATGATCTAAAATTTTGACTACGTAAATTAATTAACTGGCTAGGTCATTGATGAATATCAACGGGGGGGAAAAACTGTATATAAAATAGTGAACGCAGTTACCATTCATTCATATATTTATATATATAAAGGATGAATGTGGAGGGTGGCAGGCTTCTTTTACCAAAGCAGAAGTCTTGATCGAAGAACTATCCACCTCCCATGCATGAATCCTCCTCATCAAATTCAACCTTCCTCATTCTAGTCCTCTGCAAATCCCTGTGCCTCCCCATGCATGAACAGATCTCAAGCTATGTTTGGAAATATGGGTTATATATTTGGATCCTTAATTTAGATTTAGATAAATTTAGATAAATTTTAATATAATTTTATGTTATATCTTATTCAAATTGATGTAAATTTAAATTTAAAATCTCTTTCAAACATAATCGTTCTAATTATAAAACCTATATAAATTTGCCTTGGAATTAATTACATACCCACGAGATAAGTAAAAAAAAAAACACATAAAAATAAGAATTGAATATATACAATAATTTATATAGTAATATATTTACCTTTGTAAAATTTTCTACAAAAATCTCTATTACAATTCATATTATCAATCCCTCTTGTCTTATCCAGACCGGAAAGAGTTTTCCTGTGTTTGCTATGATTTGGGAGGGTGATTAAGTTCATCTCTCCCCTCTTTATACTTTCCTTTCATATGGGAGGATTTTAAACTTCTTGTTTGTCGCTCCTTTAATAAATTTACTCTTCTTTAAAAAAAAATCATATTATTAATTGAACTAACTTAACCCCCGCATCTTGGAAAAAAAGAACTTATTGCAAAAAGTATTGGTCCAAAACATTATTGTTTGGAAAAACAACATCTAAAAAGAACTTTTCGAAATCACCTTTTTGAGAAAAAAACAAATAAAAGGTAAAGTACTTCCTGGGTTCCTAAACCCCCTATAAGCCAGGAACATACATATAACCTAATATAAAGGACTCTAAAATACTCTTAATGCAATAACATGACAGAATCATCTCTATTGTCTCGCAAACAATATCTCCCTTACGACTTTAGTGTACCATCCTCCTAAAAATACATTAGTAACAACTCAAAAAGCATATGTTATAATTAACTAAACATTCCTTCTTCCTAGTGATAATCCAAAAAAAAAAAATCTTACCTCATGTAGTGAATCAACTAGTTAATGAAACTACGTTCATTTATTTGTTTTTATCAATTATTCACACTAAACATATCAGAGTAGTCCCATGCCTATGCTGCAACTCAGCCATCTCCTACACCAGCTGGGTACACCTCATGTGATGCTAATTCATGGAATTTACACAATAGCCTCATCCACAGCTGAGGTGTCTTTGTACCATTTTGTAATTACTCAATTTGTTTTAACTTCTTGTTAGAATATTCTTTGGTTGTTGCATTCTGTTTTCCTTTTCCCCGTATAAATAACCAAGCCCGTGTACAGTTTATGGACATAGAAAATTAATACAATTTTCAAAGCCTTTTGCAGCAGCTTTGCCATTTCTTTTTCTCTGTTTTTACACCTTCTGCAGCAGCTTTATCTTCTTCTTTTCTTACATGGTATCAGAGCAAGGTTCAGCGTAAAGTTTTTTTTTAATGGCTGCTGAAGCTCCCAACTCATCCAAATCTTCTTTTCTGGATTTCTCCAACCCAACCAACCCTTACCAACTTGACCATGGAGATAATCCGTCTCTTCCCCTAGTTCCTGATCTTCTTACTGCTGATAACTACACTACTTGGTCGAGAGCCATGTGCAGGGCTCTTTGTGCAAAAAATAAGCTCGGCTTCATCAATGGCACCTTCTCCAGACCAAGTTCCATCTCAGATCCACTCTTTGATGCGTGGGAGCAATGCAATGATCTGGTGGTTTCCTGGTTGCATAACTCCATAAATCCATCTCTCAAATCCAGCATTGCTCTGGTAGATGACGCTGCTCAGGTCTGGAAAGAACTCCAAGAAAGATTCACTCAATCAAATGGTCATCACATCTTTCAACTTAAAAAGGCATTAACAGGTCTCACTTAAGACCATGACTCTGTTTCTGTTTATTTTGGCAAACTGAAGACTTTGTGGGATGAGCTTCTTCTATATGATCCCTTACCTGACTGTACCTGTGGCAAGTTGGCTGTTCTCCTTGATCGATATCAAAGGGATTATGTAATCCAATTTCTTATGGGCCTTAATGATTCATACAATGCCACCCGCGATCAGATTATGATCTTGGATCCATTACCTCCCGTAAACAAATTTTTCTCTATGGTCCAATAGAAGGAACTACAACATCCTATGGTACCTAATCTCCCATCTACTGAATCCATGGCACTTGCTATTAACCGATCTTGTCCTTCCTATAAATTCTCTCCTAAACCTTCCAAATCATCCAAACATGACAGACCATTTTGCACCCATTGCAAAATTCAAGGCCACACTCTTGATGTTTGCTTCAAAGCAGGAAATGCTCAACCCCCAACTTGCACCCACTTTCATATGACAGGCCATATTGCTACAAAGTGCTATAAACTACATGGGTACCCACCAGGCCACAAGTTTCATGGTAAATCCACGCAGTTCAATCCATATGCAAATATGTCTTCTCTCGGTCCAGTAGAAGATATCTCAGAAGACAAGATGACCTTCACCAAAACTCAATACCAGCAGTTGTTGGCTCTTTTGAAGCCTTCTGAGACTTCCATTGCTACACATTCAGTCAACAATGTCCAGGCAGAATGTTCACACTCACCCACCATGAATGGTATCCCTCCATTTTCACATACTCCTTGGTTAATGGACACAGGAGCTACAGATCACATGATCTGTAGCACTTCCTTTTTCTCCTCAATAACATCTTCTGTTTCATGTTTTGTTAAGCTACCTAATGGTCACACAGCTCCTGTTTCCCACATTAGTACTGTCAGTATCAATCCCAAATTAACCTTACACAATGTTTTATGTGTTCCATCTTTCCAATGTTTTATGTGTTCCATCTTTCCATTTCAATTTGGTTTCTGTCAAACAGCTAATCAATTCCTTTTCTTATTGTGTTCTTTTCTTTTCCCAATTTTGTTTTATTCAGGACCTTTTGTCATGGACAATGATTGGCATGGGTGAGATGAAAGCTGGACTTTACAACCTGATAACTGCTCCAGTACCTCCTGCAGCCCTTTTCGATCATTTTCCCATTTCATTAAATAAATCCATTTCTGTTTCAGCAATTTCCAAAGATGTGAATCTAGTTTCTGATCTCTGGCATTGTCAATTGGGTCATACTCCCCTTTCAAAGCTTCATGTAATCAAAGATCCCTGCATTAGTAATCATATTTTCACTGTCTCTGATAAGAATCCATGTCTTGTTTGTCCACTTGCAAAGCATCATCGTCTCCCGTTTCCTGATAGCACTCACCAGAGTACAGCCCCTTTCGAACTCATACACTGCGATATATGGGGACCTCATTCCATTATGGCATGTGATGGCACCAAATATTTTCTAACCATAGTTGATGACTTCTCTCGGTGTACTTGGATATATTTGCTTAAACTCAAATTTGATGCCAGGAAGTGTATTGAGGCCTTTTGCAATCTGATTGACACTTAATTTCACACCAAAGTTAAAATTCTTCGCAGTGATAATGGTCTTGAATTTCAAATGACTGAATTCTTCAACAACCGAGGCATTATTCATCAACGAACTTGTGTGGAAACTCCACAAAAAAATGGAAAGGTTGAACGTAAACACCAGCACTTATTAAACATTACCCGAGCCTTAAGAATTCAGTCCAACCTCCCTCTCTTGTATTGGACAGATTGCATCCTTACAACAGCCTACATTATTAATCGCATTCCTAGTCCATTACTTTCACATAAAACACCATTTGAGCATTTGTTTAACAAACTTCCCACATACTCTCACATGAAAGTATTCGGGTGTCTTTGTTTTGCTTCCACCATCTCCCAAAATCGCCAAAAATTTGATTCAAGAGGTCGCCATTGTGTTTTCCTTGGTTATCCTTTTGGTATAAAAGGCTACAAATTACTTGATCTCAATACCAAGTCTGTTTTCATATCTAAGGATGTCACCTTCCATGAACGCATTTTTCCCTTCCATCAACTAACTACTGCATCCCTTCCTCCATCTTCATCTTTACCCTCTCCTTATCCCATACAATCTACCTCATTACACCCTACTCCTCCTTCCGAAATTCTTCCCGACTCCACGTCAGACATTCCTTCTCCACCTACCTCACTGATCCCACATTCTCCTATTTCTCCACTTCCCACCTTCCCTGCTGAATTATCACCAAATCTACCTTCACCTTCCACAGTTTCTCCTCCCCTCCTTCGCAGATCCACTCATGCCAGAACAGCTCCTCATTATTTACATGACTTTCATTGCCAACAGGCCAGCTTCATTTCATCCAACCAACCATTGGACATGGCAGCCCCTCACCCAGGTATTTCTTTCCCTCTATCTTCTTCCATTTCTTATGCACGATTATCACCTTCTTTTGCTTTATTTTCTTCTTCCATTTCTTCACAACAAGACCCTCAATCTTTCAATCAAGCTGCCAAGGACCTTGACTGGTGCAAAGCAATGGAAGCTGAAATCGCAGCCTTAGAACTCAACAACACCTGGGTTCTCACAGATTTGCCTCTTGGAAAATCTCCAATTGATTGTAAATATGTATATAAAAGCAAATACAACTCTGATGGTACTCTTGAAAGGAAGAAAGCACGCTTAGTTGCTCGAGGTTTTACTTAGCAAGAGGGTGTGGACTATCATGAAACCTTCTCTCCCGTTGCCAAAATTGTTACAGTTCGCACTCTGCTTGCCTTGGCTGCCATTAAAGGATGGCATTTGCAGCAATTTGACGTTAACAGTGCCTTCATTCATGGTGACTTACATGAAGAAATATATATGAAGAAGCCCCCGAGATACACTAAAGGTCACCCAGGCCAGGTTTGCCGACTCCTCAAAAGTCTTTATGGCCTTAAACAGGCCCCCTGACAATGGTATGAAAAATTTTCTCAATCTTTAATAAGTTTTGGTTTCCAACAATCCAAGGTTGATTATAGCCTTTTTACTTGTCTAACTACTACTGGTTTCACAGCTCTTCTTGTCTATGTCGATGACATAATCGTTGCTAGCAGCTCCCTTACCTCCATTTCCCTTCTCCGTAATTTTTTAAACAACCATTTCCGTATCAAAGATCTTGGTCCCCTACGGTATTTCTTAGGCATTGAAGTGGCTCGATCCCCCAAAGGAATTTTTCTCTACCAAAGCAAATACACATTGGATATTTTAGCTGACACTGGACATCTTGCTTCCAAACCCCTTAAACTTCCAATGGATCAGAACCAAAAATTATCAAAATCCTATGGCCTTCCTTTGTCCAATCCCACTCCTTATCGCCAACTCATTGGTTGTTTGCTTTACCTTACCCTCACCAGACCTGACATTAGCTATCCAATTCAAGTCCTCAGTCAATTTATGGATCGCCCTTCCACTACTCACCTTGCTGCAGCACACAAAGTGCTTCGCTACCCCAAGCAAGCACCTGGCCAAGGCATCCTCTTGTCTGCAGCTTCTTCTATTCAGCTCATTGGTTATTCTGATTCAGACTGGGCTTCTTGCCCAGACTCTCGCAGGTCCGTCACTGATTTTTGTGTGTTTATGGGACACTCTCTCATCTCCTGGCGGTCGAAGAAACAAACTGTGGTTTCCCGATCCTCTGCTAAGGCTGAATACCGGGCCATGGCCTCCATCTCCACTGAACTCACATGGCTCTGACATTTATTGGCTGACCTTTCCATCTCTCACCCTCAACCAGCTGAGTTATTTTGTGACAATCAAGCTGCTTTATACATTGCTGCGAACCCAATGTTTCATGAAAGGACAAAACACATTGAAGTGGATTGTCATCTTATTCGGGACAATATTCAAGCTGGTACTCTCCGGACTGCTCACGTTTCTACTCGGTTGCAGGTTGCAGACATGTTTACTAAGTCTTTACCATTTCACTTACTCTACTTACATCTTTCCAAGTTGGGAGTAGCTGACATCTACTCTCCATCTTGCGGGGGGGTATCAGAGCAGTCCCATGATCATGCTGCAACTCAGCCATCTCCTACACTAGCTGGGTACACCTCATGTGATGCTAATTCATGGAATTTACACAATAGCCTCATCCACAGCTGAGGTGTCTTTGTACCATTTTGTAATTACTCAATTTGTTTTAACTTCTTGTTAGAATATTCTTTGGTTGTTGCATTCTGTTTTCCTTTTCCCTGGATAAATAACCAAGCCCGTGTACAGTTTATGGACACAGAAAATTAATACAATTTTTAGAGCCTTTTGCAGCAGCTTTGCCTTTTCTTTTTCTCTATTTTTACTCCTTCTGCAGCAGCTTTATCTTCTTCTTTTCTTACAAAACATAAATTGTATAACAAATCAAAAAAAAAAAATCATCTCTCATTGGTCCGATCTTCTTAAAATTTTAAAACCCCTCAACATAAAAATTTCTTTGAGTAGATCATCTTTCATTAATCTGTACCCTAGCTTATTCCTAAACTTTTATGATGAAAATTAACCAACAGAATGTCAGAATGTGTTGGGGAGACAGTAGATAAAAGTAGAAGGGGGTAGAGGAGGCGTTTTGAGGGGTGGGGGAGCATTAGAAGTAGTAGTCATGATGAATAGAAATGAATGTGAGAAGAGAAAAGAAGAGAGAAGACAGATGCGTTGGGATGTGGAGAATGTAGGATGCCTCTGCCCTCCCACTTCCCGACAACTAAACAACTCCCTCCTTCCATTGCTTCCCCCAAAGCCCCGAAGTTAAAAAGGGCATTTCCAAAAAATCAAAAGAAGAACGTAGAACACTAACAAGGCTGGCTGGCTGGCAGGCTGGCTAGGTCAGTGAAACTAATTTCACACCTCATCGTCATATATCATTCTTGTAACTTTTAGAAACCAAGAAATATATAAAAGGAGGGTGCATGCATGCATGCATGCAATGCCATGTTAATTGCCAATTAATCTTCTTCCTTCCAACCCAACACTCTTTCCCATTCAACCACGTGATCTCAATGATACTAAAGAGTGATGGGGCTTCCCAAGCAATATCTCCTCCCCCTAATAAGTATATAAATAAAGGGTACGAACCCACATTTCGATTGCATCTCGATAGTACAATTTTGACTAAACATTCATAGAAATGGGTGTACCTTTATATGAGTTCTAGCTACAAAGGCTTTGTGTATAGTTCAAATGTAATTATTTGAATGCTATGTTTGAAAGTATTAAATTTTGAACTTTGAATTTGATTGAATTTAGATAAATTTTAATATAACTTTATATTGTATTTTATTTCTATTACAATTTGAAATCTAACACCGCTCCAAACATAGAGCAAGTGTATCTATCGAGTTATATATTAATCATCTTCTATATAAAAAACTATTTATGCATTATTCTTTGATATCTTAATTTTAAATCATTTATGATCTCATATATGCAGGTGGCACCACATTTTTTTTTTTACAACCCGAGAACTCCAACCACCATCACGCCACTTTGAACACTATGGTGCGATACCAAACGTGAGGGGTGAAAGTTACCCGCCTATTGACGCACCCTTGATAATTTACCAGTGTATTAGCTCAAGGATTCTCTCTCTCTCTCTCTCTCTCTCTCTCTCTCTCTCTCTCTCTCTCTCTCTCTCTCTCTCTCTCTCTCTCTCTCTCTCTCTCGTATAAGTAAGATTAAAGCCACATCTTGGTCAAGGCCAGGCTACCCCATATATACTCATTTGGAGGTCAAACAGCTCCAATTTAATTTCATTCTTCAGCAATGGCATTCCAATTCTCTAGTTCATTATGAGTCTCATATATATTCTCAAAACTAAGAGCTCCTACTTGAGTGATTTTGACTGAACTCTCTCTCTCTCTCTCTAAATACATATAATCACTTCATTAATTACCCTTTTTGTTATTTTATGTATTAATTTAACCTAATCATGGGGGCACATTAATCTCTGCTTAAATTATGACATCCATCTCAACCAATACAATGTGGGGCTACAGCTCCCTCCTCTTTTTCCTTTTATGTCTTAATTTTTTTGGTTCCTCTTTTATTTAGTTTGATTATTAAAAAATTATGAGAGGGACAATATCTCACACTAGATCTTTCCCCAGCATAAACAATTTCCATTACTTTTTGTGAAAAAAACCTATTCTATGGATGCATTTCCTCCAAGAAATTCATCAATAAAGTTTGTGGAATGCATGATCATGTGGTGTAGAAATGGTTTGACTTGAATCAAACTGCCAAAATTGTTCAATCAGATAAATTGATGTCTATAACATATTAAGATTATGGAATCTCCCAGCTAATTAATAAATACTTGGATATAAATAATTATGGTGCCCAAATGTCTTTACTTAATAAATAAATTTACTCCCTTGGTGCCCTAGATACCGATCATTCATATGATTCCTCCAATTTCTTTTTTCGACTCCTTTTTTAAGTGTATTTCGTAAATGAAGCCATAATTCATACATATTTTTAAAGAAAAAGATATCGAGAGTTTTCATTGTGCGATTGGCCAGTGGAAAGAATATTTGATTTCGGATTTGAAGTCACGGATGCCTAAAAAATTATTAGGTTTAGGTTAGCCGATTAATCACAACTTGAGGTTTTTGAATCTTGCACCTAACCTCCTAAGTTTTTGAATTTGTATGTGATACCTTCCCTTCAAATGTATTTGATCTTACTACAATCGCCCTTTTTACTTTTAAGATTATCATTACTAAATTATATTTTTTGTGCTCGTTAGAATGAAAATTTTGGCCTTTACATAAACAGTTTTAAGATTATCATTATTAAATTATATTTTATGCGCTCGTAAGAACGAAATTTTTTGCCGTTACATAAGCAGTTTTCAGTTTAAATTTTAGAATTATGTTTTTAAAAATTTTAAAATGCTAAAATGATATTTTTGCCTTCATACAATACATCTTCATGAATTGAACTAAAAAAATTAACATTATTCAATTCTAATTACAATTAAACCTTATATAAGAAAATTAAAATATATTATTTTACTACAAAAGGAATAATTTAAAATCTTTAATAGCTTAAAATAACTTTGAAGAAGAGATATTATTTCAAGAAATATTTGGATTATCTTAAATTTTAAAAGGAGATATATTTTTATGTAAAGATAAACTTTTCATTTTCTTATTGGTCAACTAATGGTAAGAGGGCCGTTTGTTCAAATAACTAAACTCGAGGGAAGATATTACAATTTTAGAAACCTAAAGGAGATTAAGAGTCAAATTCAAAAACCTCTGGAGTGTTTTTCACATTTTATCTTAAATTTAATAATACACACATCTACATCTCAGTCCTAAAATTAATACATAGACCTCATGCGATATTTTTGTGACACATTTAAGCACGTGTTGAATCTGGAAGTTTAGTATTTTTTTTTTTTAATTAATAGGTGGGCGGCTTTCACTCTTTTGAGTTTGGTGTTGCACCATAGTGTTCAAAATGGTACGATGGTAACCGAAATTCCTATAAAAGAAAAATATAAAAGTGTGTTGTTTAACGTAATATATATTAAACAAAAATTACCCAAAATTTAACAATTCTGAAATCAAACTCGTGCTATATATTGTTAAATATAATATGTACTTACAAACACAAATGCAAACAAATACACAAACATATGTACATAGAAAAGACATTACATAATCATAATTTATTTACTTAATTATTATGTAAAATACTCTTAATATTTAGCGATGCAATTAAATGTCATGAGCCTTTAATGAAATATTATAATAGCAAGGCACCTGAAATATTATTGGCTCTCATTTCTCCTAAGTAGGTAGTAGCTGGGTTGGTTTTAGGTACCTACACAAAATAATGAAAGTTATAAATTATTGGGATGATGAAAAAATTGCTTACAAAATTAATCAACCAAGATTGAACATAAAGGTCTTAGGCACATTAACCCTAGCAAGCCTTTAGCCTACTTTATACATAGCATATAATATATGTGTGGCTATATATATATATATATATATATATATATATATCTTTCTCTATTTGATTAGTGCAAATGATAATTAAAACAAATTTGATGAAAAAGAAGGCATTAAAAATGAAAAGGGAATTGAAGAAAGGGCAACAATGATAATATATAGCACTGCAGTTCATGATGGAAGGGGAACAGCATGTAAGAAAAAGTGATCTTTTATTTGCAGCCAAACAGACCAGAAAGGGATCTTTTACCAACCTAGATCTACATATATACTCTATGCTGCATATTACGCATTTAAAAAAAAAATAAAGAACAAAGCAAGCCATAAGCCCTACGTATACGGATTTAATATACACAAAACAATAAAACAGGAGTGACAATAACAGATGAGACAAACAGCCCCTCCATTAAAATATAACTCACGCGTTACCTCTCAATTCCTCTTTCCCATAATAATAATAATAATGCAAAATTCCGTAAGCTCTCTCTCTAGCTTTTGCTGTGTGTATGGTTTTTCTTATCAAAGAGTAGCTATATAGTTATAGTGCTTTCAACACCCCCACGACCCTTCTTACACCTCTCCCTCTCTCTCTCTCTCTCTCTCTCTCTCTCATAGATTTTCCGGCCATCTTTTCTATCTCCTCCGGCTTTCTTCTTCATGGCGCTAGAGACTTGGCTAATCAAAGTGAGGACAGCAATATCCAGCAAACTTATCGACGCAGCGCGAGCCGCCGCTCCGACCACAAACCTTAAACTTCCCAAGAAGTCCCAGACGCTCGGAGTACTGGCTTTCGAAGTCGCCGGCCTCATGTCGAAGCTTCTCCATCTCTGGCAATCCCTCTCCGACCACTCCCTTCTCCTCCTCCGCCGCGACTCAGCCGCCCTCGAAGGCGTCCGGAAGCTCGTCTCGGCCGACGACGCCTTCCTCCTCTCACTAGCCCGCGCCGAAATTTCCGAGACGCTCCGCCACGTGGCCGACTCCGTCTCCCGACTCAGCCACCGCTGCCGCGACTCCGACCTCCGTAGCTTCCGCCGACTCTTCCACGAGTTCGGCGACTCAGGCCGCGACCCCCTCCTCTGGGTCTTGCCCTCCAAGGAAATCGAAGCTAAGAACCGGAGAATGGACCGCCTCGTGGCCGCCACGGCAGCGCTCTACCGCGAGATGGAGGAGCTATCGCAAACGGAAAACGCCCTGAGAAAAACCTCGCCGGCGAAGGAGCATAAAATCTCCGATCTCCAGCAAAAAAATTTCCTCCAAAGACAAGAAATTAAGTACCTAAAAGAGAGATCCCTATGGTCCCGGAGCTTCGACGCCGCCGTTTCGCTGCTTGCGAGATCGATCTTCACCCTTCTCGCGAGAATCAAAATCACGTTCGGCGTACCCAACTCGCTTCCCCGGAGCCTCTCCGCCTCCGCCGCTGTGCACCCCAGCTCCGACGAAGTGAAAATTCAGAGCAACGGGTTTCTAGAAGCGAACTCGAAACTCCTGAAGCCGGCGGCGACCACCCTAGGCGCGGCGGCGCTGGCCCTGCACTACTCGAACTTGATCATCGTATTAGAGAAGATGATAAAGTCGCCGCAGCTGGTGGGGCCCGACGCGAGGGAGGATCTGTACGGGATGTTGCCGAGGAGTTTGCGGTGGTCACTGAGGCGGCGGCTGAGAGGAGTGGGGTTCTGCGCCGGCGACCCGAAGCTCGCCGGAGAATGGAAGGATGCGTTGGGAAAGATATTGGGGTGGCTGGCGCCGTTAGCGCATAACATGATAAAGTGGCAGAGCGAACGGAGCTTTGAGCATCAGAATTTGGCGCCTAAAACGAATGTTCTTCTGTTCCAGACTCTGTATTTCGCGAATAAGGAGAAGACGGAGGCCGCCATCACAGAATTGCTTGTGGGGTTGAACTATGTTTGGAGGTTTGAGAGGGAGATGACCGCTAGGGCTTTATTCGAGTGCGCAAACTTCAATGGGTTTTTGCAGAATAGCTCTACTGGTTAAGGAGAGGAGATTGATGCTTTTTCTTTTTGTGGAAAATTTCTTTGTTTCTGTTAATTTTTTTGGGGTTTGTCCATTTTTTGATGGGCTCTTTAGTTTTTATTTTTGGTGGGTGATTTTGTTGGGTTTGTTTTAATTTGCTTCTAACCTGGCCTGGTCTCTGTAGATGATGATATAAAGGTTCGTGAGCTCTGTAAATGATGATATGATTTGAGTAATTAATTGTTCAAAGCCAATTCATGGACTCCATTTCCATCTTGCGATCATCACCATCTTTTATGTTAAACTCCTCCGAGTAATAATTTTTCTTTGATATCTTTGGAGACTTGGCGGGGTGGTTGGGTCCTTCCAGCACCATCTCCTTACCAAAATGCAAGAGGAATTTCAGCCATCATCCCTCCTTATCATTGAGCCCACATTGATTAAGTAAGTAGCCATATTTAGGTATATGAAATCCAAGTCAAGGTGGAAGGACCACAACCCTTAAACCCTAAAGTTGTTTGTTTATTGTTTTTTTGTTGGATTCCATTTCATTCTTATGTGCTAAACAAATATGGGGTTAAAATTTTTTATTGATAATGTAAGTTCCATTAAATGTTGACATATTGTTGTAATCTTGAATAAATTTCATTAAATATTCAACATGCTATTTAATCAAATAAATCCTCAAACTATATTTATTTTCTTCTTCTTCTTTTTTTCAATTTGCTGTATTGGTCCATAAACATAGAGCCTTGATAGCCTCACTTGATCTTGATTCGGTAGCTTAATTTGCTTCTAATTTAATTGATCAGCTATATATGAACTAGTAGCTTGTCAAATTCTATTTATGTAACAACAAAAATAACAAAATCAAACCTTAAATCCTAGTAAGTGAGGTCGATTATATGAATCCATTTTGGTCAATTTATATGATCATGAACCATTTCTTGTTGCGGGGAAAAATCGGTGACGACCAACAGGGGTGCTCCCAGATCTCCGGTGACCAGAAAAGGATAGAAAACAGAAAGGCTTAGAGGAGTTGGGGTGTACTCCGGGGGATCACTCTGATGCTTAAGTAAGAGGGATGAGCTAAAGAGACTGAATGTAACAGTAGAATAAGTTGAATGACTTACCTTGACTTCTTCCCCAGATCCCTTCTTATAGGGGCTCGAGTTGACTCTTGGTTGATTTGTCTTTATTGCGCAGGAGCGTGAATCACTCCCAAGTCATAAAGTACTTGCACCCATCACTCGGCTAGCGTGGATCTCTCCTCCACTTTATTGGGTTGGAGCTGATTGCTCGTCAGAATGTTTGACCTGGAGGAGGCGCGGGCCAGGTATTGACCTACTCTTATTAGCTAGACTATTTTGGGCTTATCAGTTGTCCCCCCCTCAGTTTCAAATTTCTGGACAGAATTTTGAACAATCGCTGTGTCTGCACTTTCCCTCCAGAATATGTAATGCTCCCTCTTCTTCTTCTTCTTCTTTTTGGGGTGTTCCAAGCTGTTTCGAGCTGCTTCATGGTGAACTTTTACCAAGTTGTTCCGAGCTGGGCAGAATTTGCCGAACCGATGTTCCAAACTGATACTCTGAGCTGCTCTGTGGGGCAATTTTATCGAACTAATATTCTGAACTGCTTTGTTGAGAACTTTTACCGAGATGTTCCGAGCTGGGCAGAATTTGCCGAGCCACTGTTCCGAGTTGATATTCCTAGTTGCTCCGTGGGGCATTTTTACCGAAGTGATATTCCAAGCTACTTCGTGGAGGACTTTTACCGAGCTGGGCAAATTTTTCCAGGCCGATGTTTCGAGCTGCTCCGTGGAGCATTTTTCCCAAGCTGCTATGCGGAGGACCTTTGCCGAGCTGTTCCGAGTTGGGCAGATTTTGCTGAGTCGATGTTTTGAGCTGCTCCATAAAGCATTTTTCCGAGTTGCTATTCCAAGTTGCTCCATGAAGCCTTTTTCCCGAGCTACTATGTGGAAGACTTTTGTCGACCTATTCCGAGCTGGGCAGATTTTGCCGAGCCGATGTTCCAAGCTACTCCATGGAACATTTTATCCGAGCTATTACTCCGAGCTGCTCCGTGGAGCATTTTTCCCGAGCTGCTAT
Organism: Malania oleifera; assembly: GCF_029873635.1. Classification (NCBI taxonomy): domain Eukaryota; kingdom Viridiplantae; phylum Streptophyta; class Magnoliopsida; order Santalales; family Ximeniaceae; genus Malania; species Malania oleifera. The sequence continues at coordinate 18,029,767 of NC_080429.1, read as the reverse complement.
TCCGAACTGGGCAGACTTTGTCGAGCCGATTTTCTGAGCTGCTCCATGAAGCATTTTTTTCAAGCTGCTATTCCGAGCTACTCCGTGGAGCATTTTTCCCGAGCTGCTCCATGTTGGGTAAACTTTGCCTAGCCGAAGTTCCAAGCTGCTGTGGGGAGTATTTTGGCCGAATTGGATTCTGGCAGATCGGATGTTTGCCGGGTTGTTTCATGCAACGTTTTTGCATAGCAGTTCTAGTCGAGCTGCCTCGTAAAGCGATTTTGCCATCTTGCTTCGTGGTACGTTTTTGCGGAACAAGTTTTGCCAAGTAGCTTTCCCATGCCGCTTTTTGGCTTGCTTCTTGTTGGCCTCAAGAGCGGTGCTCTTCATTTGGGTCTGTTTCACCTAGTGAGTCGTGTTCATTTGCTGGGCTATCGTTGGCCTCACGAGTCGTACTCGTCAGTTGGACCTGTTTTGCCTAATGAATCGTGCTCATTTGCTAGGCTTTTGTTAGCCTTACGAGTCATACTCGTTAGTTGGGTCTGTTTCGCCTAATGAGTCGCACTCATTTATGAGGGATTTCAATCTAATGGTTTTTCCGAGGCGTCGTCGTTGTCCTTTAAAGACATCGTCTATCCTGCAGAAGTGTGATAAATGCATGTTTAAATGTGTCATACCTTGGGAAGTCGCTTGAATGAAATTTTCTCATTTATGGGGTGTCATTCTGATGCTTTTTCTGAGGCGACGTTGTCCTCCCGAGGCCCCGTCTATCCTTCGAAAGTTGCCTATTCTCGGTATTGGCGCCACAGCCGTGCACGTGTAGTGATTTGTCGTACATATAGGGTCTTTGTGTCCTTTCTCTCTCAAGATGCAATCCTTTTTCTGTAGAAGTGACCCGCTTACTGGGGATTCATGCCGCCCTCTCTTTATAAAGGTCCTCCCCCTTCATTCATTTCTCATCTTCATCCCAAGGGTCCCCTACTTGTCGTTAGGTACGCTCTCCCTTGTCCCCTTTCTCCGTCTTTGTGTTGAATTGCATGTTTGTTTTGTTGTTCTTCATGTTCTTCACTGTTCTTGCTTTCACTTTGCCTACTTGATCTTTTCTTGTATGGTAACTTTGTTGTTTTCACGCAAAATTTATTGGTTTGATCTATTTTGGCATCTTTCCTTCCTTGTTTTTGTTGGAGGCTCGCCAGTTTGATCTGTTTGTAAAAGTTTTGTTTCGTTCGCTTCACTTTTTGCTTTCTTGATGGAGTCTTCCTCGTAGCCTTTGCAGGCTCCAACTACAGTGAGGAGCACTCTTTGCGACCTCACCCCCTTCGATTTGCAAAATGTTCGTTACTTTTTTTGCCATTCCCTAGAGTATTACTATTAGGTTGCCCCCTGTTTCAGAATTAGCCCTTGATCTGGGCTCCAAGGAGCTCTACCTGTATACGGATTACTTGGACCTAGGTCTTAGACTCCCTTTTCCCCCCTTTATCTCTAGTGTATTACATTTTTACCGAATAGCGCCATCACAATTAGTTCTGAACTCCTACCTTTCGCTCACCTGTTTTGTCGTCCTCCTACTTCGTCTGGGCCATCAGCCTACAATTCCTTTCTTCAAGAGTTGCTTCCAAATGCGAACACACTCTGTAGAGAAGGAGCTATATTATTTCAACTCTTTACCAAGTTATCAGCTTTTTACGCTGGGCAGCTCTTCCATACATAATTGGAAGTCCTGGTACTTCTTTGCCTCAGGAGAGTTGAACTACATGGGCTCTCTTGTCTGGTCTGCTCCTCTGGATGGTAACGTTATCTATTTCTATCCACCTTTTCATGCAAGGTTGCGTGTAGGTTATCCGCTGACTCACTTGTTTCCTTCACCTTTTTTTTTTTTTTGTAGTTCGGGTGCGCCACATTCTTCCGAGGCTTTCCCCCGAGGAGAAGGCCATCTTGAAAGAGCTGCGAGCCCTTGGCGAACAAGAGTTTTTCCCTCACGAGGAGCTGCTCCAGGAGCGTGTCCTCGTGCAGTGGGGGATCAACCCCGTTTCCCCAAGTCTTACCTTGCCTTTGATTTCTATATATGTGTTCGGATATTCCTGCTATTGTTGGCATTTTTATCTTTTCTATGTATCTTTGGAGATATGAACTTTAACAGATATGAATCTCTCATGGGGGAAGCTAAGAAGCAGAGGGTGAGTAGGAGCAGGAAGAAGAGAAGGGAGCTCGAGGGAGAATCATCTCAAAGGGACGCACCTACTATAGGTGATACTAAAGCCCCTGCTGGTGAGAACATCGCTGCTCCCTCTCCGGTCCCCATGGCTTATACTGAGGCAATATTTCATAAGCCGACCCGTTCTGCTTCTGCTCTATGCCGGGTGGTCCATGTGGAAGACTATGTGCAGGCTCAAAGCTCTTTTCCTGATGTTCTTTCAACGAAGATCCGACACACCTCTTACTAGGTATACTTTTCAGCTAGGTTATTTTTCTTCTTATGGTGGAGTTTTACTAATCTGTTTTCTCCTGTTTCCTTTTTCAGCATGCGACAATGGCCATGGCGCAGGAGGAAAAGGTGGCCAAGATGTATCGCCAAACACTGGATGCGAGGGAGAAGTATCTAACTGCTCAAAATGAACTCCACGATGCCGAGAACAGGGAACATGCTCTCCAGGCGGAAGTTGAGTGTATCCGTAGAGAGGAAATTCCTGCGGCTGTCGCTGTTATTGCTGCTGATGCGGCCCGAACTGCTGTGAAGGATTATAAGGGCTCTTCGCGACTTGTCTTTGACACCGCGAAGACCTATCGATTAGGGTTCAGGAGGTGTCAAGAACAAATGAGAACAAAGCACCCGGATCTCCCTTTGGAGGGCGTTTGCTGACACGGTTATAGATACAAGAGTCCAGACTCTGCAGAGGACGAAGAGGAAGAGGGGGAAGAGGAGGAGGTAGGAGAGGGGAGCAAAGTGAGCTAGAACGCTGAAATTTTATTTGTAGCTCTGTTTAGCCTTATTGAAGTAGTACAACTGATGTAATTGAGAATTTATTACTACGTTGTATGAAACACTTTTTGAATAATACTTTTTCAACATATCAGAGTTCCATGTATTATGAATTTTCTTCCCCCCTATCTCCTCCAATTTGTATGTCCCCGGTTTAATCTCTATTGCAACTCGGTATGGACCTTCCCAGTTTGGCTTTAGTTTGTGCGAGCCTGACTCTTGTGTGCTAATTCGATTCTTTCTAAGGACCAAGTCTCCAGGCCAGAAGTTATGCACTCTTACTCGATGGTTGTAGTATCTTGCCACCCTTTGTTGGTAGGCGGGGATTTTTATGCCGGCCTGATCCTGTCTCTCCTCTAGTAAGTCTATTTCTGTCCTGAGCTCGTCGTTGTTGTCCTGCTCGTTGAAGTATTGCCTCCGCCAAGAGGGGATACCCACCTCTGCCGGGATGACAGCTTCTACCCCAAAGGCTAGCATGAATGGAGTTTCCCCTGTCGCGGCTCGTTGGGTTGTGTGGTATGCCCAGATGATGGAGGGGAGCTCTTCTGTCCATCTTCCCTTCATAGATTCGAGTCTTGTCCTTAGGCCATATAGTATGGTACGATTCATGTTTTCGACCTGTCCATTGCTTTAGGGGTGTGCTACCGACGTGAAGAGTAGTTTGATGGATGAGTCCAAGCAGAATTCTCTAAAGCGCTCATTATTGAACTGTCTCTTGTGATCGGTGATTATGGCCCACGAAATTCCAAACCGACAGACCACTGATGTCCAAACGAATCAGGTGATGTTTTGCTTAATTATGTGGGCTAAGGCTTCAACTTCTACCCACTTAGTGAAGTAATCGATCGCTACCAGCAAGAATTTCCTTTATCCGGTTGCCGGGGGTAGAGGTCCCAAGATATCTATCCCCCACTGGGCGAAGGCGCAGGGGCTGACAAGAGGGGAGAGTGGATTGGAGGGTGCGTGTGTATTCCCCCGCAGCACTGGCAGCTGTCACATCTTTTAACAAGCTCGATCGCGTCCTTCCTCATCGTGGGCCAGTAAAACCCTTGTCGTAAGGCTTTATGAGCTAGAGCCCTACTGGCTAGATGGTTTCCACATATTCCTTCGTGAATTTCTCTCAGGACGTAGTCTCCTTCTTCTCTACTCAGGCAATGGAGGTATGGTAGTGACAAAGATCGTATGTATAGCTCCTGATTTATCAGTGTGTATCTTGCCACTTTCCTTCTCACCTTAAGGGACTCCTTATTATCCCCTGATATGGACCCGTCGCGGAGGTAATGCAATAAAGGCGCCCTCTAGTCTCCATTTTGACTTTAGAATGCAGTGAGTGGATACCGTACTCCTCGTATGAGGGTTTTGCGATTCGCTCTAGGTAGATTGCATCCCTCCATTCTGAGCTGGTTGCTGAGGCCAATTTCGCGAGCGCATCGGCCTTTGTGTTCTTGGCTCTTGGCATGCGCTCTATGTCGAAGTGTATAAAGGCCTTTGCGTATTCTTGGGCCTTGGCCAAGTATTTCTTCATTTTCTGATCCTTAACTTCAAATTCTCCTCTCAATTGCTCTACTACCAACTGAGAATCACTTGACACCTTGATCTATGCTACCCCCAATGCTTCTGCTAGTCGAAGGCCTACTAGCAGAGCTTCGTACTTGGCGTCGTTGTTTGTTGCTAAAAATTCCAATTTTAGTGCGTAGAGAGTCTCGGTACCATCTGGTGCCGTGAGGATAAATCTTGCGCCTCCTCCGGCTGCGTTTGATGACCTGTCAACGTGCAGCGCCCATACATCTGACCTTCCCGTTAATTCGGGGGTTCTTTCTGCTGTGAAATCGGCGAGCACCTAGACCTTGACCGCAGGCCTTGGCAAGTATTGTATGTCGAACTCGCCCAATTCAATAGACCACTTCGTCATCCTCCCTGAACTTTCTGGCCATTGGAGAATCTGTCTCACTGGTAGGTTTGTCAGCACCATTATCTTATGAGCCTGAAAGTAGGGCCTTAATTTTCGTGCAGCACAGATGATGGAGAATGCTGCTTTTTAAGCCGTGATGTAATTCTTTTCTGCTCCACTCAACACCTTGCTAGTATAATATATGGGTTGATGCTGCCTACATTCTTCTCGGACTAAAACTGAGCTGACCGCATTTGCCGTTGTGGTTATGTACAAGTATAATTCTTCTCCTGTTCCTATCTTCTTCAACAGAGGTGGGGAGCTGAGGTACTATTTAAGCTATTCGAAGGCGTTGTTCTGTTCCTCCCCCTATTCAAATCCTCCTCTCTTCCTTAACACTTTGAAGAAGGGTAAGCATTTTTCCCCTGAGCAGGAGACAAACCTGCTAAGGGAGGCTATCCTCCCTATTAAGACTTGGATCTTCTTTTTCGTCCACGGGGCCTTCATTTCTAGCAGTGCTCTTATCTTGTCTGGGTCCGCCTCTATACCTCAGTGTGTCACCATGAAACCAAGGAACTTTCCTACTGAAACGACGTACACGCATTTTGATGGGTTTAGCTTCATGTGGTACCTACATAAGAGTTCAAACGTCTCTCTCAGGTCTTCACAATGCTTCTCTGCTTTCAAGGTTTTTACCAACATGTCGTCTACGTATACCTCCATAGTTTTACTGAACTAATCTTTAAACATCTTGTTCACCAACCTCTGGTACATGGCCCCTGCATTTTTCAATCCAAAGGGCATCACTCGATAACAGTACAACCCCCTTTCAGTGATGAAAGATTTTCTTCATCAGCCTGATGCTGGGGGATTTGGTTGTATCCCAAGTATGCATCCATAAAGCTGAGAAGCTCATGCTTAGAAGTTGAATCTACTAGCTGATCGATTCGGGGGAGAGGGAAGTTGTCCTTCGGGCATGCCTTATTTAGATCTATGAAATCTATGCAGGTTTGTCATTTTCCGTTAGGCTTCCTTACCAAGACCACATTGCTTAGCCACACCAAGTAGTTCACCTCCCTGATAAAGTTTGTTTGTATCAGCTTTGTTACCTCCTCATCAATTACCTTAATTCGCTCCATCGCAAAACTCCTTTTCTTCTGTTTCACAGGTCGGTGGTTGGGGTCCACCTACAACCTATGCTCTATGATGGCAGGATCAATACCTGGCATATTGTCAGCAGACCAAGCAAACACGTCTGCGAATTCATTCAGTAGCTGGCTTAGCTCTACTCTCATGGTTTCAAGCAAGTGACTCCCAATCTGCACAGATCTCTCATGATGGCCATGTAGGGGTTCGTGAGTAATATCTTCATCTACTGTGTTGATTTCAGGATATTCCCCCCTTACCTCTAGATCTTCCACGATTAGGGTTTCTCTTGCCTCTATTTTTCCTTTCAAGGCCATAACATAGCAATTCCGAGCTGCTGCTTGATCTCCACTGACCTCCCCTATCCCGTGCGGTGTAGGGAATTTCATCTTGAGGTGGTACGTTGACGTTACAACTCAGACTACATTAAGAAAATGGCGACCCAATATGATATTGTATACCAAGGGTCGATCAACCACCAAGAACTCTGTCAATGAAGTAACTAGCTGTGGGGTTGTCCCCATGGTCACAGGTAGCGTGATTGTCCCTACGAACAACATCTCCACCAAACCTAACCAGGGGGGTTGCGATCGATTTGAGTCTTTCCTTTCCAATTTTCATCCCTTCTAGTACTGACCAGAACATAATGTGTGCCGAGCTCCCATTATCTACTATTACGTGCCTGACTTTGTAGTTTGCTACCAACAAGTAGAGTACCAATGCATCATCATATGGTTGTTGTACCCCTTCTTCGTCTCGGCTGTCGAAGATGATATCTTCACCTTGTTTGTTTCTTTTGCAATTTGGTTCCCCTTTCTCCACTGAGAGCACTTGTTTAACGTACCTTTTGCGAGCGCCTCCACTGTCTCCTCCACTAGCAGATCCTCCAAAGATCACTGCAATTTCCCCTATGACTTGTTCTTCCTAGCCATTTGCATTGGGTCTCTTTTGCTCGCGAGGTTCCCTCGGAGGATCTTCTTTTTTTGATAAACCTTGATAGGTATCCCCTTTTTATTAGGGCTTCAATTTCGTTTCTCAGATGAATCCACTCCTCTGTGTCGTGCCCGTGATCCTTGTGGAATTGGAAAAACTTAGACATGTTTCGTTTATGCAGGGGAGTTCGCATGGGTTCGGGCCACGAGACATAATCTTTCTTTCTTATCTACATCAGTACTTCAGAGCGTGGTATATTCAAGGGTGTATAGGTAGAGAACTTACTGGATTGTCGTCTCATGTTAGGGCTGGCGAGCAGCGTAGTGGTCTCATGCCTTTTTGCGGACCTGGAGGATTCGCCCATCTCCCGACTATTCCCTTTCCTCTTCAACTCAATGCGACTCCCCTTAGTGTCCATCATCTTTTCCAAGTTGGAGAGCTGTGGTTAGGATTGCCAATGCCACTCCCATGTCTAGATTAAGGACCTCCAGTGTTACGGCATTGAAGCGATGTGTGAATTTTTTTTAGTGTCTCCCTCTCTCCCTGGACCATGCTCATTAGGTGAGATGTTGTTTTGACAATCCTCCGACTACTGAGGAAATGGTCGGTGAATAGTTGTTCCATCTCCAAAAAGGAGCCGATTGATCTGGGTCGTAGGGTCTGATACCAATCTCTGGCGCTACCCTTGAGGGTTGCTGCAAAGGCTCAGCACATAATGACATCAGGAGCGCCTTGCAGTTGCATCAGCACCCTGAAGGTATCCAAGTGGGCGATTGGGTCGGAGAGACCCTCATACCTCTCAAAGGTGGGCATCTTGAATCTGCTGGGCAGCGGGACCTCCATCACTTCTCTTGTGAAGGGTGGCCCTGAGGACCGTAGAGACGCTTCCCCATAGAGGAGGTTAGTCTTGCCCTCTTTCCTCTTTTTTTCTAATATGCTTTATCTTTTTTATCATCTCCTCCAATTCTGAGGATCTTTTTTGTTGGTTGACGTCTACACAATTCATGTTTTCTATCTTTTTGGTAGGGAAAGTTTTCTCCTCGCTCTTCTTTGTTTCATTAGTTTTTCGGGGTGGATCCGGACTCACCCGTTGTTGAAGTGGGGCATATGCTTCCTGACTTTTTTGGCGTAAGAGCAGGTTGAGCATGTCCTCCATTTTCTTTTGGAAGGCGAGGAACTCCTCCCTAGTGACTCCTAAAGGATCTACGGGTGTAGAACGGATTGACTGGACTGACTCCTTTCCGGCGGAGCTGGAGCTAAAGCCGTGTGAGGTGGAAATTTTTCCAACGCCGTAGGGGGGAGTAGGACGAGTGCCTCACTAGAGTGGTTTCCCACAGACGGCACCAACTGTTGAAGGGAAAAATCGATGATGACCAATAGAGGTGCTCCCAGATCTCCGGTGACCTGAAAAGGATAGAAAACAGAAAGGTTTGGAGGACTCGGGGTGTGCTCCGGGGGATCACTCTGATGCCTAAATAAGAGGGATGCTCTAGAGAGGCTGAATGCAACAGTAGAATAGGTTGAATGACTTACCTTGGCCTCTTCCCCAGATCCCTTCTTATAGGGGTTCGAGTTGACCCTTGGTTGATTCGTCTTTATTGCGCGGGGACATGAATTGCTCCCAGGTTATAAAGTGCTCGCACCTATCACTCAACTATTTAAGCCGTTGGCGTGGATCTCTCCTCCTCTTTATTGGGTTGGAGCTGATTACTCATCAGAATGTTTGACCCGGAGGAGGTGCGGGTCAAGTGTTAACCTGCTCTTATTAGCTAGACTATTTTGGGCGTATCACTCTTGATAAATTCAGGACTATTAAATCTTTATTTATTATTTTATTCCAACTTATTTTAAATCTACCTTTACTCCTTTTACTACCCCTACAGAAACTAACTCACTCTTCCTCGCTAACGTACTATGTGACTTACGTTACAAGTCGACATTTCCTGATCTTATCTTCTATGGGAGTTACACCTAAATTCTATTCTTAGTTGGATTGTGATTGAAAGTGGGCCCTGTGATTTGTGATTTTAATTACATAATGGAATCTTGCACTGCTGTTCAAATCTTGGTGAGGGATGACATGAGCAATTATTCTATATTTTTGGAACATAGAGCTCGGATTGTACATTATAAAATTGTATTAAATTTTATTTAAATTTATATAAATTTAAATATTTATACTATAAATATAAATTTAAATATTTATACTATAAATTTAATATTAATATCTTTTTCACCCTTGCGGAGTTCACTGTGCTATAGGTTTGGACCTAAAAAATCTCAAATATAAAAAGTTCTAATTATAACTATTTTCTATTCATTGCAAATAGCATTAAATAATGTTTAATAATATAAATTTTGAATGTTTAATTTGAATTTATATAAATTTAAATAAAACTTAATAACCTATTAAGGACCCTCCAAGAAGATACAATTGATTTCATCACTTTTACTTATAATAATAATAATAATAACTTAATCCCGAATTGAAGTTATTAAATTAGAGAAGTATCAAAAAAATAGTAATTTTTACTTATTTTTAAGGTTATTAACGCTTTAAGAAGATATTCAAAGGTTCAATTTTAATATTTTCATACTGAAAATTTTGAATTCGAATTTTTTTTTTTTGAAAAAAGGGTTTGTAGCACCCCACCCCACTTGAAGAGTTAATTAATTAATTAATTGAGACTGCGCTTACTTTAAAAAGAGTCTTTGGATTGATTTCTATAGGAATTGTGAAGCCCCACAATGATATTAATCCGAGTAAGCCCATCACCCCCCTTTAGCTTTTACAAAACAAATTTGGTCCATGTGCATACCCCCCCAAAAAAAAAAAAAATTGGTAAGAGAAGATTGCTAGGGAGTATAAAGATTAAAATAAATTTATACTAGAATATAAACTATTTTTATTTACATATAAAGTTCAAAGAAGGGTTTCTAGTTTTATTTACATACTCGCTCAACACTTACTAAAATTTAGATATGAAATCTTTATTAAGTAAATTTATAGTCGTAACCATTGGAATATACAAAAGAAAAAAATTAAAGTTACTTATTTTTTTATGAGATGATACGATAACACTACAACGTCATAAAATATTTTTTCAAAATTTTACGGCGAAACTAATACTTTATGAACTTTATTTATTTCATCATTCCATTTTTTGAAAATATTTTTGAAAGAAATTGGCAACCCTAGGCCTGAAGGACAATTATCACAGCTAGTGTAGGGAAAGTTACAATTCAAATTGCACCCACTTGATAGATAAACAGTGTTGAATGCAAATTCACAGTAAAGAATAAGTGATTGCAAATTTCTTTAGCTGGTAGAATTTTGATCTGGTTTATAATGGTGATTGGAAAATCAATGTTTGGGAATAAAGTTATTCATATGGCATTAAGCAATAAGTTTTGAAATAATGATAATTAAGTAATATAATTACAATAATTTTATTTTTATTATCATATTTAAAATTTTTATTTTTTTATATTTTTACTATTTTAAAATTTTTATGTTCTTGGGCTACGCGTGATCTCTCATTTGTCATTCTTTAAGACCCATTAAGAGTCTTTGTGTGAAAGAACCAATTTAGGGTATGTGGTAATTTGAGCCTATTCCCAATGCTCTTATTATAGCTTTTAAGGTTAACCATGGGCCTTCTTTCGGATTGGCAGCCCATTAAAGGGTTGGTTTTTAGAAATGAAGGCCCATTGTGGGCCCTTTGTTTTAAGGGTAAGCCCAATTTGGGCAATGGGCTGAGGATAGCCAAAGGCTCAATTGGGGGGAGGGGGCCCTCAATTAATTCCCACACGATTGCTCATAGGGAATAGTCCTGACATGCAGTCTTGATTCCCTTCCCTAAGTCCTACATTTTTCCATATGGCTTGTTCTTATAGACAATTATACTTTGCATTTTCCAGGGAGTTGGTTCCCTTTCAAAATTCATTGAGGGCTTTTGGATCAGCAGAATTTAGAGAAAAAAAAAAAAGGGGGGGGGGGGGGGGGGAGAAGGACATTTGGAGAGGTTTTAAAATGGAGGAAACGCAGAAAGATGTTTAGGGCAAAAATCATTTAAAGTAATTGACAGAGAACACTTGGTTAAGAGCAATCCAAAGGTAGGTAGAGGAGATAGCATTCAAGAATAGAAAGGCAAAGCAATGCAAAGTTCAGGGAGTAAATTTCAGAAGGTAGCAATGAACATATCAAACATTGCAGAATTTGAAGGAAGGAGGGCTCTATTGTTAGAGACCAAGTTAGTGAAGAAGAAACAGAAAGGTAAGTACTTTGTACCCTAACTCTTTATTATGATTGTTTGAGCTATTCTAGTTGTGTGATGTGGTGAATGTTGTAGATGCTTGTGAATTAGGATTAATTGCATGATGGAGTGATTTATGAATGGAGAACCTTAGACGAAATTCTAGAAGCCCAACTTAAATCTTCAAAAAAATCAAACTAAAAAACCCCAAAATCCCAAGCCAAAACCCCATCAAAAACCCTATACAAAATCCCCAAGAAAAACTAGATTAAACAATTTGAAATTCGAGTCAACCTGATTTGAATACCCAAGTCAAAAGACTAAAAACTCAATTCAATCCTACTTGAATGTCTGGGTCCAAGGACCCGGAACTGAGTCAAACAAACCTGAGGACCTAGATCAACTTGACCCAAGTCATCCCTTCCCTCACCTGGATCAACCCAATTGGACTCGGCTCAAATTTGGCTCAATCCCCAGAGCCCAAAGCCAAGCTATAAAACCCCAGGCCCATTTAAACTAGACCCTGGCCCAACATGCTTAAAACCCAAACCTAATACCCAAGATGTTAGCCTTAGTGGCTACATGATACTTTTTATCAAATTTTGATGATTACAACCCATTAGTGATTTTAAGTTACTAACCTTCGCATATCAAGTTATGATAGGTGCAAGTGGAGAAAAAGTTGGAAATTCATGAAGATACAGATCAAATTGTGAAAATCAAGTGCACCGGGCTACCCTTTAAATGGATCAAGTGTGAATTCATATGTAATGAGGAGTGTTTGAGGTAGAATTGTTGTAACTCTTTTAGTATTATTTCACGCAAGTTTATGGAGCAAGAGTTGAGCAAATTGCACATGCATATTAGTCTATATAGTATATCATTCATCATATATAGGATAGCATTTATCATTTGAATAACAAATATGTCTTTCATAGTTTTTATACTTAGAATTCTTTCAAAGACAAAACCATGATTTATATGATAAAAGAGTCACATATCCTATACTCAATTTTTTATATTATGGGACAAGGATTCAATGGTTTTTTCCAGAAGCCAACTAGGAAAGTGGCCTGAGGCAAACCGTCAGCGGTTTGGGTCGTTTTTAGAATAGAACGACTAGTTTTGGTGTCTAATGGTTATAAACGACTAGTACACGATTTTAACTATAAATATAAAGCTTCTAACCTGTTTTGAAAAAAAAAACTTTACGACTAGTGAACAACATCTCTAAGCACATTGCATTCTATTCATCAATTTAGTACTCACTCTCTCTCTTACTCTTTAATATTGTATGTGATTCAATACTTGAGAGATTAGTGCGAGAATTTCTTAGTGTTGTAATTAGCTCATTCAAGGAGCTTTGTCTACACCAACAACATCTTCTATATCTTCTTCAAATCGTAAGAGTTCTTGGAGAACCTAACTTAAAGGGTTCTTAGTGAACCTAGCTTAAAAGGGTTCTTGGTAAACCTAACTTGAAGGCTCTTTGTGAGTAAGAAGGATTTGTTCCCATGGTGGTGTAAAGGCTTCTTTGTCTTGAAGGAGTATAGTAGATTTGGAATCCTTGAGCATGGCTCAAGGCGTAAACATAGGCAAGAGCCCGAATACTATGCCATATTTGTTATTTACATTTAAGGAGGCCTTTATGATAGGTGCAAGTGGAGAAAAAGTTGGAAATTCATGAAGATACAGATCAAATTGTGAAAATCAAGTGCACCGGGCTACCCTTTAAATGGATCAAGTGTGAATTCATATGTAATGAGGAGTGTTTGAGGTAGAATTGTTGTAACTCTTTTAGTATTATTTCACGCAAGTTTATGGAGCAAGAGTTGAGCAAATTGCACATGCATATTAGTCTATATAGTATATCATTCATCATATATAGGATAGCATTTATCATTTGAATAACAAATATGTTTTTCATAGTTTTTATACTTAGAATTCTTTCAAAGACAAAACCATGATTTATATGATAAAAGAGTCACATATCCTATACTCAATTTTTTATATTATGGGACAAGGATTCAATGGTTTTTTCCAGAAGCCAACTAGGAAAGTGGCCTGAGGCAAACCGTCAGCGGTTTGGGTCGTTTTTAGAATAGAACGACTAGTTTTGGTGTCTAATGGTTATAAACGACTAGTACACGATTTTAACTATAAATATAAAGCTTCTAACCTGTTTTGAAAAAAAAAACTTTACGACTAGTGAACAACATCTCTAAGCACATTGCATTCTAGTTCATCAATTTAGTACTCACTCTCTCTCTTACTCTTTAATATTGTATGTGATTCAATACTTGAGAGATTAGTGCGAGAATTTCTTAGTGTTGTAATTAGCTCATTCAAGGAGCTTTGTCTACACCAACAACATCTTCTATATCTTCTTCAAATCGTAAGAGTTCTTGGAGAACCTAACTTAAAGGGTTCTTAGTGAACCTAGCTTAAAAGGGTTCTTGGTAAACCTAACTTGAAGGCTCTTTGTGAGTAAGAAGGATTTGTTCCCATGGTGGTGTAAAGGCTTCTTTGTCTTGAAGGAGTATAGTAGATTTGGAATCCTTGAGCATGGCTCAAGGCGTAAACATAGGCAAGAGCCCGAATACTATGCCATATTTGTTATTTACATTTAAGGAGGCCTTTAAGAAATTGGGCCGGTAAATACCCAAAACTTTTAGCTCAAAAGGCCCTTGGGGATTGGGCTTGTCCACTTCGTCCAATACTGTAGAATCCCAGCCCTGCAAGAAAAAGTGCACTGGATTGGGCCAATGGACAGCCTGCCTCGGTCCACTGGGTCCAAGTATTCATAACCTCAATCACGTTATTTCAACCATTTTTAATCAAAATGCAAAAAATAAATAAAAATTTTAAAAATTAGTTCTACACGTTCAAAATAGGAGTGATCTAATCTCTTACTATGATGATATAGGATCACCCATAAATTTCTCAATTTTGTTAGCTTTAGGTTTTATCACTATCAATTACCATATGATCAAATTCAAATTTGAGATTCAAATTTGAGAGATGAGAGAAGGTAGGCGTGATCCTCTGAAAGATAAAATTTTCAGAGAGAGAGAGAAGGTAAGCCTAATCCTCTGAAAGATACGATTTGAATAGTTGGCCTAAGCTTTTTATATTTAAATGCATAATATACAATCCTAATGCACTAGAAAACTCTTTCCAGGATACATCATATAGAGGCCATGGGCATCCTGCAACTGCAACTGCAGAAAATAGCAAGGCACTCTAGTTTTCTTTCCAAAATGGGAGAGATGGACGACCCAGAACTTTCACAGGAGAATAAACCAATTCGACAACAGGCATCAATTCCATTCCTATGGGAAGAAAAACCAGGAAAGCCCAAAAAAGACTGGAAACCTGCAGGGGTACGTCTTCCACCAGTTAATCAAGTTCCTCCACCACCACCTCCACCGGTCAAGCTAGTCGCCTCAGTTCCCTTTATATGGGAGGAAAAGCCAGGAACACCACTGCTCTTTTTCCAGCAACCGCCTGCAAAACTCAGTAGCCCCCCTACGCCGCCGCCATATGATGTTGATGATGATGACGACGACTTGTTTGATTTGGATCTTGAAGCATTCAAGTCACTTAGCTCCACGTGGCCTCTCCAAGCAAATCATCCTGCATCAACCATGGCGGTCTCCAGTGATACACCACCCCAGAAGACATCAATTGCAGGAAACAACAATGGGCACACAGAAACCCCTTCCACACCAGTTTCCGAGACAGGCACCAGTCCAAGCAACCCTGCAACTCTAACAAGCAGTCTTGCAGGGGCTTCCCTCTGGGAATGCCTTTTTCCATCGTTTCCACCAGAAGAACAGAACAGAGATGATGATCCTGATGTTAATGGTCATCCTAATGTCGTAAGAAGATCACCAACACTAGGAGAATTGATAAAGATGAGCAGAAGAAGAAGTTACCACAGAAAAGTTATCCAAATGATGGAAAAGGAAATGTTATCCTTGGTAAGCTACCATATCTCTTGCTTCCTTTTGGGTGTCATAATTATCTACATTTGCATTTGGATCTTGTACTACTGAAGATTCAATTAATCAACAGCAATTAACATGTGCAACCATAAATGATGTGCTTGAACAATTATTTATTTTTTGCTTTTTAAATGCATTTGACAGCAAAATGAATGATAGCAAATAGCATTCATATTTCTGAGCATCTGGTATTTTGCACAAGAGGATACTTGAAAGGAACTTCTGCTGGTGCCAGATTGCAACACTGGTAGGACGCCTCATAGAGAGGAGCTTTAGGAACACACAGAGGAGAGCTTTTGGACTGCGCATGTTTGGGAGCAGCAGCAACAGGATTAGGAGACCACAAGGAAAAAGGAAGCTGCAGTTGAGGCTGGAACAAACCTAGAAGAGAATTGCATCTGCCTCATTGTCAACCTGCAATCAGTTCTTCACAACACCCTTTTTTTATATCATTTTGATTTTTTTTATCTATTTCTGGGACATGTGGATGTGAAGTTATCTGTGTAATTTGGTTTCCCAAAATAAATATGCAAGCCTCATACACTACTCAATTTCTCACAAAGCAATGCTTTTGATTTCTTGCAAGAGCTAAGTATATATCACATCAAAAGATTTCAGAGTAGAAAATATAAGATGGAATTTTTATCTGGGGAGGGGCAACTGTAAGGCAACTCCTTAGTTTTATATAAGGGGGAAGAGGGTATGCGACTGCCATCATCCCCCCATCTCCCCCCCCCCCCCCCCCCCCCCCCCGCGCCCCCTTTCTCCCCAAAAATTCATTCCACTGTCACTGGCAAAGAAGGTATATCTGATCGAAAACATTATAAGCCCATAGTTTTTCAACTGGCAGATTTGCAAGTTTCAGCAACTTTCCGAATCCTCTCCATAACTACAGGAATATCATCTTCAGCTAATGTGGTAAAACAACACCGGAACCATCCCGGTTCAATGCAGTGGCAAGCAGACCCAGGAGTAGCATTGATCTTAGCAATATTTAACAGCTTATCCCACAACTCGATCTCCCCTTTCTCACTGTAGGGGTGGATTAATTTGCTCATATTAACCCAACAGTATAAAGCAGCACTGCTCTTTGCACACTCTATTCCCAATTGTTTCAAACCCTCAACAAACAAAGCATGCATTTTCTGTATCCTTTGTCTGTTGGATTCAATGTATTCCTTGGTGAGTCTTGTATCTGAAAGCATTGAAATCAGTAGCCGCTGAGTCGGAGTTGAAACAGAACAAAACCTCGATAACTTTTTGGCTGCAGCTAAAATATTTTCATTGAAGGAATATATAACACCGAGTCTAAAGCCTGCAAGAGACAGGTCTTTTGACAGCCCATATATTATATGAACCCTATTCTTGTCCAAATCCTCTGAGTCAAGTATCTCTACCATGCTCACAAACTCCTCACTCCCAAAGGTGGAACCAGCAAATATTTCATCAGAAATAATGTGGATGTTCTTCTCCCTAGCAAAGTTCAAAAGACCGTAGAGTGTTTCCCTGGACAAGATATTGCCAACAGGGTTTGAAGGGTTCGAAATGAGAATGCCACGGACTTTTACACCTCGTTTTCTGGCCTGGTTAAAAGCTTGATCAACAGCAGTAATACTCAAAGTGAAGTTGTCAGAGCTGCAACAATGAACCAGGATCAGCTCCACCCCTGTTCGCCATTTCATATCCCTGTCAAAACTGCATAGCATTTTCTAGATTAGGCAACAGATTTCATCATGAAATATATGATGGAAACTCATCAAAATATGAGAATAACTAATTTGCCAGAAGAAAGGAAATTACCCAGGATAATATGGAGTGGGAACAAGAAATGCATCCCCATGGTCTGCCAAGCAGAAGCAGAGCATCTCAACCGCAGGAGTTGCACCAGATGTTAACACTAGTTGTGATGGTTCAAATGAAACTGCTCCTCCCATGACTTGAGACATGAAACATGCCACAGCCTGTAGAAACAAAAAAAACAAAATAAAAATAAAAATAATATTTTAAAAGATAAAAAGACTAAAAAACAATCCTATAATTCGATACTAAAACATGTGTAGGTAACATCCTGTTCTTGTCTTCACATAATTGATAACTTCATTAACAACAAAAACAAGGGGTTACCCTTTACAATAAAGCAACCTTTCACAAGACAATATGGACCTCGATGTGGCTGTTTTCAAATCTTATACAACCTCGCAATTCAACTGTTCAAGGTCCAACACCAATGCCTGAATATAACCACTGAATAGATACAAGATGCGGCAATATCTAAATCAATACTCTAAAGAAGGCAACAACCCTCAGAAAAGTCCACATCTCATGTAACTAAATGTAAATGAGCATATAAAGTTTACAAATACTTGAAAACTAAGGTGCAATCCCAAGAGGGGGGGGTGAATTAGGTTTTAAAATTTTCTTTAAGAGTCTTTTTATAAATTCTTTCTGAACCTTTTTATATTCAACAATCACAAATGTAATGTTTAAGTTTTAATCACTTAGTCCAGCTGAAAATTGAATTCAAATTTTAAGCCTCTATGAATGAGTATGGCAACTTGGTCTTGCAGTAATTTCAATCAACAGCCAACCAATGAATTCACAATGTAATACTTTCAGCTTTTGAATATTTCAATCCACTCAACAAGATAATCAAAACAAGATTCCCACTATAGAATGAATTCAACAAAGCTTCCAAGATTCAACGATTGAATAACTCAAAGTAGAGTTTGATAAAAACCCTATGTTGACAGATTTAATGAAGCACAATTGCAATTTCCAACACTCTTCCAAAACTCAGAATTTAAATAAATTTTCAATTAATGAGTCTTGGGTGTTAATCAATCAACGTACTCCCTTATGGTTTCCGCAATAAGTATTGATCAATCAACGTACTCTCGTTTGGTTTCAGCAATCCCAAAGTTAAATTAATTTTCGGTTTATTTAATATTCAATCCACACAATTTATAGATTTGAAATAAACAACCACGCAGTTATATATGTGCTGAAAATTAAAGAGAGTTTAGGTAAAGAGAGTGAGATCGAGTTTTTACGAGGTACGGCTATACCCGCCTACGTCCTCATCTTAGACAACACCACCTAAGGATTCCACTATAACACTCCTTTACGGGTAGGAGTAACCTTAAAATCCCTCATTCAATAGGCTAGAGTACACCTCTCCAAATGATACCTCACGCTTGGTACAACGATTCAACAGCCTTGAACCATTAAGAAAACAAGAAAAATTTCTTGCGTGCAAGAATTACTCTCAAATAGAGCAGATTAGTACAAAATATAGCATAATTAATCAATGCTTCAATGTAAATATCAATGAAGAATAGTATTGAAGCTCAAAGAGTATATCACTGGGATTCTTTCTTTGATTGATTCAAAACTTAGAAGTTTTGCTCAGAGATCGGTGAACAATAACTCAGTAATTCTCAGAAAATCTCAGCAAGTAGACGTGTGCAAGAAGACTTTGATAGAGTATGAGCAATATAGGCTTGAAATCAGATTTTCAATTCTTGGTCTTGAATTTGATTTGAGAAATCATGTATTTATAGAGTTAAAACGTCATAAATTCACGTTGCCCAAGTTACTTGGAGTATTTCCCAAGTTTTTACAAAATTTGGGGCACAAGCAACTCAATTTGGAAACTTTAAAACGCTATTTTAAAACTAACTGTTACGAAGGTCAGTTGCCTGAACACATCAGGGACAGTCGCCTGATCTTTAAAAATCAGTGTATTTTTAACGTCAGAATAGGGTTAGTCACCTGAACTAACAGGGGTCAGTCGCCTGATCCTATACTGTCTTCCAAATTTAATTCAGCAAAAATTGTCAGTTGCCTAACCAGACAAGGGTCAGTAGCCTGAACAATTAAAAACACTATTTTTAAAGTTTGTTTCCAAAAACTCACGCCAACTTGTCTTGAGACTTTTCAAAGACATTTTCCAAGATTTTCAAAATAAGGTCTCTAAGTCCATAATTAATCCTAATGAGCTTCAAAGCATTCATTTTGATATTTAAATGAAGTACTTACACAAGACTTCCTTAATACTTTAAAACTTTCTAAAACTTGGAGTCTTCATGTATATCTTTGCTTTTAGTCATTCTTGTCTTGAGCTTCAATGTCCTTTGAGCTTTCATAAGATTTGTCTGTCTTTGATACTTTAAGCTTCATTTTGATCACTTGTTGTTGGAGTATGAGCTTTTAATAATCACTTGTGATTTTGAACTCTTAATACTTGAACTTTTGAACTTCATAGACTTGGTGTCCTGAAACATCATCACTTAACCACAACATGTTAAATTTATCTTGATTTGTTATCATCAAAATAAGATTTAAAAGTCATGTTACACCAACAATACTGATTGCCTAAGCTATATTTGTTGTGTACGACCCTATTCCTCTCCAAGGAGCACAATGGTCTGACAAACTAATCACACAATAAAAAATTCAAACAAATGACAACACAAAATAGCTAGCATCTCAAAACTGCAATGCCGGAAACTCAACACCGAAGATTCACAAAAGAGTTAATCAAGCTAAAGCCAATAGAGTATAAGTTGGCATAAAAAGCTTTCTCACTCAGTATGCATTAGCACAAGTATAGTTGATGCGCATATAAAATAATGAACATTCACATGCATGCCAGCAGGTTATTTCAAATTAGTCATGCTTTATGAATATGTGCTCAAAGCCATCATTTTGATATCACAAAAATGGAAACAAATAAAATTTATTCTAACACAACTACTAAAATAGGATAGAATAGCTACTTGTTCGTTGCACTAGCATGTTCAAAACATCTATTACTTGCACATTACAAAGCATGAAGTTCTGATTTAACCACTAAATGGATAGAATAGCTACTTGTTTGGGGAATTAGCATGTCCAAAGCATCTACTACACACACATTACAAACCATAAAGTACCTAAGTAATATACACAAGTGGACAAGATCAACGTTATGATGCAATATGATGCAAAACTATTTAAGCAGTCAAACCGTGACACAATCAGTTGTTCAGCTGGAAAAGGTGAACTTAAATTAAAGCAAAAAAAAAAAAACTAATTTTTCAATTAAATTATGACATAAAAAAAGATGATAAATGTCAGATTACCACTTTACCTAACTTAAACTTGGGGGGCAGCAATATATTTCAAGCTTCAACACAAGAAACAAATCAACAACTTGCTCTGAAAAACAAACAAAATGCTGTGGCATCATTTGAAAGCAAAACAAATAACAATTGAGCCATTAATTACAAAAATGTCCTCTGTGCAGTGCTCACATGAACCATGCGTAGAAACCCTTTTTTATTAGAGCAGTCATAAAAGACCTCCTTCAGCTCCAAATCCCCAACCCAATCTTGTGAACTTTACTATTCTTATCTTGTGCATTAATTTTGAGAATGGGAAAGTTTATGTTCTTATACTGATACGGTAATGGGTAGGATTTGAACCCTGTCACCTGCTCCTACATGGCCACTTGGCACTTTCTCAACATTAGGCCATGGCACCAGTTAAACATTAGAAAGCATATTAATTTTCATGACTCCACAACACACAAGCTGATCCAAATACGTTAAAAAACCCATAACAAAAGGCAATATCATAGTAATTGAGATAGAAACAAAACATTAAACTGATCAACACAACACACTGCTAAGATCACGTCTAACTTACCACTTTCAACTCCATTAATCCATCCACTGGCTGGTATCTCGCGAGCCCACTTATAACGGAATTATCATCTCCACCTCCAATTATCCAACCATTACAGTTCTCCAAAACCCATTTCTCAATCAAATCCAGCGACAGCTACAATGACCAAAAAAATTCACAAATGATTATATTTGAAGACTGCATATAAGCTGAAGTATACAATTTTAACTCCATTTGAGTACAACCCAGCATGTTTATGTGGATGCGCTGGGTATAGCCAAAGGAGAACAAATTTTACCCTGTTTTCGGCCAATCCGAGCTGAATGATACCGCCTGGATTAGCCAAAGCATCGTATGGATCCTGCGAAACCCTCTCCCAACCCACATAGTAGGGCGAATCACTCGGTTCTGCAATCGGACCGGCCCTGGCGGAGATCCTTGCAGGCTCTATGGATCCATGGGTCGACAAGACGGACCGCGACGACGACCGGGGCAGCTCCGGAGCGGCGTGCCGGGCTGAAGGGGGCGATGATGGCGGTGAACGGTGTCGTTTAAGGTAGAGTTGGAGGAAGTAGAAGAGTGCACAGGGGATGAGAGACCCTAAGAGAAGGCCGCCGCGGCCTTGGACAACCCCTTGCAAGGGCACTATCAGTCGCATGGTCGACGCTCCGGTGGCCGGCTACCAGGCCTCGCCGGTGGGGGCACGGGTCGGGTTGTGTGTTTGGCGTTCGGTCATTGGCTCGAATGGAAATGCACCCCTTATGACTGTGATGATGGGATAAGGGCAAGGACTCTGAGTGATAATTGACAGAAAATAAAATAATTAATAATTTTGATTATGAGGTATTTTTAAAATATTTATGAATAGTAATAAATATATTTTTGAAATATTTATGAATAATTATAAGAAAAGTTTAAAATATTCATAGACAGTTATATGAAATGTTAAAGTAGAGATTAAGAAATATAATCTCCTTATTAAAGATTATTATAATTATTATTATTATATATTTATATTGGATGTGGAATCATTGTTTTTATTACTTTAGAGGCTATAAATGTAATGAAAAAATAAATTAACAAAAACTTAATATTTTAAGAAATAAAAAAAAAGAATATGTTTTTATATTGCAATATATGAAATTAATAAAAAAATTATTAATTTTAAAAATATCATTAAATAATTATTATTTATGAGTAGTTACGGCATCATTTTGGGATTTTAAAAACTAAGCCAAAAGATGGGAAATTTTCATTTCTAATTAGTAGAGAAAATTATTAATTTTTTAAAATATTATTTTAGAGTAATTATAAGTGGTTACAGGTATTTTTGGAGTATTTATGCGTAGTATAAGATACTTATGAAATAGTTGTAGGGCATTATTTTTAAAACTAAACCAAGAAATGGAGAATCCCCTTTTTATTAGTAGAGATTACTAGCCGCATGACTTTAAGACATTTTAGATAATGATAGATGATTATAGTTTTGGGATGTTTTAAATAATTATGAGTGGTTTATATGATTATTTTGAGTAATTATTTTTTTATAGTTTTGGGATGTTCTAAGAAATTGTAGGTTAATACAATTTTGGAGTCATTTTTTGCTAACTGTGACTAGTTATAGGGATGTTTTGAGAAGTTTAGGGGGTAATTATGAGTAATTTTAGAGATACTTTAGGTAAATTGTTGATAGTTGTATAAATATTTCGATTGAAGTAAATATCAATTCAAGAAAGGAGAAGCCCTCTCATAATAACTAGACATAGGCACGCATTATATGTGTGTGCTTCATGACCCTCATTTTTAAAAATTTTTAATAATAATTTAATAATAAAAGATCATGGTTGTAAATACTTATGAGCATATTTTGAGATAATCATGAGTAGTTATAGAGATAAATTTGACATAATACTAAGGATATTTTGGGATAATTGTCAGTAGTTAAGCAGTATTTTAGAATGATATTCAATAGTTATAGGGATAATTTAACATTTTCAAAAGATAACACTAAAAGGAGAATTTTTTTTATAATAATAATAATAATAAATATTATTATTATTATTATTATTATTATTATTATTATTATGTCATGCATTACAATTCTCTAAAAGTTTTAAAAAATAATTATAAAGAAAACAAAATAAGACTCAAAAAAATATTTAAACTGATTAAGAGAAGGAATTATGAATTATTATTGAGATACTTTAGATATTTAAATTAATGAAGAATTTTTTTTATCTTTATGAATATTAAATTAAAAAAATAACAAAAAAAACAAGCAAATGGTAGGTCTCATTGGGTGATGTTGGTTACATAATTTTTTTTTTTTATCAATTTATACAATCATTCAACAATTTAAGGATTATTAAATCTTTACTATTTTATTTTACACTATTTTTGGCTTACTCCTACTTCTTCTTATGTCACTGTAATAACTAATGCATTCGTCCTCAAAGATGCATCATTTGCCCCATGTTACATGTGCCCAACCATTTTCTACCCCTTTAGCTTATATTATACTCTATAAATGTTATGTCTAAAGAGTCCAAAATTATTAATAAATAAATAAATAATTGATATTCATGAAATAAATATGAAAAAATAATATTAGAAAAAAATATTTAAAAATATAGAAATTGTCATAAAAATAAAAATAACCTAAAAAAATTGGGCCAACCCTTGTGTGCTTGAAGCAGTCTTAAAAGAACTCAAGGTTTGGCAAATCGTCTCAATAGTGTTAAGAAAATCAGATAAAAAATTGGTCACAATCAAAAAATAAGACACATGGGTCACCCCAATACCATTTGGAGAGACATGTTTATTAACACCTTGTTATAGCTGGAGCCAAGAGACAGCCAAAAGTTGGAGCTGAGTTGGAACGCGGTGCAATTAATCTCACGCGGTGAAATTTATCTCCATTCTATCTCCATGTTTTGTTGATTATGTTTAATTGTGATTAAATAGTGATTTAAATATCAGCCCTATAAATAGAGGGCTGAGGAATACAAGATATGTACAAGTGAGAAGCTCAGAGAGCAGAGAGGAGAAAGAGGAGGAAGAGAGGGAGAGAGAGAGTGTGAGAATTGTAATTTTTCGGCGAAATAGTGAATATTTGGTGTGTGCTCCGTAAACGTAGGTCAATATTGACCGAACCACGTTAAATTTCTGGTGTCACATATTTCTGGATGCTCACAGGTTTCCAACAAGTGGTATCAAAGCCAAGTTGGAGCAAAAAAGCCAGATCGGAAGTGATCTCGAAATCAGAGCTCTGTTTAGTGGATCAAAACAAAGTTTTGAGGCCACCATCACATTCAGCTCGCCGAAACAAAGAGAACTGTGCATACCTGAGCTCGAACAGAGTCCAGACGAAGCCTCGCGTGCCCTCACGCGCCTCGCCGAAGCATGATGCTTCGCCACACGCCGGTCACACCCTGGTGACCAGCTCCTCACGCGCCCATGCATTGCCATGCGTCTTCCTCGCCCGGACCGCCTCAACCTGACCCGACCCAGACGCTGACTCAGACCAGATCAACCCAAGACCCGATCCGCAGATCCTTATTGGACCTAAACCGGCGATCCAGACGCGGGGTGCCACGTCATCCGCCACATCAGCAGGTGGACCCCATTGCCATGTCAACAAGTGGGCCCACTGTCGTCAGCAGAATTGACCAAGTTTGACTAGGTTTGACCATTACTTTGACTGAGCTTTTTGGAGTCGTTTTGGGTCTGTTTTTTAAGCGACTTGAACCATTCTTAGGGTTTTCGATCGTTTTGGATCCAACCATGCTATCCATTTAAGCTAATTCCATCTCTAAATCAGCGAATCGAGATTTCGAATGAAAAGAGCTCAAAAATCGAAATGTTCAATGGCAACAATTTTGGTTTCTAGAAGATGCAAATAGAAGATTATTTGTTTGGGAAGGAATTGCACTTACAGTTGAAGGGTAAGCCAGCATCTATGAACAAGGACAAGTGGGATTTGCTTGATCGAAAAGCCCTCGGAGCCATCAGAATGAAGTTGTCAAAGTCTGTGGCGTTCAATATCAAGCATATAACATCCACCAAGTCTCTGATGAATGCGTTCTCTAATATGTACGAGCAGCTTTCAGCCGCAAACAAGGTACATCTCATGAAAATTCTATTTACAATGAGTATGTCTGTAGGTGAAAGTTTCAGCAGGCATTTGAATAATTTCAATGAGTTGTCAGATCAACTCGCCTCAGTCAAGATAACGTTTGATAATGAGATTCGGGCCCTACTGATTCTTAGTCAGTTGCCTGAAAGTTGGAATGGTGTCGTTACTGCCATCAGTAGCTCCATGGGAAAATCAAAGCTTGTATACGATGAAGTCATCAACATGATTTTGACGGAAGAAATCAGAATGCAGTCAAACCATGGCTCCACTTCGAGTTCAGCCTTGAACATGGAGAGTTGAGGTAGAGGAAACAGGCATGGACGATCAAACAACCGCGGCAGATCTAGGCCCAGGCAGTTTAAATTCAGAAATCCCAGAGGTACTCAGGACACAGGTTCCTAGAGTACAAAAGTTATTGAGTGCTGGAACTATGAAAAAACTGGTCATTACAAGAACCAATGTAGAAGTTAAAAGAAAGAATACGAGACGAGGGCAAATACAGAAGCAAATATTACTTCCGAAAATGATGAGATGTTGATCTGCTCTTTGGAAAGCAAGCAGGAGTCTTGGGTCTTAGACTCCGGAGCCTCATTTCATGTCACTTGCTACAGAGATTGCCTAGAGGAGTACACACCAGGTAATTTTGGTAAGGTGTACCTTGGCAACGATCAACCTTGCGACATAACCGGCAAGAGAGTTATGAAGGTCAATATAAACGGGTCAGTATGGAAGCTGAAGGATATCAGATATATTCCAGACCAGAGAAAGATTTTGATCTCAATTGATCAGCTGGAAGATGAGGGATACATGACGAAATTCATTGGCGATAAATGGAAAGTTTCAAAGGGTGTACAAACGATTGCGCGAAATAAGAAAAGCGGAACACTTTTTCTAACCTCCAATGCCTCCATGTCTATTTCAGTTGCTGCAAGAAATGATGACAACAACATCTGGCACTAATGACTTGGTCACATAAGCGAGAAGGAACTCAGGGTGATGCACTCAAAGGGAAAATTGAGTGGTCTACAATCAGTGCAGATTAACATGTGTGAGGATTGTATAGTCAGGAAACAGAAGAGGGTGGTCAGTTTCCAAATAAATACTCGTGCCTCAAAAAAGAAGAGACTAGAACTAGTCCACTCAGAATGTGTCGGGACACAACAGCAGATTACCGAGAATCCTCAAGTGGAGGAACCAGCGGAGCAAATCGTCGCACCACCATCTCCTACTCCAGCTCCGGAGCTTAGGAGATCTACTCGGTCTCACATACCAAACAGAAGGTATATTGATTACTTACTTCCTACAGATGGAGGAGAGCCCGAATGCTATGATGAAGCATGTCAGGTGGCATATATGAGTAAGTGGGAGCTTGCGATGAAGGATGAGATGAAGTCCCTCACCTCCAACAGAACGTGGAAGTTGCCCAAAGGCCTTCACAACAAGTGGGTGTATAGAATCGAAGAGGAGCATGACGGCTCCAAAAGGTACAAGTCTCGGTTGGTAGTCAAAGGCTTTGAATAGAAGGAAGGGATTGACTACACTGACATATTTGCACCAGTTGTGAAGCTGACAGCCATCAGATTAGTTCGTAGGAATCGAGCAGACAGGAAGATGGTGACTTGTGTTCAACTTCAGCTTGGTCTTCATGCCTGAAGACATATTTTGAGCACATCATTTATTCATGATACTAATTGTGGAGGCATCTCTATCTCTAAGTGGGAGATTATTATAGCTGGAGCCAGGAGACAGCCAGGAGCTAGAGCTGAGTTGGAACGCGGTGCAATTAATCTCATGCGGTGAAATTTATCTCCATTTTATCTCTCCATTGTAACTTCCCATGTTTTTTTGATTATGTTTAATTGTGATTAATATCAGCCCTATAAATAGAGGGCTGAGGAATACAATATATGTACAAATGAGAAGCTTAGAGAGCAGAGAGGAGAAAGAGGAGGAAGAGAGGGAGAGAGAGAGTGAGAATTGTAATTTTTTGGCGAAATAGTGAATATTTGGTGTGTGCTTCGTGGACGTAGGTCGATATTGACCGAACCACGTTAAATTTCTGGTGTCACATCTTTCTGGATGCTCACAAGTTTCTAACAACCCTTATTCTTATGAAATTCAGCGATTGTTAAAGACCTTATACCATGACAAAGTTTAACATGATTAAGAACCAAGAACTATAATTGGGGGAGACATTTAAGTTTGAATACCCTAAAGTGATCTTTTCAAATTGAATGAAATATTGCTTTATTCTGGTGTATGCAAATACTAATAAAACAATTTGATGATGAAATTTTTTTAATGTTTTAATAATGACAGAAAGTGGGTTTTTACGAGAATATTAAACATATCTTTCATTTAAGTGTGCATAAATGTGATTATCATTCGTATATGTTACATTACTTTAATGGGTTTAGACATTAATGTAGTATCCTATATATGATGAGTTACAAATTCTATGATTGTACTTGATTAAATTGACAAATCGCGATATTTTGCTCTACTTATGAAAGAATATTGTGATAATTTTTCTTACTACAAAAAAAAAAATGATAAATGGAGTTTTTTTTATGATAAAAACTCAATATGTGAACATTAAGAAAGTTATATAAAATAAATAGATGGTAAGTATTACCCCTTGAATCCCTCTTGGTCTTAAATATCCATTTACAACCGATGGGCTTCACACCTTCTGGTAATTTGACAAGATCCCAAACGTCATTTGCTTTTCATGGAATTCATTTTATCATTCATGGCAGCAATCCACTTCTGAGAATTAGAACTTTGTTTGACTTGATGGAAGTTGAGTGGATCATCTTCCACCACACCTATGTCAAACTCATATTCTGGGAGAAAGACAATGTAATCGTCTGAAATCGCACTTCTCATTTCTCTAGTGGATCTCCTTAATGACATCACTTCTTGAGTTTATTGAGTTTGCTCTTCTGGAGCAATATCCTCATTTTGTGTAGGGAGTACAATGATATTGTCATGTATTGTTTCTTGGATAGGTTCAATAGCAATACTAGGAAGACAAATAAATTCCTCCTTAAAGACAATATCCCTAACCTTATCTCCCCCCCCCCCCCCCCAACAAACTCAACTTCCTCAAGAAACCTGGCGTTTCCCATCTCAAAGAAGGTCTTTGTCGAGGAATCATAAAATTTATAACCCCTTGACCTTTCAACATACCCAACAAAGTAGTAGCCAATTGTCCTTAGGTCCAATTTCTTTTCATTAGGCCTATGAGGCCTAACCTTAGCCAGACAACCTCAAATGTGTAAATGCATAATACTTGGCTTTTTTCCAGTCGAAAGTTCATAAGGAGTTTTAGCTATTGCCTTGCTTGGAACCCTATTCAGTATATATGCTGCAGTTTTAAGTGCTTCTCCTCGAAGAGATTCTGGTAAAAAAGAATGACTAATCATACGTCTTACCATGTCCTTAAGCATCCTATTTCTTCTCTCAACAACACCATTCATGCTAAGTTTCCCTAGCATGGTGTACTGTGGGACGATACCGCATTCCTCTAGGAATTTAGCGAAGGATTCTAGACGTTGTTCTCCTGATCTGTCAAATCTACCATAGTATTCACCACCACGGTCAGATTTGACGACCTTAATTTTCTTGCCTAGTTGGTTCTCAACTTTGGCTTTGAAAGCCTTTGAAATCAACATACAGGTGTATAACCCCTTGACTTCTCATGTATCAAATAAAGGTACCCATAGCGCAAGTAATTGTCTATGAACGTGATAAAATACTGTTGTCCATTCCAAGAAGTCATAGGGAATGGACCACATATATCAGTATGTATCAGTTTTAAGACACTTAGGCTCTATTGGCACCTAAATTTCTTTTGTTTGTCAGTTTTCCATTAATAAATTCCACACAAACTATAAATTCTGTTAAGTTAAGGGGTCCCAAGATTCCTTCTGACACAAGCCTTTCCATTCTCTGTTTAGAGATATGTCCAAACTACTTGTGCCATAAGGTGGCAGAATCCTATGTTGACTTTTTGGGTCCGTCTCCTGATTTGATTATGACAAACTATAGTATCTCATCTGTGTGTTTTGAGTATTTGGACAAGTTTATTTTTCTAAGCACGGATGACAGATGAGAAATGGAAGCCGAGAAGCACTTAAACAAGCATATCCCGGCACTTTCCATGGAATTGCAAAGGAGCAGCGCATGAAGACTGATCTTTTTTTTTTTTTCAGTTGTATTATTATATTTTATTTTATTCATGTTGGGTCTATAATAATTCAAAGGTCTAATAATTAATGCATGGCATACATATAAGAACTAAAGCTCAAGACCGTAGTTTGACCTTAGGGATCACCCTTCGGTCGATCTTCAATCAACTGACGCCAGATTTTTTCGGTGTCCTAAAATAAGACCTAGACTGACCATAAGACTCCCTATAATTTATAAAAATATGTTTTATCTTCTTAAATATATATATATATATATATATATATATATATATATATATATATATATGCTCATATGAATATGGTTAACGTATAAGGGACTTAGAACCAAAATGTATGAAAAATACATGTTCGATCAACCAAACTTAAAAGCATAATTTCTCACGGTCGACCAAACCAACCTGGGTCAACGGTTGGACCACAAGTACGATCGAGTGAACCCTGCCTAATCAATATATCGATCAACCGAACTCCTACCAAGTCAAAGTTTGACATCATGGTCAACCAACTAAAACTTAAGCCAACTACCTGGTCGACCGAATCCCCACGTGGGTTCTGCCAACCGGTCGGTCGATCGAACCACTCATTTCAAAATCACCTGATCGACCGAACTGCGTTAGAATCCTTGTGACACTTAGTCCGGTCGATTGAACTTTCAGTTCAAATTTCTCCCAGTCGACCGAACTTGGTCACTTGGTCATTCAAACTTCACGTTTGGTCGATCGGTGCTTTCAGGTTGGACATTATTTTTACCGCAGTTAAAGATTTTAAACAGGGTTAATTTTCTTAATGATTTTTAAAATAAATTTAATAATACCCTTGGTGTCCCCATCGATCATAATTTTGCCTATGTCTATATATATATCTCTTCATTTGCAAAATTAAGGCAAGATTAGTAAATAGGATTAAGCCAAAATTCTCTGAAAAATTTCAAATCCTATTTTCTCCTACTAAGTCCATAACACTCAAATACCTTCATTCATTTGAAAAATCCTACTTTGTGAGTGTTTTATTAATCGTTTTTTAAATTTCTAAGAAACCCTCACTTGCTTTGTTTGTGATTTTCATATTGAGAGTTTAACTTGATTTTTCCCCCGATTTTATTT
The DNA here is from genome assembly GCF_029873635.1 of Malania oleifera. Classification (NCBI taxonomy): domain Eukaryota; kingdom Viridiplantae; phylum Streptophyta; class Magnoliopsida; order Santalales; family Ximeniaceae; genus Malania; species Malania oleifera. The sequence continues at coordinate 17,999,456 of NC_080429.1, read as the reverse complement.
GATAAATCTTTGTGTGGGAAAAATCTTATAGCTAAGTGGGTCTTTGCATTGTCATTGCAAGACTCATTAGGGCTTATAATTTTTTGTGTGCAAAAATATTTTACAAACTCGGATTTGAATATCTCATTGTGCATTGTTATTGAGAAAATTATTTTGGAGATATTCTAGATTTTTATTAGTTTGAATCTTTGAAACCCTAAACTAAAATTGAGAGTTTATCATTGCCTAGTTTCAAAGATTCGTTTGTATAAACACTTGTATGCTTGACTTGAGATAATCACTATATTAAGTGTTGATTGCACACGTAGAGCACTGAGCTTATAGTTCATACATCATTGAGGTGCATTGATTATATTGTGCGTATTGTAGTACACACCTGCTTAGTTAAGAAGCACATTTTCGTGTACATAAATTCATATTGATTGTATTTCAGGCGTGGGCCTGAAGAGGGAGACTAGCCCTGTGGAATAGTCCCGGACTGACTTAGACCCGATTAGGAAAGTTAGATGTGCCATCGTGATAAGACGTGTTGGTTGAGGTTAGCCACGTTAATTGGCCTAATTGTAATCGGTGCTGCTCCACCCGTTAAGTGAGTACTAGTGGAATCCTCAGACTTGCGAGTTAGAGGCGGGAACGTAGGCACAGTTGGCCAAACCCTGATAACATATCTGGTGTTGATTTTATTTTCCGCAATTTACTTTCTACACCTGTATGTTTGTGTTTATCGTTTAAATATTTGATTGGGATTGTGAACACATAGAAAGACCCTAGGTTTGTGAAATATTGCTTGCTAGATTAGTTGAACCTAGGGGATAAATTTTTAAATACCCAATTCACCCCCCTCTTGGGAATACACCAAAACTAACATCCTCCTAAGTTAATTTACGTTTAGTACCTCATGAACTAATATGTAATGACTCTGTAGACACCTCAATTTTAATCAGACCTCCCCAAAAAAACCTAGTGTAATAAGGCTTTGAGTCCTGAACAAAACCCTTTTTCAAAATTAAGACCCTAATTCCCTAGTTGAGTCCTCTTGATTTCAAGAAGTTAAGTCCCTTAAAAATGTTAAAAAAATTAGTTTGAAATTAAGTCTTGTAAATTTTTAATCTGAGTCTTGAGTTTTCAAAATAGAGTTTCTTAATTTTTTAAATGAGTTGTTAGATCAATTCCTTTCGATTTTAACTAGTTTCTATGAATTGGTTCTTTTAGTTGCAAAATTAATCTCTGTCAATTAAGCCCTTGTAATTGAGTCCTATAATAATCTGTCCCTGCTAAACTAGGTTTCTTTAACGATTAGTTAAATTCAAGATCATTTCTTTTATTAGGTTTTCAAAATTTCTAGAGTCCCGTAATTGAGTATTCTTAGAACTTGGAGTTGAATTCTTTAATTTTCAAAATTGTTTATCAAAATAAACACCAAGTCGAGATTTATTAAATCATTTAAACCTTCAATTTAGTTGTAGGTTTTTAAGTTGCGTTCTTCAAAATTTTCATATTGGGATTTTTAATAAAATTTTTCCATCTCCATATTAAGTCTTTGGTTTGTGGTTTTTAATTTTGAAACTGGGTATGTCAATGGGGATTAAGGTCAATTTTTAAATTGGGTTCTGTTTAGGCACAATTGGTCAAACAAATGTTGGGTCAAAGTTGAAAAAACGCACATGAGGTCATTTTATTAGAAAGAGGACATGTGTCCCACTACAAGAGTCGGGTACATGAGGATACTTATTCTTGATTGTCACTTTATTTATCTCCCTATAATCGACGCACATCCTCATAGTTCCGTCCTTCTTCTTCACGAACAGAACTGGCACTCCTCACGGTGACACACTAGGCTTGATAAACTCTTTATCCAACAACTCATGCAATTGATCTTTCAACTCTTTCAGTTCGGCTGGAGCCATCCTATAGGGTGCTTTAGATATTGGTGCTGACCCTGAAAGTAAATGCATGACAAACTCAATCTCCCGATCAGGTGGTAAACCAGGTATAACTTATGGAAATACATCTAGAAATTCTCTTATTACTGGAACATGAGCAATCTTTAATTCTCCCTCAAGCATCTCTTTTACATAAGCTACATACCCCTGGCAACCATCTTGAAGCAGCCTCCTCGCCTAAATAACCAACACTAACTGTGACGAGGCGCGTACACGTGATCCCACAAATTTAAATTCCTGCTCTCTTGGTGCTCTGAAGATCACCTCTTTTTTTATGGCAATCAATGCTGGCGTAGTTAGCTACTAGCCAATCCATACTCAATATTATATCGAACCCTTGCATGTCTAATATCATGAGATCGGCTGGTAATATTTTCTCTTGAATGCCCACTGGATAGTTTCTAAGCACCCTTCTACACCTCACTACTGATCCAGTCGGCGTGGCTACTGACAACTCAATATCTAACAACTGTGTCTCAACCCCAGATAATTTGACATACCCCAATGATACGAAAGAATGGGTGGCACCTAAGTCAAATAAAACAACAGTTTTATATGATAAAGTAACAAGAATACCTATCACAATGTCGCCTGCAGCCTCGGCGTCTCCTAGCGTCAATGCATAAACCCTCGTCGCAGCTGTGTTTCTCTGTTGTCCTCCATGGGGTGCCTGGTGACCTCCTCGGAAAGTTCTAGGAGCTAGTGCATGAGTCGACGGTCCCCAACATGCCCATGCCATATGATCTAGCTTCCTATACCGGTAGCAAATGTTCTCTCCCATCTAGCATTCACTCATATGTCTCCGGCCACACCTAAGGCGGATGAGATAAGTCTGCTCACCCTGAAAACTATGGTGGCCCGTCATCTGCCTCTCGCTTCCACTATACTAATCTCCCCTCCATGGGCCTCGACTGGAACCCGCCTAAAATCCCGAAGGCGTGGGCCTCTTTCTTTCGAGGTTATTTGATATTTTCTAAAAACACTAGCGGTTGAAGTGTCATTTTCGAAAAATTCAGGGGGGTTTTGCTGGATTTTACCTTTTCCCCCATCATTTTTTATTCTCCATATCAAATACTATTTGAAAGGAAATTTGTTCTAGATTAAATATTAAGAAAAATCAAATATTAATTATGTATCAAAATCAAAATGCCCTCATTGATTTGTTATACACTTGTTATTCTTTCTTATTTTTCACGATAATAAAACACAACAAGTGATTTTGTCATATTAATTTTCATCTCATTTTTTTTAATGTTCCTTAAATTCCAAACAAAAAATTTTATGACCTATTTGAGAGCATGAATTTCATTATTGCCTCAGCTTTATGTTATTGTATTTATCAACTAATCTTGAAAATTTAAAATCTTATAATCTATTTCGGAACATGAAGTTAAACTTGTGTATTTGAGTATGAAGATGAAGTCCAAATTTATGCACTTGATACTCTTTAATATTAAAGTGTGCATTTAAATTTATATCAAATACACTTTGTATTTTAAAACTCGAAGTATGTATGGTTGAATTAATACTCAAGGTCACTTAATCTTCATTTTTTTTTTCTTAATATTACAATCAATAATTGTGTGGAGTGGATGGAAATGCCCTATACTTTATTGTTAAGATGAAATGGAAACGGAAAAAATATGGAAACGGAGAAAATGGAAACGCCTTAAAGAGGATGAGCTGCAGCCACGTACCAAATTCATTCCATCAAAAACACAATTATCATGTGCTAAAATAATCCATTAAATACCACGTGCTCATTATCCCATTAGAATGCAATAACTCCTTTCCTTTTATATGTATCCTATGTATCTATAAATAAGAACATTTGTGTTGTGTGAAGTGTGTAAGTGAAGTGAGTGAGCGAGGAGTGTGAGAGTGCGAAAGGTGAGAGAGAGAAAAGTGTCAGAAGAGTTGAGTTGAGTGTGTGTCTCCTCCTCTTATTTTTCTCCCAAGTTATAGTATATTTGGTGTGCTCCGTGGACGTAGGCAGATTAGACCGAACCACGTAAATCTGGCATTTTTATTTTGTGTGTTTGTTTTGCTTGTGTGTGTGATTATTGTTTCTAGATCCCTAACAAGTGGTATCAGAGCTATGTTGGAGTAAATTCGCAAAATCAGAGCAAAATTTCCATTTATGAGCAAATCGAAGGTCTCAGGAGCTATATTGTGCTAATTACGTGTCTAAGAAAAATTCCGTTTAGGAAAGTGGGACTTAAGCGGTCCATTGTGACTCCCCACTTTCCTGGAAATTTACCTGGTCTAATTTAGCACAATCATCTCTGAACTCCGCTGCCACATCAACACTAGGCCCCACTTCCACATTAATGCCACGTCATCATTAGGCCCCGCTTGCCACATCAGTGCCATATCATCACTGGGTTCGCCTGTCACGTCAACAGTTAGTTAATGGCGTTAATTAATGTTGTTGACTTTTTGGTCACATCTATGTTTTGATTATGACAAACCATAGTATCACATTTGTATGCTTTGAGTATTTGAGCAGGTTTATGTTTCAGTTAGCACAGATGATGATAATGCAATTTTGAAGTCGTAAAAAGTACCTAAACGAGCATATCCCGACGTATTCCATGGAACTACAAACGAGCAGCGCATGAAAAATGATTTTTATTTTAAGTTGTATTTTTATATTTATCTTTTGGGTCTGTAATATTAATGCAAAGTCTATAATAATTAATCCATCTGCATGCATGGTATGACTGTAAGCTCAGTAATGTCATAGATAGACTGTAGGATAACCAAAATACCATAGACTTCAGTCGATTGACGCCAGGTTTTTAGTCTTAAATAAAAAGCCTAGACCTTAGACAGACCCTAGGTCCCTACACTTAAATTTTAACTCAAAATTAGGACCAAAATTTAAGCTTGAAAGGACTTTGGGCGACCAAACCGTGTGCATTGAAAACGCCTCAGTCGACCAAATGTATAGAAAGTCAAAAATTTATCCTGGCTTCGGTCGACCAAACCTTGGCGTTGAAAACACCTCAATCAATCGAATAGTTGAAAAGTCAAACTGTTGGCTATGGCTCGAACGACCAAGAAAATTTGAACTAAAAGTTCACAATCGACTGAACCCAAGTCTTAACTTTTTCCAACAACTCAGGCGCCCGAACATTTACGTTCAAAGTACCCTCAAGCGACCGAAAGTATAAGTTTGGCAGACCGAACTTGAGGTCAGGCGACCGAATCTCGAGCAGATTGGAAAAATCGCCTAGTTCAGCCACCCGAACCTGTCCTCGGGCACCCGAACATGAAAAAGTTACTTTTTCTCATGTGTCTGTTCGGGCGATCGAACCTATGGCTCGGTCAACCGAAACTCTCAGGTTGGCTTATTTTTACCACAGGTAATTAAGGGTAAATCAGGGTTATTTTGATTAAACATGTTTAAAACAATTTTATTTATTACCTTTATGTCCCAACGGTAATATTTTTGAGTGAGACTATATATATGTGTTCATTTGCAAAAACTAATGAGAGATTAGAGATTTGATTAACTAAAATTTCCTCTAAAATTTTGAGAGCTCTATCTTCCCATACTAAGCTAAATACTCTTCCATTGATTATTTTATTGCAAAATCCTTTTGAGTGAGAACATCTTGAGAGATCCTATGTAATGACTAGGAAAATAATGATATTTAAATACTAAGAGAGAGAGAGAGAAATGAAAACAAAAACAGAAGGAGGCAGTAGGCTTCTTCAACGAACGCTTTGCGTTCGTCAACGACATCACATTTTGGAGATAATAATAATAATAATAATAATTTCAAGGAATTGCTAGAACCCGTCAACGAATACAAGGCTTCGTTGACGAGTACATAAGGAAACTCGTCGACGAATACAAGGCTTCGTCGACGAGTACATAAGGAAATTCATCGACGAATATAGGAATTCGTCGATGAGAAAATACCGAGAGAGGTTCTGGGGCAGCCTAAATTTCGTCGACGAATTTATTGAAGGATTCGTCGACGAAGTGACGTGTCTCGTCGACGAATCAAGCAATATAAATAGTGGAAAATCGGGATATTTTGTCATTTCTAGCGCCCCTCTCTTTCTTCTCTCTCTCTCCTACGACTCTCTCTCTCTCTTCGATTTCAAGCCAGTTTTACGCCGGATCAACAAACCGAAGTCACCACGACGCTCCTAGGGAAGTTCTCTCCAAATCTGCCGGAGCGGATCGTTGGTGAAAGCCAGTTGGAAATCATCCCTGAGTTGAGGTAAGTCTTTTTAAGTCATATTTGATCTTGCGATAGTTATAGAAAATGATGTATGCATGAAAATACTAAAGTTTAATACTGGGAGTTTTCATGTTTAGGGTATTGGTTAGGAAATCCTACGGGAGTTAGACTAGAATATTTTGGGGGCTTTCTCAGTGGTCATGTAAGGGGATAAACTAAACTAGTTCTTTTTGAGAAAATGTATGTATATATATATAGCATTTGGTTCCTGGAAAATAAATATATTTATATATGATATATGATTTATATTTGGGAAATAATGTTGAATATGATCGTATGTTAAATATGGAAAACTTGTTCAGTGTGGCATGAGTAGAAATGGCTATGAGATACTGTTTCTGGAATATGATTATGATGCAGATTTTTATGATGGAAAATTGGCGTATGGGCCGAGATTTTATGGTATGTTTGACAGCGTACAGGCTGTGCTATGACGTGATTTCCCAGCATACGGGCTGTGCTATGAAATGTTTGCCGGCGTACGGGCCGTGCTATAATGTGATTTACCAGCGTACGGGTTGTGCTATGATTTGCCAGCGTATGAGCGGAGCTATGATAAAATGTGTAATACTGGCGTATGGGCCGATGATTTTCATGATACACACTTATACGCAAAATGATATAATTAATGTGAAAATAAATGATATGAGATATCTATGTATCACAGTTTTAGTATATGTTATATGATATCAGAACCTGGTTGGCTTGGTCTAGGCTAGCACTTGTACGGTACTGTTGCTATGTGTCCATGGTCTTCGTGATCATGATATTTGTGTTAACGCCGCTGTACGGAGTGGTGTGAGATTGGATGGTCGATGTAGTTATTAAGAAGTGTGTGTGATCGCCCCTGGTGTACGGACCAGGTCAGGCAAACCCATCAGACTTACAAACTGTATGTTTGACTTGGTAGTGGTCGGCCAACCATTGTCAGGTCCCACCTTCGGGCCACACAACCCAGTCATGTGGGAGTAATACATGACAACAGCCAGCTAACCTACCAGGAATGTTTTTATGTTATTATTACTATATGAGATGAGATATGTTTATGAAAATGCAATATGTTCTGCCTTGATTTGATATGTATATGTTTTCCCAGATTTGACAAAAAGGTTACTGGATATGTTCTATATGAGATATGTATAACATAGTTTACTCATGTTGCCACACACTAGTATTAGTTTATTTCTCTTACTGAGAGGTGTCTCACTCTTGAATTTTATAAACTTTTCAGGAACCCCATATAGGAGAGCAGGAAAAGCCCCGCTAATCTAAAGCAGTTACTCGCCCTTCCTAAAAGGTAAGTCTTGTAAGGATGGTTAGGTTTTTGTGGGAAATGTCCCCAGATTTTATTTTTGGGTTGTATTTATTGGATTATAGTGAAAGTAGTGACTCTGGTATTTGTGTGATGAGATGGATGTTTTGTGTTTATAATACTATGATTATATGTTTCCTGCTGTTTAGGCTTCCGTGTTGTGTTCTGATTTATCCCTGGTACCCACGGGTTCAGGTGTACTATGATCTACTGAGCTAGGAATTATGATATTGATTAAAAAAAAAAAAAAAAAGAGGAAAATAAGCAGGTCGTCACAGTTTGGTATCAGAGCCTAGGTTGCTAGGTTCTGTAGACTTTAGAATGCAACGGAAACAATACCAGAGTCTAGGAAATGATTTGAGGTTTTTTTCTACAGTCTAGAGGCAGGACTTCCGTAGTAGTTTCTGTGTTTTTTCCTAGGATGATGATTTCAAAAAAACCATAGTAAGCTATAGTCGGGTTGTGTTCCTAGAATGTAGGACTAAGGATTAGAAATGAGCTAGGAATGTTGAGATAAGGGGTGAGGATAGGTGGGTAAATTATAAAGATAGAATTCCTAAGTTGTGGTTGTTGTTTTCAAGATGGATCTAGAAGGAAATAGTGTCCATGCGAGTGGCAGTGATGGAGCAGGACCATCAGGTGCAGCTGGGACCGACTCTAACATGGTATTACGTAGCGTGGCTCAGCAGGTTATGGCTGAGATCATTAGGAGCTCAAGGGAGCAGAGTGGTCCATCTATAGGCCATGGGTGCACTATAGAGAAGTTTACGAAGATGAATCCTCCGGCATTCTCAGGTGGAGTTGATCCTGTAGCCGCCGAGAATTGGATGCAGAAGACCAAGAAAATCTAGACTGTGTTGCAGTGTACTAAGGAACAAAGGGTTCTCTTCGCCACCTATAGACTGACAGGAGAGGCTGAGAGGTGGTGGACTGTAGTGAGACTTTTTGAGCAGCAGAGGGTGACTCCGATAGCCATGACATGGGACCAGTTTAAATATTTGTTCTTTGATAGGTATTTTCCAGCTACTATCAGGGAGGCTAAGGTAGAAGAGTTCCTAAGTCTGAAGCAGGGACAACTATCCGTCCAACAGTATGCAGCACGTTTCATCGAGCTCTCTCGTTTCGCCCTATACATTGTTCCTGATGAAGTGAGGAAAGCCAGGCAGTTTGAGAGAGGCTTTAGACGGAGCATATTCAAGCAAGTGGTGGTGCTTCGGATCCAGGACTTTGTTGAGTTAGTTGACAGGGTAGCCTTGGCAGAGATTGGTGAGCGTCTTGATGTAGAGGAGCAGGGACAGAGGAAGAGATCTGCATCTACCAGCTACCATCAAGGACATAGACCGGGTTAGTGGAGGAGAGGAAATCATGGCGAAGGAGGGAGGCAGGAAACAGGAGGACGCGAGGTGCTGACAGGGTAGGGTCCTCCAGTCTGTTAGACTTGTGGTAGGAGACACTGGGGAAAGTGCCGAGCTGGTGGTGTGGTATGCTATCGCTGCGGTTGATCGGGGCACATAGTGCGAGACTGCCCTACTCCACCAGATGCAATTGGTGGTGTGGTGTGCTATCGCTACGGTAGATCGAGGCACATGGTGTGATATTGCCCTACCCCACCAGATGCAGTTCCAGCTCCCAGACCATATCGGGGAGGTTATTAGGCGCCACGTGGGGGCCAGCAAAGGAATACGGCTCCAGCCAAGGTGTTTATTCTGACGCCAGGTGAGGCTGAGATGGCAGGTGACGTGGTGACAGGTATGGTTACTATGTTTTCCTCTAAAGTTATTGCATTATTTGATTTAGGAGCTACGCACTCGTTCGTGTCCTCGGGGTATGTTAAATTATGTGGGGCTGAAACACAATCATTAGATGTTGAATTGTTGGTATCTACACCGACTGGATTAGCAGTGAGGTGTAATAGGGTGCTCCGAGGTTGTCCAGTCGATATTCAAGGAAAGACTTTGTCTGCTGATTTGATAGTATTGGACATGCACGGGTTTGATGTTATCTTTGGCATGGATTGGCTAGTAGCTAATTTTGCCAGCATTGATTGTCGAGCACGAGAAGTAATATTCAGACCTCCGGGGAAAGCAGAATTCAAGTTCGTAGGGTCGCGAGTGCAATCCCCGCCTCAGCTAGTTTCAGCTATTCAGGCAAGAAGATTACTACTGAGTGGTTGTTAGGGATTTATGGCGGTTGTGAAGGAGATGTCAGAAAATGAATCGAAACTTGATAGTACGCATGTAGTAAAGGAGTTTACAGACATTTTCCGAGATGAGTTACTAGGCTTGCCACCCGATCATGAGGTAGAATTCCCTATTGATTTACTTCCAGGTACAGCACCGATCTCTAAAGTACCATACCGGATGGCACCAACAGAGTTGGCAAAATTTAAGAATCAATTGCAAGATCTGCTTCATAAGGGCTTCATACGACCCAGTGTATCTCCGTGGGGAGCTCCAGTTTTATTTGTGAAGAAGAAAGACGGGATCATGAGGATGTGTATAAACTATAAGGAGATTAATAAAGTGACAATCAAGAATAAGTATCCTCTACCCCGTATTGAAAATTTTTTTGACCAGCTCCAGGGTACACGAGTGTATTCGAAGATTGGCCTCATATCTGGCTACCATCAAGTAAAAGTGAAGGCAGAAGACGTCTCGAAGATAGCCTTCATTACCAGGTACAGGCATTACGAGTTTCTTGTTATGCCGTTTGGTCTGACGAACGCTCCTGCTGTATTTATGGACTTGATGAACAGAGTCTTCCACCAATACCTAGACCAGTTTGTTGTTGTTTTTATTGATGATGTACTGGTTTATTCGATGAGCTATGAGGAGCATGGAACGCACTTGAGGCAGGTTCTGCAGACACTTCGAGAAAAGAAGTTGTACGCCAAGTTCAGTAAATGTGAATTCTGGCTTGAGAAGGTCGTGTTTTTGGGGCATGTTGTATCTAGAGATGGTATTTCTATGAACCCTAGCAAGATTGAGGCGGTAGTGAATTGGACTAGACCGAGAAATGTTTAGGAGATTAGGGGTTTCTTGGGGCTAGTTGGATATTACCGTCGTTTCGTTGAGGGATTCTCAGCTTTGTCAGGACCTTTGACACGACTGATGAGAAAGAATGTCAAATTTAAGTGGGACGACAACTGTGAGCAGAGTTTTTAAGAACTGAAGCACAGATTAGTCACAGCACCAGTATTGGTTATCCCATTAGGGGGCGAAAGGTATGTTATTTATAGTGATGCGTCCTTAAAGGGACTTGGTTGTGTATTGATGCAGCATGGCAGGGTAGTGGTGTATGCGTCTAGGAAGTTGAAAGAATATGAAAAGAACTACCCAACACATGATCTTGAATTGGCTGCAGTGGTACACACGTTGAAAATTTGGAGGCATTACCTATACGGCGAGCAGTGTGAGATTTTCTCCGACCATAAGAGCTTAAAGTATTTCTTCATGCAGAAGGAACTAAACATGAGGCATAGAAGGTGGTTGGAGATGATAAAGGATTTTGATTGTACCATCAGTTATCACTCGGGGAAAGCAAACGTGGTAGCTGATGCGTTGAGCAGGAAATCCAGAGAACCAGTTCTGCCAGCTATGGAAATCCAGCATCCGATCATGATGGATCTGAAGAGACTCGGCATAGAGTTGGTGGAGAGTGATCTTCCAGTGTGTATTGCCAGCTTAGTAGTACAACCTACTTTGCAAGAAAGAATTAAAGCCACCCAGAAGGAAGACTCAGAGTTAGCAGAAGTGATTAATAGAGTATAGAGTGGTCAGGGGGATGAATTCAATATTGCAGATGACGGAGCTTTGTAATTTCGTTCCAGATTATACATTCTTGCCGATACTGAGATCAGGAAGACTATTTTAAAGGGGAATCACAGATCTTTGTATATAGTTCATGCCGGTAGTACAAAGATGTACAGAGATCTGCGAGAGTCGTACTGGTGGAGTGGCATAAAGAGAGAGATCGCCGAGTATGTAGCTTAGTGTTTGACGTGCCAGCAGGTAAAAGCCAAGCACCAGAGGCCGATAGGGCAGTTGAAGCCGTTATTTATCCCAGAGTGGAAGTGAGATCATATATCTATAGACTTTGTCTCAGGACTGCCGACGACATTACATAGCCAAAATGCCATTTGGGTGATTGTTGACCATTTGACTAAAACCGCCCACTTTATACCTATCAAGAATAGCTACTCCCACTAGCCATTTGGCGGAGATTTACATTCAGGAGATAGTTCGTTCTCATGGGGTGCCTGTATCTATTGTGTCAGATCAAGACCGGCGATTCACGTCACGATTTTGGAGGAGCTTGCAGGAGGCTCTGGGGTCTCAGTTATTGTTTAGCACGGCATTCCATTGGTAGAGTTCGCGTATAATAATAGTTACCAGACCAGCATTGGTATGGCACTATTTAAGGCTCTATACGGTAGGAGGTGTCGATCTCCTTTGTTTTGGGATGAAGTGGGTGAGCGGCGAGTAGTGGGGCCAGAACTGATACAGCATGCGCATGATAAGGTTCGGCTTATTAGAGACGGGATCAGTGCAGCTCAGAGCTGACAGAAGAGTTATGCCGACCATCGCGTAGGAATTTAGAATTTGACGTGGGTGATCACGTATTTTTGAAGATAGCTTTGATGAAAAGGGTTATGTAATTTGGAAAGAAGGGTAAACTTAGTCCTAGGTTTATCGGTCCATTTAAGATTCTAGATAAAGTGGGACCAGTAGCCTACAGACTAGCTTTACCACCTGCATTATCCAGGATCCACGACGTATTCCATGTTGCTATGTTGAGGAAATACGTCCCAGATCCTTCTCATATCATTATTTATGATGAGTTGGAGTTTAGTGATTCACTGGTGTACGAGGAGGTACCAGTACAGATTCTGAATAGAAAAGTACAGGAGCTACGCAACAAAAAGATTCCTCGGGTAAAAGTTTTGTGGAGGAATCACGCGATTGAAGAGGCTTCTTGGGAGTCCGAGGAGCAGATGAAACAGAGGTATGATAATATTTCTTTTGCAGGTACATGTAATGGTATAATTAGTGTAGTATTTTAGTTTTAGGAGAATGGTTTTCTTTTGTATATGTAATCTCTCAAGACTCGAAATGTAACCACGGTATTCCTCCTCCATAAGTGAGGGTGAGTAATAAAATAAGTAGACTCTTTTCTTCTATGGAATGATGGAGAGTATAGATAAAGATATAGCTAGTAAATTTCGAGGACGAAATTTTATAAGAAGGGGGAATGTAATGACCAGGAAAATAATGATATTTAAATACTAAGAGAGAGAGAAATGAAAACAAAAACAGAAGGAGGCAGTAGGCTTCTTCGACGAATGTTTCGCGTTCATCAACGACATCGCATTTTTGAGATAATAATAATAATTTCAAGGAATTTCCAAAACTCGTTGACGAATACAGGGCTTCGACGACGAGTACATAAGGAAACTCGTCGACGAATACAGGGCTTCGTCAACGAGTACATAAGGAAATTTGTCGATGAATACAAGGATTCGTCGACGAGAAAATACCGAGAGAGGTTCTAGGGCAGCCTGAATTTCGTCAACGAATACGGGGAGCCGTCGACAAATTTACTGAAGGATTTGTCGACGAAGTGATGTGTCTCGTTGACGAATCTGGCAGTATAAATAGTGGAAAATTGGGATATTTTGTCATTTCCAGCGCCCTTCTCTCTCTCTCCTCTCTCTCTCTCTCTCTCTCTCTCTCTCTTCTATTTCGGGCCAGTTTTACGCCGGATCGACAAACCGAAGTCACCACGACGCTTCTGGAAAAGTTCTCTCCAAATCTGCTGGAGTGGATCGTTGGTGAAAGCGAGTTGAAAATTATCCCTGAGTTGAGGTAAGGCTTTTTAAGTCATATTTGGTCTTGCGATAGTTATAGGAAATGATGTATGCATGAAAATACTAAAGTTTAATATTGGGAGTTTTCATGTTCAGGGTATTGGTCAGGAAATCCTACGGGAGTTAGACTAGAATATTTTAGGGGCTTTCTCAGTGGCCAGGTAAGGGGATAAACTAAGTTAGTTCTTTTTGTGAAAATGTATGTATATATATATCATTTGGTTCCTGAAAAATAAATATATTTATATATGATATATGATATATATTTGGGAAATAATGTTGAATATGAAAAACTTGTTCAGTGTGGCATGAGTAGAAATGGCTATGATCAGTTGTTAGGGTCTTCTCCGCCCCGTAAGGAGAGTTTGTAAAGGTTGAGGTCAGCCCTGAAAATTTGAACTAGTTGTAAACGGTGCCACTCCACCCATTAAGTGAGTATTAGTGGAATCCTCGGGCTTGCGAGTTGAGGCGGGGATGTAGGTAGTATTGGTCGAACCTCGATAATATGTTGTGTGTCTACTTTAATTTCCAGCACTATATATTCCTGCACATGTATGTTAATTTAATATATGGTGAATGTTGCGCATGATTTAATTTCCTTATTTCATTATTTGTGCAATTGGTATACGATTAGAAAGACCTTACGTTGTGTATTACTAATATCTGGTTAAATCTAGGAAGAAGTTTTTAATACCCAATTCACCCCCTCTTGGGAATACACCAATTCCAACAAACGTTGTCAGTAACGACATCATAATATTCTGTTAAGTGGGGGTATATTTCATTAAGTTTAACGGAAAGTTGAGCGATTTTGATCATAAGGTTTGACCAGGTTTTCAAAGTCATTTCAAGTTCGTTTTTGAACAACTTAAACCATTTTAAGGTTTTCAGCCGTTCTGAATCCAACCATGCTGTCCATTTGAGCTAATTCCATCTCTAGATTGACGAATCGAGATGTCAAACGAAAATAGCTCAAAGATCAAGATGTTTAACGACACCAACTTTGGTTTCTAGAATATGCAGATCGAGGACTACTTATTTGGTAAATAGTTTCACTTACCATTGAAGGGAAAGCCAGATTCCTTGAAGGAGGATGAGTAGGAGTTGCTTGATCGAAAAGCTATCGGAACTATCAAGATGGCATTAACAAAGTCTGTTGCCTTTAATATCAAGCACATGACAACCACCAGATCTCTTATGGATGCGCTTTCCAACATGTATGAGCAGCCATTAGCCACCAATAAGGTACACTTAATGAAGAAGTTATTTATCATGAACATGTCTGCAGGTGAAAGTTTTAGTGGACATCTAAATAATTTCAATGAGTTGTCAAATCACCTCGCCTCAATTGAAATCAAGTTTGATAGTGAGATCCATGCCTTGCTGATTCTTAGTCAATTCCCTAAGAGTTGGAAAGGTATTGTTATTGCGATCAGTAGTTCTGTAGAAAAATCAAAACTGAATTTTGATGAAATTGTCAGCATGATTTTGATGGAAGAGATCAGGATGTCAAACACTGGTTCCATTTCATGTTCAACATTGAATGTGGAAAGCTAAGGAAGAGATTCATAGAAAGGAAGCGGGCATGGCAGATCAAACAATCGCAGCAAATCTAGGTCTAGGAGATCCAAATCTAGAAATCCCAAAGGTTCCCAGGGCACAAAGAACATTGAGTGCTGGAATTGTGGAAAGTTCGGTCATTTTAGAAATCAGTGCAAAGGTCCAAGAAAGGAATATGAGGCGAAGATAGAAGCAAATATTGCTTCAGAAGAAGGTGATATGTTGATATGCTCTTTGGAGAGCAAGAAGGAGTCTTGGGTCTTCATGCCACTTGCAGCAAAGATTGCCTAGATGAGTATGTACCAAGTGACTTCGGTAAGGTATACCTTGACAATGATCAACCTTGCAACATAACTTGCAAGGGAATTATGAAGATCAAGATGGACGGGTCAGTATGGAAGTTGAAGGATGTTAGATATATTCTAGACCTAAGAAACAACTTGATCTTAATTGGTCAATTGGCAGATGAGGGATACATCACAACATTCATTGGTGATGAATGGAAGATTTCAAAGGGTGCATTGTCGATTGCACGAGGTAAGAAAAGTGGAATGCTTTATGTGACTTCTAATGCATGTATGTCTATTTCAGTTGCTACATAAAATGTCGATAGCAATATTTGGCATCAATGACTTAGTCACATCTATAATGACCCAGAAAATATTGATATTCAATTACTAAAGAGAGAGGAAAATAGATACAGAAACAGAAGAAGGCCGTAGCCTTCGTCGACGAACGCGGACGACATTGCATTTTGGAAATAATATTAAATAATCATAATTTCAGAAAATTGCCAAGACGATGAACATAGGGTCTCGTCAACGAAGGTCTTCAGAATTTCATCGACAAACACAGGGCTTCATCAATGAGAAAATAAAGAGAGACAATTCGGCCTGCTCTGAATTTCGTCGACAAACACAGGGTCTCGTCGACGAATTTTGTGAAGGGCTCGTCGACGAGGTGACGTGTCTCGTCGACGAACCTGGCCCTATAAATAGTGGAAATCCGGTATTTTTATCATTTTTCACCGAACTTTGTCTCTTCTCTCTCTCTATGTCTCCCTCTTCCTTCTCTCTTCTTTTTTGGCCCCACCAGTCGCCGGATCGATGATCCGAAGCTACCACGACGCTCTTGGTGGGAGTCTCTACAAGTTTGCCGGAGCGGATCATCGAGAAAACAAAGTTGGATTTCATCCCAAATTTAGGGTAAGGTCTTTTATTGAGTTTTTGACTTTCTGGAAGTAATAGGAAATGATGTAGACTAAGAAATAATAATGTTTTGTTTTGAGACATTGTGTTTTCAAGATGTTGAGTTAGGAATCCTGCGGGTATAGAGCCAGATTTTTATAGGGGCTTTTCAAAGTTGAGGTAAGGGAAATATGTTATGCTAGGAGTTTTTGTAATGATATTGGAGATTTTATAGATGCATAACTACACCATTTTACTATACAGAATTTTCAGAATATGAGTTTGAAACAGTATTTGTTTTAGAATATGAGTTTAAATGCTTGTGTGGCCTGAGTAGATTTTTATGAGATAAAGAAATTTATACAGTTATTATAATATATCATACTATACTGAATTGAGGGACGACGATACGTAACGCCTCAATCTCAGTGAGAGATTATACAGATCATACAGATAAGGATATACATATACAGAGAAATTTACATGCATATACAGTTTTTATACGAGTAGTTTCATGAACATATATATATACATATATACATATACATGTATGCATATTTATTTAGATCAGTATGTGAATCACAGTTTTATACAGAATGTTATATATACAGAGATTACAGCATTTACAGTACAGAAAGAGGGAGTTACGGTAATTTTGAAAACATAATGAAAACAGTAAAAGAGTATATATGTATATATGTATATAGTATCAGATCCCTGAGGAAAGATACACAGACAAATACAGATTACAGAGCACGGTACCATTTCTAGATACAGATAGAGTGCAACCACATATCTCAGATAGTATGTGGGTACCGTCAGCTGTGCTCGGAGAGTATGCAACTCCCTAGTACACTGGGTTAAGGGGGCTGGTTTGACGAGGTAGTAGCCAGTCCCGATCTTAGGAGAGGATGCAGTTTGGCCAGGCTGAGGTAGTGTAGAGTACGATGACTTATCTGAAGGGCCGACTAGATAAAGTCCCGCCTACGGGCCGCACAACCCTGTCATGAGGGGTCAAATCATGACGTACAGAGTCCCAAGGAATAAGTACAGTTATAAATATATATGTATACAGCTTTTCAGTAAATGATGAGTATAGTATGATATTATCAGTATGAAAAGTATAAAATACAGACGATACAGTACATTTTAAATTGAGAAAGAAAGATATATTTTTTTTACAGATTATTTATTGCATTACAGTTCAATTGCTATTTTTAAGTATTTTTATCTTAGTTGCCACACACTAGCAATAGCATGTTTCCACTTACTGAGCGTCGACTCACCCCATTATTTTACCATTTTTCAGGTGAGCCAGCTAGGCGAGTAGATCAGGCTCGCAGATAGAAAGTAGTTAGATCACCCTGGTTATAGGGTGAGTTTTTGTCAGAGCTGTATATCTTTTTTTTTAAGTAGATGACACTGGAGGGATATTTTTGTATGGTCTGTATATTCTGGATTCTGGTATTGTACAGTTTATGTACAAATAGTTTTATGATTTGTGTTTCCGCTGCGTAGGAATGTTTATTGTATATATTTAAAAAAAATAAAAAAAAATGATAAGAATTTTGAGGTCATTACAATTTGGTATCAGAGCCTAGGTTGCTAGGTTCTGTAGACTCTAGAGTGCAACGGGAAACAATACCAAAATATAGGGAAAAGATTTGAGGTTTAATTCTGTGATCTAGATACAGGATTTCGTGATTGTTTCTATGTTTTTCCTGGGGTGACGATTTCAGAAAAACCATAGTAAACTGTCGACGAGTCATGTGTTTAGGTTGCAGGAGTGGATTTTGGGATTAGGAACATGAGGGATAGTTAATAGAGGTTTTGGAGTTTTAGTTGAATAAGTTGGAAGATAGAATTTTGAAATGGTGTTCTATGTGTTTGCAGGATGGACCTAGGGGACAATAGTGCTCACGCTAGTAGGAATGATGGAGTAGGTCCTTCTGGCGCAGTTGGTGGGGATTCAGATGCTGTGCTACGCAGTGTAGCTCAGCAAGTTATGGCTGAGATAGCACGGAGCTCTAGAGAGCAGGGAGGTCCATCCTCAGCTTAGGGATGTACCATAGAGAAATTCATGAAGATGAATCCGCTGTATTTTTCTAGAGCAATTGACCCTACAATTGCTGAGAATTGGATGCAGGAAATGGAGAAGATCCTAATAGTACTTCACTGCAGTAATGAGCAGAGAGTTATGTACGCTACATATAGGCTGGCAGGGGAGGCTGAGAGATGGTGGACAGCCACCAGGTTGTTAGAGGAGCAAAGAGCTATACCAGTGCAGATGAGCTGGGCCCGATTCAGGGACATGTTCTTTGATAGATATTATCCTGCTTCGGTCAGAGAGGCTTGAGTACAGGAGTTTCTGAGTCTGTACTAGGGGTCGTTGACTATCCCACAATATGCAACGAGATTTATTGAACTCTCTCGCTTCTGCCCTTATATTGTCCCAGATGAAGCAAAGAAGGCTAGAATTTTTTAAAGAAATTTGAGGCGGGATATTTATAGGCAGGTGATAGTACTGAGGATCCAGGATTTCTCAGAATTGGTTGACAGGGCCACTATCGTGGAGGAGAGTTTAGCTGGAGAGATGGAGGCACAGAGTCAAAAGAAGAGGGTTGCACCCTCGAGTTATCAGGCGAGTCACAGTCGTGGCCCTTGGAGAGGAGGTAGATCTGGTGGAAACCAGAGACAGATGGTAGAGCACAGGGGATTCCCGAGCAGTCAGCCTCCCGCCACTTGTGCCAGGTGTGGCCGAAGACACCCGGGTGAATATCGATTTGGGGAGAATGTTTGCTATCGCTGTGGAAGACCCGGTCACATGGCACGAGCATGTCAGATGCTATCGAGTTATGCACAGGCTCCCAGACCATTTCGGGGTGGATATCAGGCACCCCATGATGGTCAGCAGAGGAACACTGCGCCGGCGAGGGTTTATGCGTTGACACCAGGAGACGCTGAGACGGCTGGGGACGTTGTCATAGGTACTCTTACTGCTTTACCATATAGAATGATTGTTTTGTTTGATACAGGAGCCACACACTCTTTTATATCAGTGGGGTATGTGAAAATTACTGGAATAAAGACACAACCATTAGATATAGAATTGTCAGTGGGCGCACCGATGGGATCTGTGATTAGAAGCAGGAGGGTACTTCGAAATTTTTCAGTAAGTATTCAAGAGAGAGTGCTGTTAGCCGATCTTGTGGTCCTGAAAATGCAGGGGTTTGATGTGATATTGGGCATGGATTGGTTAGCCATTTATCATGCTAGCATAGATTGCCATTAGAAAGAAGTAATTTTCAGACCCCCGGGTGAACCAGAATTTAGATTTACGGGTTCGTGTGTGCGTGCTTTGCCACAGCTGGTGTCGGTTATTCAAGTGAGGAGACTGTTACAAGAGGGTTGCCAGGGGTATGTTACATACATAAAAGAATTGCCAAAATAAGTATTGAGACAAGATGATGTACCAGTAGTGAGGGAATTCCCAGATGTATTTCTAGAAGAATTGCCTGGTTTGTCGCCAGACCGTGAGATTGAGTTTACTATAGATTGTTGCCGGGGTTCGCACCAGTATCTAAAGCACCGTACCGTATGGCCCCAGTCGAGTTAAAAGAATTGAAAGACTAGCTACAGGAGTTACTGGATAAAGGTTTCATCAGGCCTAGTGTGTCGCCTTGGGGTGTGCTAGTATTGTTCGTGAAAAAGAAAGATGGAACCATGAGATTATGCATTGATTATAGGGAGATAGACAAATTGACAGTCAAGAATAAATATTCTCTCCCTAGGATCGATGATTTATTTGATCAGCTTCAGGGGACCCAGGTTTATTTTAAGATTGATCTGCGGTCAAGCTACCATCAAGTGAAAGTCAAGGTAGAGAACATTTCGAAGACTGCTTTTCGTACCCGATATGGGCATTACGAGTTCTTAGTGATGTCATTTGGGTTGACTAATGCACCAGCGGTTTTTATGGATTTGATGAATCGGGTATTCCATCAGTATTTGGACCAATTTATGGTTGTGTTCATTGACGATATACTGGTCTACTCGAGGAGTTCTGAGGAGCACGAGCAAAATTTGAGGTTGGTGTTGTAGGTATTGAGAGAAAGGAAATTATATGCAAAGTTCAAGAAATGTGAATTCTGGTTAAGGCAGGTTACTTTTCTCGACCATGTGATCTCAGAAGCAGAAGTATCAGTTGATCCGAGCAAGATAAAGGCAGTGGTGAATTGGGGGAGGCCGGGAAATGTTCAGGAAGTCAGGAGTTTTCTGGGGTTGGTAGGTTATTACTGATGCTTTGTGGAGGGTTTTTCTAGGCTATCAAGTCCATTGACACGACTTACGAGAAAAAATGTGAAATTTGAATGGACTGATGACTGTGAGGAGAGTTTTCAAGAGTTAAAGCAGCGGTTAGTTTCAGCTCCAGTACTGGCTATTCTATCAGGAGAGGATGGTTATGTGATATACAGTGATGTTTCTTTGAAGGGTCTTGGGTGCGTGTTAATGCAGCACGGCAGGGTTATTGCATATGCGTCTAGACAGCTCAAAGAATATGAGAAAAATTATCTTGTCCATGATTTAGAGCTTGCTGCAGTGGTGTATGCTCTTAAAATCTGGAGGCATTATTTATATGGTGGAAAGTGTGAGATTTTCACAGATCACAAGAGCCTGAAATATTTCTTCACTCAGAAAGAGTTGAATATGCGGCAAAGAAGGTGGCTAGAACTTATTAAAGACTATGATTACACGATTAGCTACCACCCAGGAAAAGCAAACGTAGTGGCAGATGCTTTGAGCAAGAAATCAGGGGGATCCATGCTGGCACATATGGAGATTCAGCACTCGATTCTAGTGGATTTGGAGAGGCTCAGTATAGAATTAGTGGAGGAGAGTCCTCAGGCAGTTATTTCCAGCTTGGTGGTTCAGCCTAGACTTTACGAGAGGATTAAGGCAGCTCAGGGTGATGACGCAGAGTTGGCAGTAGTGATGGCTAGAGTACATGATGGTCAGGCTCAGGAGTTCAGCATATCAGATGACGGAACTCTGCAATTTTGTTCTAGGCTATGTGTTCCTGTAGATACCGAGATCAGGAGGACTATACGGGAGGAGGCTCACAGATCCCTATACACGATCCATCCTGGCAGTACTAAAATGTACAAGGATCTGCGAGAGTATTTCTAGTGGAGTGGAATGAAGAGGGAGATAGCTGAATTTGTTCAGCAGTGCTTGACGTGCCAGCAGGTTAAAGCTGAGCACCAGAGACTAGCAGGACAGTTGCAGCCATTGTTTATTCCAGAGTGGAAGTGGGACCACGTTTCGATGGATTTTGTTACGGGATTACCACCGGTGCGGTAGGGATTGAATGCAATTTGGGTAGTTGTTGATCGTTTAACGAAGACTGCTAATTTCATTCCTATTAAAATCGGTTATTCCATGGACAGACTGGCAGAGATATATGTTCCAGAAATAGTTCGTATTCATGGAGTACCAGCATCCATAGTCTCAAACCGAGATCCTCGGTTTACTTCACGATTCTGGAAAAGTTTTCAGGAGGCTATGGGTACGCAGTTAGCTTTTAGCACTACTTTTCATCCCCCGACTGATGGTCAGGTTGAGAGGACCATTCAGATATTATAGGATATGCTTCGTGCTTGTGTACTTGATTTTGGGGGCAATTGGATCCAGTACATGCCGTTAGTGGAGTTTGCTTATAAAAATAGCTATCAGGCTAGTATCGGCATGGCTCCATACGAGGCATTGTATGGTAGGAGTTGTTGTTTTCCTCTTTTCTAGGATGAAGTAGGTGAAAGGCGAGCTTTGGGTCTCGAGATAATACAGAAGACGTCCGACAAAGTTCGATTAATTAGAGAAAGAATTAAAACTGCACAGAGTCGGCAGAAAAGTTATGCAGACACTCGCCGCAGAGAATTGAAATTTAATGTGGGAGATTGAGTATTTTTGAAGATAGCTCCTCTGAAAAGAGTTATGAGGTTTGGAAAGAAGGGTAAGTTGAGCCCTAGGTTTATTGGCCCTTTTGAGATACTTGAGAGAATAGGGTCAGTTGCCTACAGGCTAGTTTTACCACCAGCTTTAGCTCGTATTCATGACGTGTTTCATATTGCCATGTTATGGAAATACGTCTCAGACCCATCCCACATCATCAGTTATGTAGAGATAGAGTTTAAGGATTCGTTAGCATATGAAGAAGTACCAATACAGATTTTGGATAGGAAGGTTCAGACTTTACATACTAAATAAATACAGTTGGTAAAAGTTTTGTGGAGGAACCACGCTATAGAGGAAGCTTCTTGGGAGCTCGATGAGCAGATTAGACATAAATACCCGCAGTTGTTCCAAGAGGTATAGAGGTACTTAGGCAAAGCATGATAGTTAGATAGATTTCCTTTTGCAGGTACATGTATAAGATTTTAGCTAGTAGATAGTTTTTAGTTTTATATGTGTAATCTCCCAGAACATAATATGTAACCACAGTATTCCTCCGCCACAAGTGAGGGCAGGTAATAAAATAAGTAGACCCTTTTCCTCTACGGAATGATAGGGCGTATTGGTGGGGATACAGATAGTAAATTTCAAGGATGAAATTTTATAAGGAGGGGAGAATGTAATGACCCAAAAAATATTGATATTCAAATATTAAAGAGAGAGGAAAATAGATACATAAACAGAAGGAGGCTGTAGATTTCGTCGACGACATTGCATTTTGGAGATAATATTAAATAATCATAATTTTAGAAAAATTGCCAAGCTTCGTTGACGAACACAGGGCTTCTTCGACGAGAAAATACCGAGAGACACTTCGGCCTGCTCTGAATTTCGTCGACGAACACAGGGTGTCGTCGACGAATTTTGTGAAGGGCTCATCGATGAGGTGACGTGTCTCATCGACTAACCTGGCCCTATAAATAGTGGAAATCCAGGATTTTTATCATTTTTCACCGAGCTCTCTCTCTCTCTCTCTCTCTCTATGTCTCCCTCTCCCTTCTCTCTTCGTTTTCGGCCCCACCAGTTGCCGGATCAACAATCCGAAGCTACCACGACGCTCCTGGTGGAATTCTCTACAAGTTTGCCGGAGCAGATCGTCGAGAAAATAAAGTTGGATTTTATTCCAAATTTAGGGTAAGGTCTTTTATTGAGTTTTTGACTTTCTGGAAGTTATAGGAAATGATGTAGACTAAGAAATACTGATGTTTTGTTCTAGGACATTGTGTTTTCAGGATGTTGAGTTAGGAATCCTACGAGTATAGAGCCAGATTTTTATAGGGGCTTTTCAAAGTTGAGGTAAGGGAAATATGCTATGCTTGAAGTTTTTGTAATGATATTAGAGATTTTATTGATGCATAACTACACCATTTTACTATACAGAATTTTCAGAATATGAGTTTGAAACAGTATTTGTTTTAGAATATGAGTTTAAATGCTTGTGTGGCCTGAGTAGATTTTTATGAGATGAAGAAATTTATACAGTTATTATAATATATCATACTATACTAAATTGAGGGACGGCGATACACAACTCCTCAATCTCAGTGAGAGATTAGACAGATCATACAGATAAGGATATACATATACAGAGAAATTTACATGCCTATATAGTTTTTATACTAGTAGTTTCATGAACAGATATATATATATATATATATATATATATATATACATATACATGTATACATATTTATTTAGATCAGTATGTGAATCACAGTTTTATACAGAATGTTATATATATAGAGATTACAACATTTACAGTACAGAAAAAGGGAGTTACGGTAATTTTGGAAACATGATGAAAATAGTAAAAGAGTATATATGTATATATGTATATAGTATCAGATCCCTGAGGAAAGATACACAGACAGATACAGATTACAGAGCACAGTACCGTTGCTAGATACAGATAGAGTACAACCACATATCTCAGATAGTATGTGGGTACCGTCAACCAT